>NC_059337.1:71990000-72292500 GCF_018350155.1 Leopardus geoffroyi
GTCCTCCGCACTCAGCATACATACCACAGAGGCTCGCCTGGCTTTCCCTTCCTTCTCCCTCTCTCCCTCACACCCAGGGTGTGAGGGCTCCAGATCACCAGGTGTGTGTGTGTGGAGGAGGGGAAGTAGGAGGGAAAGACAAGTCCATCTGGCTCCTTGAGATTATGTCACCCCTCCACTTCCTCCGACCTTCTGAATCAGAGAAGCCCCTCCTCAGCCTAAGGCAGGGCCACACATAACCCCTCCCTTTCCTGCCTCTATCCATTAGGGCTACTCAGCTGATTCAAGTCCATTTCCAAACCTACCCCTTCCTCTCAACAGTCAGGTGGAAGCATGGAGGAGGAAGGATATATCTAGGACAGAGCCCACAACCCGTCTAGGAACCCTGGTGGACACAGGAGTTCTAAGGGCCCCATTATGCCAGACAGAGAACTACGGTTTGGAGGGGTACCCAGGCTTCTCACTTTAAGTACTGCAGGATGCAAGGGATCATATCCGCCAGCTGGTCCAGAGATGGGTACTGATATCTGGGGAAAAGAAGAATGTTAAGGAAAATACCAACCTGTCCCCGCTGCCCTGCACCTCAGGGTGTCCTATCCATCCTTTCCCGGAATCTCCACTGTTTCCTCCTCCCCTGAGTCCACTCTTCCCCACACCCCCTGTGCCTCACAGCCCAGTGAGGAAGGAGGGAGCTAATTCTCACCCCAAAGGGAACACAGGAGCCCCCTCTTCCATTCCAGGGGCATCCACATGAACTCGCACGAAGTTCTGAATGATTTCCTGCATATCTCCGAATTGAAACAGCGGCTGGAAGCAAGATTTATCTAAAGAGAATCCCCATCACCCCGATGGTAGAATCAGCCAGGGAAAAGCAACCCGAAGTCAGAACCCACCCTCTTTCTTTTATGCCATAGTCAGAGGACAGAACCTCCCCTTGACATGCCACATGGGTGCTGACCCTTCCCCATCCCTTAGGGTTTTACCCTTCCCACCAGCCTCTTCCCAGAAAGGGGTGGGAGGGGAAGGTGAGGTCCTTACAATTGAGTCCCACATCATGGTAGGTGAGTATCGCTGGGCGTTTGGGTTTGGGGGTGCCATAGACAGTAAAAGTGACAGAGCCATAAGGTGTCTCCACAGAGTGAGTCTGCAGAAAAACAGGTCACCATCAGGAGGAGTCAGGCTGAGAGGAAAAAGAGGCAAGAGAAGGACGCCCACAAAAGTCAAAGTCAAAAGTCGGGGAGTTGAGGTATGGGAGGGGCAAAGCGAGGAGACAGGAACAAAGATTTAGAAATAGGATCAGCAAGACTTTGGTTCAGGTAAATAAAACAGTGGAAGATGATTCAGAGGGTGGAAAAGAATCCTAAAAGTTGGGAGAGCACCAAGGAACTCTGAGGAGGAGGAAAAAGGATGGAAAGGGAGAGATGGGAAAGGGAAAGGACTGGAATGAAAGGGAGCAGAGAGGGGAGAAAGAGCCAGGTAGCAGTCCTCTCCCTACTGGGAAACAGGAGAACCCCTCCTCCCACCCTGGGACTACTCCCAAGCTGTTACCTGTCCCTGGTCCAGGAGGATTCCGGCAGCTAACTCAGCCTCCTGGAGAGACACACACGGACAGACACACGCAGACACACACAGCCATGTAGAGTCATAGATGGAGAGACAGGCACAGATAAAGAAAGGCAAAGAGACCAACCGAGACGAAAGACAGAAAGAGATGACAAAAAGAGACATGGAGAGGATGAAGGTTAGTGCAGTGACAGGACAAAGGCCTGACTCCCATTGTGGTGTATGGGGGAGAGACATGGGTACAGGTGGAGAAAACAGGGGTGTGGGTTAGAAAGAGATCATGGATTTGGGAAGGCAGGAGGCGAGGGGGATGCCCGCAGGCCTGGACTTCGGGTCTGGGAGTCGGAGGGTCTCTATTGACCTTGGCCACCTCGGGCGTCTGCCCTGGCAACAGCGGCTTCTCCTCTGTGATCTGCACCTCCTGCAGCTCCGCCATGGTGGCCTGGTAGGATGAAGAAACACCAAAACTGGGGAGGTTGCCTCCACCCCTGCACATCTCATACACCTGGCTCCCTCTCTTAGCCCAGGACAGTGTAGGGTGCAGAGGGCCCTAGGAGAGGGAGCACACATCAAGCCTTTCTCGCCCCCAGCTCCATGTCCAGGCTGCTGGAAAGGCAGGCTAGTGGCAGAGGACTCAGGATACCACTTCTCTTCAGACTGGCCATCCCTCTGGCTACCCCTCAACACCCACACCTCCAGACCCCCCTCTCCTGTCATGCATAGAAATACCAGGGTGGGGCAGGAGTGTTGCTCGGGTTTCCCATGCTATATTTAGGGGCCACCCCACACTCCCAGAGTTAGGTAGGGATGAAACTCATGGCTCAGTGACTGGATACACCAATGATACTGAGGAACAGAGTAGTGAGAGTTCTTAATTAACTGTGACCTTCAACTAAACCTCAAGGTCAGCAGCTCAAAGGGAAAGGGGTTAAAAATGACCCAAGTACCAAGACCAAGAGGGTGAGAGAGAAAAAAAGAAAAGAAGAACAAGGGACACCTGTGTCCAACTGACCCAGTGCTTCCCTTCCTTCCAAGACTCTCCCTCCTTCCCCATTGTGAATAAATTAGCATACATTCAACATTAGTGGGGCTGGTGAGGAGCAGAACACCTGTGCAGCCTGGGGGTGGGGTCACTTACTGGGCTCCTATTGGCTGGATGCAGTGGGGTCAGGGGTCAGGGTTCTCTCCCCTCCTGGCTCAGGGGTCTGAGAAAACAAGGCAATGAGGTGAATGACACGGGAGACAGACGCTGGGTCTTTTAGGGACAGAAAGCCTCAGCCAACATCTGGACTACCTGGGTCACCCACCCCCCCCCCAGGTCACTAACCCTCCCTAATCTGTACCCCTGAGTCCAATGAACATGTCTTCTCTAGGCTTCAGCTAGAATCAATACAGGCTGGAGGGGCCTGCGGGGCAACACGGAGAGCAGGTATCAGCCCAGGCTGGGGGAGGAGAGAAGGAAGTGCTGATGTGGAGGAAAGAGCGTGGCTTGTGTCGGAACCTCTGGATTCTAGTCCCGGCTCTGTCGCTGAGGGTGTGACCTTGGCCCACTCAGTTACTTCTCTTGGCTTCAATTTCCTATTTGCAAACTACAAGTGGGGACTAGGGGATCCTCAAGATTTTTGACAGCTCTCAAGTCAGATGAGGGTAGCTGAGCATGACTGTTTCGCATTTAAACGTTTAAAAACGAAATTTAAAAAGCCTCGTGCCTTCGAGTCTCTCCTCCACCCAGTCTCGGTGTGGGTGCCTCGAGCGGAGAAGGGAAGGGAGGGCGGCCCCACAGTCTCCTCCCAGCACCCCCCCCCCGCCCCTCCCGCCCCGACGACCCGCAAGGGCCAAGCGCCAGCTGGGAAGGGATGGGTAGGAAGGATGGGACTGACCCGGACCTGCACCCGTCCGCACCTACGCTGCTCGCTCGCGTGGGGACCGACACCCTAGCGCGGCCGGCGCGGAGCGCCCGGGACCCTGGACACAACCTCGCGCACGCCCCAAACACGCCCTGCCGCTCGCGGAGCCTCCGCCTTTGTGCGCCGCAGCGCAGCGCCCCCTCCTTGCGGGCCCCTTCCCCGAGCGGTCGGCTCCGAGGGATAGGGATCAAACCGCCCACCGGCCCGACTGGCGCCATCCAGGCCCTGCGGCCCCTCGCCCGCCCCTCCCCCTACCTGCTGCCGCCGTGGCCGCTTCCACCTTCACTTGCCTTTGACTCTCCGGCCCGCCCGGCTCGGGCTCCCCACAGACCCGCCCCCGGCCCGCCCCAGCCCGCCCACGGGCCGACAGCTCCCTGCAGATCCGCCCCAGACCCCCAGTAAACACGCCCCCCCCTTTATCCCGCCCCAGGCTGTCTGCCGCTCAGGGAGGGGCTGGGCTGGGGACCCGAGGGGTACCCTAAGGGAAGCAAACTGCTGGGTGCTTCGGCGTTCTGCTCGCGCTCCCCACGACATCCCCCCGCAACCGAGCGGTTGTGGGGTGTGCGGGGATCCCTTAGTCCTGCAGGGGATCCTCACGCCTGCCCTCCACACCGCCCCCACCCGTGACCTGGATCTGCCTATCGCACTGTGGTTCCTTCCTTCGCCCCCAGACCCAGTATGAGAACGGGTAGGGGGGAGACGAACCCAGGGTGCTGACACCCCAAGATTTCGACTCCGCTTGCCCGTAAACACAGAGCTAGGTTAAGGAAGGAGGAGGTGGGCGGGGATCGCCGCGGAGGAGGCGAGGGTCTCGCCCGCTGGGAGAGGCAGGTGTGCTAGCACCGACGGGTGGGGGTGGGGGTCGTCGAGGGCGCAGGAGTTTCAACTTCGGGGTGCCCAGGGTCCTGGTACCTCCTCTCTGTGCTGCGTCCCGACGCCAGCTCTCGGCTGCTGAGAAGTTGGAAAACAAGGCGGGGGGGGGGGGGGGCGGGGAATGCGGGGGGCCGCTATAAATAGAGGGAGATCGCAGGAGGGGGGGCGAGGATGGCCAACGGGGACTCCCGGGTCAAGGCCCCAAGGGGGGACGGAGGAGGGGCCAGGGACCCCCAGGGGCTCTGACTCTAGGGTAAACAGGCGTGGGGGCGGAGTTAACTCTGCGGGGGTGGAGTAGGGGCTTGGGGAGGACGCTGTGTCCCGGGCTGGAACCCAAGAGACCCTGTGGCTTCGGCGGTAACCCCTCCTAGTCCGGCCCAGAGGAGGAGGGTGAGACAGGCTCGGCCCGGCTGTATCTCAGTGCCCAGGCGGTGTTTTCTCAGAGACTGCTGCGTGTCGGCTTTCGGGGCCTGGGGTGGGTTTGCGGTCTTAGACTGCTCACTAGCCCTATCTGACCCCCACCCTAGATGCACCCTCCCTGTGCCCCTAGAGGAAGGCCACCTGGAATGGGATAGTTGGGTGGCCGAGGGGTTCCTAAGTTGTCTTAGACAAAAGGAAACCAGATTGAATTCCTCTCCACCTGCACCCTTCCAGCGCCCCCACCCCCACCCCACCAGGGTTCCCACCCCATCTTCCTTCAGCCTGGTTCCTGAGTTACCATTTCGGGGGCTGGGCGGCAGGCCAGTTGGGAACAATGGCCAATGGAACTGGAGCTGCCAACCGCAACACCAGCACAAGCTGCCCCCCCCCCAAGACCCCCAAATTGCCCTCCCCACTCCTGCCTGGGAACCACCCCCCCACCCCCCTCACCACCCACAACCCCCTCCCATACAAGGAACATCAATGCCCCTTTCATCCCCACTTGGCAGGGTCTATTGGAAAGAAGGAGGGGCCAAGAGGGAGGAGGTGACCCAGAGTAGGAGAACTGGTCAGGATCAAACCCCGGGTCTCAACAACCTCATATCTAAAGGACCCCTGAACCTTCTCCCAATTTGGAACATCGAAGTTTTCCTCATTTCCCTCCCCCCACCCTCTTCATAACTGTTTCCCTCAGAAACTGGCCCAGAGGCTGGGCACCCTGGCAGCTTGCCTAGTCCCCTCTCCCCTCTGGACGCCAGTTTAACACTCTCCTGGACAAGGAAAAGCTTGCTGGCCTTAGGATCATAGACAGAGCTGTGTAGGGCAGGAGAGAGGTCTTACCAGCCCCCCAGGAGCTGAGGAAGAAAGAATGCCTAGAGCTTCCGCCTGCGGTGTTCTCTGATGTGTATAAAGTAGTCTTACTTGGAGTGGGGGAGGGAAGGACCTGGAGGTTCCAGCATCTAAATTCGTCTCTGGGTCAGGATGACTCAGGGGGAACCTGATAAGGGGCCTACGCAGGGGCGTGGGGCGGGCAGGAGGTGGGAAATTTCCACTGGGATCTGTTTACTTCCGAGGCCTAGGGGTCTCAGCTCCTGCAGGCAGAAATGAGGCTGGTTCTGCCCTAAGGTAGGGTTCCCTTTGTCAGGGTAGGTCCCAGCCCAGCCATAAGTCGCCCAACCAGGGTAATCTCTAACTCCCTTCTCTTGGGCCAGAAGCAGCTTCAAACTGTACCTTCAGTTAAGCAAGTTTTGCGAGCCTGCTGTGTGCCAGCCACTGTATAGATGCAATTCAAAGAAGTGTGAAGAGTGGTCATATCCGTTCTAGAAGCATATGATGAAGTAGGTGGGAGAAGGAATAAAGACAGAAAGTTAAGAAAAATGATGTCTATAGAAGATTAATTGTTTAGACAAAAAATCCTGTGCCAAGTGTTTCCCATTCTTCTCAAGTGGGAGATGAGAGATTTCCATTCCCGCTTGATGGTTTTAGTATCCCTTGACGGAGACAAACCATGAATTCAACAATACTTTTAAATAAGGTTGTTTTTTTAAGATTTTATTTTTAAGTACCCTCTACACCGAATGTGGGGCTCAAACTACAAAGAACTTACAACCCCAACATCAAGAGTCACATGCGTGCTGCACAGACCAAGCCAGTCAGGCTCTGCCGTTTGTACGGAATTCTGATATTTCTAATACCTATGTATGTAGTAATATCTACATGTGCAAAGCGTGCTATTTATTCAGTTGACAATATTTTCTGTACATATAAATCCCAGGGTCCCTTGCAATAAATCAGAAATCCTCTCCCCAGGAGACTGCAGCCCACAGACTAAGAACCATTATTTTGCTATAATTCAGAGGAAAAGGGTTTTTGTTGTTGTTGTTGTTGTTTCCTAGAGTGTACCACCCATGAGGAGTACAACCACAGGGTATTTGAGTGGGAGAAAGGAACGTTCTATCCAGGAAGAAAAGAGCAAGAGGGAAAGCTTGGGAGAAGAAATACACAAGTTACTCGGAAGAATTGAATAGTAGCTAGTAGGTGCAAGGTACTTCCCATATATCATCCCACAATACTATAAGGTAAGTTTTATTGTTACACAGTACAGGTGAGGAACCGCAGCTCAGACATTTCTGAAACAGAAGCTTTAGTGATTTGCCCAAGGCCAACCAACCAGTGCTGTAAATGACAAATCTAAGACTCAAATCCCCACCCAGATTCATCCCACTCCAAGGCTATTCTCTTTCAACCGTGAGGTAGCTAGCCTCTAAAGTCATTATGGCCCCCAGATGAAGAATAATATTGATGAGAGGTAGGTGATGTTTGATAAAAGCATGGGCCAAGTGTGAAAGTCCTTGACAGTTTTTTTTTTTTTTTTTTTTTGTCTTGTCACTGAAGATCCTTAGAGCATTCTTGAGCAGGATTAATGGATAAAAAATAGTTTTGTGGGGGCGCCTGGGGGGCTCAGTCAGTTAAGAGTCTGACTTCAGCTCAGGTCATGATCTCACAGTTTGTGAGTTCAAGTCCCGTGTCGGGCTCTTTGCTGACAGCTCAGACTCTGGAGCCTGCTTCAGATTCTGTGTGTGTCTCTCTCTCTGCCCCTCCCCACCTCTCAAAAAAATGAACATTAAAATAACATTAAAGTTCCTACTGAGGTTGGTGTGTCAAAGCCACTGGGATTCTCCATGTTGGTCACTAACTTGGACTTGAGACTAGAAAGGAGGGCACTGCTGGACTGATGCCAACCTGTTTCCATTAACCCCTTCCCTGGGCTCCTCTCAGCACTGTGGGACAGACCATAAACCAATCTGACCAGGACCCAGAGGACTGGGTCAGGCTGGGGGGAATGATGAGGGAAGTTTGATCAGCTGGAAAGATCAGAAGGGTGGCAACTTGCTCAATGCAAAGTGGGGAAATGAAGGACCCCTCTCCCAAGACTCAGGCTGTAGCTTCAAGCTGATGTCACATAAACACTGCTGAGGTCATAGAAGCTTCCCTCTCCTCCCCTGTTTCCCCATTGCTACATAGTCTCCCCAACCAGCTGGCTCCCACATATCTGCACACACTTATAAACAAAGGCTGAGAAGGGGCAGACACCATCCGGCTACTCTCAGGTGCACAAAAGTGGTGAAGACATAGGTGGTAGTGGTGATTATTCAGTATGTAGGATCCATACTAGTATCCCTGGTGCTGGGAACAGTAGGGGGGATGGAAGCGATGGGGGGGAAGGAAAGAGAAGAACAGGGAGGAGGGACTTTGTTCCTGTTGCTGATTCTTATTTTGTTGACTAACACCCATCCTCATTACTCCTCAGTCATCCCTTCCCCTCCTCCCTCACCCCCAAGTCTTCCTCCCTGCGGCCCTCCCCCACCTCCAGTTGATCATGGCATCAGAAGCAGGGAAAACGTTCCAGCGGTTTGCTGTCTTTGGAGAATCATCAAGCAGTGGCACTGAAATGAACAATAAGAACTTCTCCAAGCTATGCAAAGACTGTGGCATCATGGATGGCAAGATAGTCACCTCCACTGATGTGGACATCGTATTCAGCAAAGTCAAGTAAGGGGCCAGAGATGGGGGCCAGGCACACAAGGCAGTGGGACCTAGAAAGGTTCATGTGGGAGGACACAATAATGGGTCTCCTGAGCACCTGTTGGGTACCTGGTCCTGTGCTGTTCCCTGTCCCAGGACCCTCAGTGTCAAGAGACCAAATCTCAGTCAGGGAAGGGTTGGGCCTTGGAAGGTTATGAATTCATGTTCCAGAGTTCCTGGATTTCTGTCTGACTGACCAGAGCCAAGAATGCCCGAACCATCACATTTCAGCAGTTCCAGGAAGCAATGAAGGAACTGGGCCAGAAACGATTCAAAGACAAGAAGCCAGATGAAGCTCTGGAGAACATTTATAAACTCATGGAAGGCAAGGATCCAGCTACCACTGGTGTTACTGTGAGTGACATTCTTCATCCCTAACCCTTGACTCTACTTCTCTAAATCCCTGCTGCTCCTATCTCCCTTCCCCCTTCCAATGTCCCTAACCTCTGTCGTTAGTAATACTGTAGGGAGACAAGGCAGAAAGTCTCTGGGGCACTGTTGGGATTGGAACAGACTTTAGAGATCATCTAGTAATTTCAGGGATGAAGAGACTGTGGCTGAGAGAAGGGTCCACATCTATTTTAATAATAAAGTTAAGCCTTGTTTCCAAGTGTCCAGAGGGCTCTGGGGGAACACTGAGTGCAAAGGACTTGGTATCTGATCCCCACTCCTCCTCCCACTCTTGTATAAGATGTAATATCTGCCCTCCTGCCTCCCACCCACCGTCTGTTCTCTATTTGTCCCCTCTCTATTTATGTTTATTTAATTTTGAAAGAGAGAGAGAGAGAGTATGATAGGGGAGGGGCACAGAGAGAGGGAGATACAGAATCCAAAGCAGGCTCCAGGCTCTGAGCTCTCAGCACAGAGTCCAATGCAGGGCTCTAACTCACAAACCGTGAGATCATGACCTGAGCCAAAATAGGATGCTTAATGGACTGAGCCACCCAGGTGCCCCCTGTCCCCTCTCTATTTAAAGCCCCTTCTATTCTAGGTTTCAAATAGGGCCCTCCCACTTGGAGAGACCTTGCATATTGGGTCTGGGGTTGAAGTCCTCTGGCTGCCGCCTGGTCAAAATAGCTCCTCTGGAAGCAGAAAACTCCACACACACCCCATTCATTCCCAGACACCAGACTCCTCCACCCTCGTGAGTGGGTGGCTCTTGCCACGTTCCTACCCATGGCTGCATCTGGGCCCTAAAGAAAGCAGCCCCATGCCAACAGTAGAATAGAGCACTGGGTCCTAGCAGAACCAAAGTCCATCTTTAGAGAAGGGGTGTGACAGCAAAGGGGAAGAGAGAAGGATCAGACCCATCATCCTCTGGTTTGCAGAAGGCAACAACAGTGGGTGGAGTGAGCCGGCTGACGGACACCAGCAAGTACACCGGCACCCACAAGGAGCGCTTTGACGAGAGTGGCAAAGGCAAAGGCATCGCAGGACGGGAAGAGATGACCGACAAGTCAGGCTATGTGAGTGGCTACAAGGGTGCTGGCACCTATGATAGGAAGAGCAGCAAATGAGAAGTAGCCTCAACAACTAGGGTCAGTTAGTCCTCGACCCAGCATCTTACACACCACGGAGGAGCGTAGGGAACAATAAACATCTGTGTGTGCATCAGCCAATGAGCTCTGTCTTTCCTTCAGAGAGAGGGATAGATAGACCCACTGGTGCAGAGAGAGAGAAGAGAAGACCCCAGGAGTCAGGGTTTTGAGTTCTGCACCCTTTCTCTAGTTAACCTCATGCCTCCCAGCCCTAGGTTAGCATTCCCCTCTACAACTGCGTCTAAGAACAGAGCTGAGGAATATATTTGGGGATAAGAGATAAACCAGATGTGGAGGCAAAAGCATTTGCTCCTTGCACTCGTACATTTCTGGTATCCACCCTTCTTATCTCCCAAAGGGAAGTAGCAATTCCCGATTAGACCTAGTATGACCCAGACACCACTTGTTAGACCCCTCCCTGTCCCTCCACCTCCCTCCCCTGTTGTAGCCCAGGTGGTGTTGGAGACATAGAACAGAAAATCCCACTGACTGCTAAGGGTAGCTCAGGAAGATGGCCAGAGGTGAGTGCCTCCAGGACTCCCAGAGCAGCAGTGCTTGTGTGCCAAAGAAAAAGGAACGAAATCAGAATGGCTTCAGATATATTTTTATATTTTTATCTTGGAATGATTATAGATTCACAGGAAGATTGCAAAAATAGTACAGAGGGGTCCCACATACCCTTCACCCAGTTTCATCCAGTGGTTATATCTTCTATAACTCAAGGTGTGGTTTTAAAACCTTCTGTGACCACAGCAAGGCTCACCTCACACCTGTCTTGTCAGTGGCAGATCCTGTAACCGGAGGGGGGGCGGGTTGTCAGGAAGAGCTTTGGGAAGGAAAGGGATGCAGTCATCTTGGGGGTAACAGGTCAGAGAAGATCATTTGAAACTCCAGTGAGCCACAGTGAGAAGAATGGAAGGAAAAGAAGTCAGAGAGAGGAATACAGGGAGACTAAAGGAGGGGAGTGTAGGGGAGAAACTACCCTGGGCTCTGTGGTAGAAGGAGAGAAGAAAGAACAGGTTACATGGAGAGAAGAGCAATGATTTCGTAGAGAGGAACAGACTGGGGACTGAGGGGCATTCTGGAGAAGTGAGGCTAGAAAGACTCTAAGGGTCTTGGGGAGGACCTCTAGCTAGAGGTACCTACCATGTAGGTGAGTGAGTGGAGAAAATCATAAGGGAGATGGGGACAGCTAAGGAGAGAAGGGTAGTGGGGATGGGGAGTTGAGACATGGAGCTGGGTGCCTGTTGTCATGGTGTGAGCTAAGGCTCTGGGCCTCCATCCAGGATTCAGGATCTGGCCCAGTGGAAGGACAGTCACTGCCAACTGGACACAGTCAGCTTCTTGGGTGGGTAAGGCTGTCTGTGGGAGAAGGAAGATGACGGGGGAAGAGAGGAGGTAAACAAGTTGGAAAGGGTCTACAAGGCAGTATGAATTTGCATGGTGACTGAAGCTCTGGACATTTGTCCTACTTCCCTGGTCTCTTGGGAGGGGGCCCTGCCTGCCTTTGAAGTCAGGGAGGAAGCCTTGTATCAGAAATCAGAGGTTTGGGAATGGGAACAGGCTGGTGTATGGTGGCAGTAGGGGGTAGTTCAAATCGAAAGCCTCCCTTTCCTAGTAGACACCAATGATATCTATCGGTTCCGCATCACGCTTTCCGGAACAGAGCAGGTAGAGCCTTTGGTTGGTTAGGGTGCTGTTGTAGTGGCAGCTGGTGGGCGGCTGATTAGGGGCCAGAGAACAGATCGTGATGGGGAAGGAGTCCTCTGTGAATGTACAGTATTCGTTGTAATTCTCACAGAAACTCTCACTGTACTTGCAGAACTTCTGGACTTCTCTCCAGGGGGCATGCACCATATAATGGATTTGCGGGCAATACCAGCTCTTCTGCTTTCTGCCCCGTACATAGGCCATGAGACCATTACAGTAGCCCTGGAAACCCTTTGGGTAGTGCACCCTGGGATAATCGACGTGTAGCTTGTGGAAGTCCTTGATGGCAATCTGCATCTCGATGTCCACAACCAGAGCTGGCCTGAAAGCAAGCTGAAGAAACACAAGCCGGGCCACAGCTACTGCCATTCTTCCTGCTGGTAGAGTTAAGGTGGTTGGAGGCAGAGGTGGGCCGAGAGTGGCTGTCTGCCCCTTCCCACAGTCTCCAGCGTCCCCGCAGCCTTCCCCTATACCCTAAGAGCTGTACTGTATTTCAAATATCACCTAGCCCAAGTCCTCATGCCCCAGAGAGAGGAGACACTTGCTGGTTGTCCACCTTATATTAGCCATTCCCCCCACTCCCTTGGTCCACCTCGGGGTCTCAGCCTCAGCCAGTCCATGAGCTGTAACACTTACAGAAGAAGAGGTCCAACTGGTCCTTGGGTGAGTGACTCTTCCCAATCATCCCTGGCTCTGGTCAACCTTTCTGGTAAAAAAATGCAAAGGGGACAGAAGGAACAGGCTGAAGCACAATTCTCTGACTGCTCTGGAGAAAGGGCAGGAGCTGGAAGACCAGTGGGACAGGAGCAGGAATTCTTGCCTGGAGCCAAAGACAGCCCAAAAGTGAGAAGAGGCCAGAAATTTCTAGATAAAGACCAGTCTGGGAGGAGGGCACGTCCCCTGAGTTTGAAGAGCCCCTGGACTGAGGGGGTTGGGTGGGTGGGAGGATAGGGACATTGCTGTCTGGTCCCCTCCTTTCTGCTGTCATCGGAACACTTAGTTCCAGCTCCCTGCCAAAAGGCCCTACGTTCTTGGGCTTTCTTTGATGTTTTCTCTGGTCCATAGATCCCTCTTTGCGGAAAGGTAAGGAGGAAAACACTGTTGTGTTTCTGAGGAACAAGGTGCTGCTTGTTCCTAACCCTCAGAGAACAGAGGGTCTGCCACTCATCCCACTCACCGTGGCCCAGGAGGCCACACATGCACTCAAGAGCCTCCCTCTAGAGTGCTGGGTTGAGAATCAGAGACCTCGTTGTGGACTCCCCACAGTCCCCATCATCACCTTCCCACCAGTCACAATCACACTGTCACACCAATTCCCTCACCTGTAACTTCAGGCCCTGTCAGAGTCAGAGCACTCCTGGAAACTGAAGCACACTGACCCTGAAGCCTCAGGCTTGTCAAGTTGGGTTACACAGGTTGAGTTGGACTTGAGGAAGTATGGGCCATCTGAGTCCAGAGAATCAGACTCTCAATGTAGTTTGTCATGCTGGGAAAGGGCCGGACTCCTCTTTTCGTCAATACCTGCCCCTTCATCAGAACTAAAGAGTTAGCCCTCTAGAGCCTGCCAGCCACTGTCCTTGACTTCCACATGCCTCTCAGCCTTGCCTCCCTGTAGGATGTTGTCTGGGTTGTGGGCCTCCTAGTAGGAAGAATGGGATGGAGGAGTCAGAACACAGACCCCTGAGTGTTCCAAGGCCAATGGGTAATTTGGGGGTGGTGCAGAGTACTGGAGGTATCGGGGTACTGGCATTGTTTGTTCATGTTCCCCCTAGCCTTGCTCTTCCTGGAAGCATGAACTGAAGTCCAAAACTGAACCCATCCTCCCCACAACTTGCTTCTCCTCCTGTATTGTCTGTCTCTGTTTCCTCTGTTACAGGTGATCCTAGACCCCTCATTCTCCCTGACCCCACCTGTGGTTGCAAGGTGGGTAAGAGCAAGGCTTTTGAGTAAAACAGACCAGAAATCCCGGCTGAATCCTTGCTTTGCTGCTTACAGGCTGTGTATCTCCAATCTAAGTTTGCTAAAACACTATCAGCTTCAATTTTTCATCTACTAATAGGGGTAATACTTTATATACCTCACGGCAGTATTAGAATTCATTAAGATGTATATCAAGAGCTTGTAGCTCAGTGCCTGGCACATGGTGAGTACTTAATATGAGCATGAGTCCATCAGTCCCACAGTCCTGACAGTCTTATCTAAGACTAAGAACCTGTCCCTTCCATCCCTATCTCTGCCCCTCCTCAGGCTCCCCCCTTTCCTGGACACCACATGCTCTCCATCTCCAGTAAGGCTCTGCGTCTCATAGGACAGACAGAAGACTCTCCATGACCTGACCCCTGCCATGTCTCCAACTGCATACCCATCCCCATCTGTTTCCCCCTTTGTGTCACCCTCCACCTTCTTGTCCTTGTTCATGCTGCCTCCTTTACCCCTGATACTGTTCCTCTCCTCCTCCCACTCTTGCCCCCATCACCTCCACTGAGCTAGCTCATGTGAAGACTCAACCCAGAGATCCTGTTTAAGAAGCCTCTGCTTGGAAGACCTCCCCAGGGAAGTGTGCACAGCCAAGCTAGTGAAGGAAAAGCCTACATGGGCAGGTGCCTCGCCTGTATCCTTCAGTCTGGGTCTACAAGCCAGCACCAAGTGGGAGCCATGCAGGGTGGCTCCTGAGACTGGCTGACTCATATCTTTGTTGTGAGGAAGTCTGCTGCTGTGGTCCCCACCTCAAAGCGTGCCTCCTCTTCCCTATTTGCTCAAGGCTGCAGCTTCCCTGAGAAGAGGAAAGGGCTTGTCATGGCCCTTGGTCTTCTTCCTTCATTCATTACCCACCTATCACCACTCACCTCTGCACACACAGTTACAGAAATGGAACAGCACATTGTAGAGGAGAGACTTCGGTACCTGATATAGATAACCTATGGAATTTCTGCCTCCTCATCTATAAAATGAGACTAATACCTTTCTTGCCTCATAAGACTACAAGAATAAAGTGAGATGGTCATCATGAACATGACTTTCAACCATTACACAGTGTATAAACAATTATAACGATATTATCTCCTAGGTTCTACACCGACTCACTTTTTCCCCAACTCCATATTGGCAAAGCCCCTTATATTCCCCAAATGATCCAAGTGACCTCCCCCCATCCCCGCTCTGCCAGTGTAGAGCCCCCTCTGACACCTGACTTAAGCTTCATCTTCATGAAGCTTCCTATTATTAGTCAGGCCCTGTGTGGATTACCTTAAGATTTTTTGAACTTAGTTTTTAGTTGTTAAATACCCTCTGAAAAGCAGTGTGACAAACGTTGGGGCAATACAAAGGTAAATAAAACAGCTCCAGCCCAGATTACATTTATAATGCAGCAGGAAAGACACACATATAAGCATATGTTACAAAGGCCTCGGAAAGGGGGTGAATGTATGATGGGCCTTCAGGTTCCAGACTGTAGTTCTAGAGGCCCAGTCTTTAAAATCCTGTCCTCAAGGTGCTGATCCATAGCCCTGCTGCTTCCACGCTGACATCCTTGTCATGGTTTCATCTGCTCCCTCAGCCTGAGATTTGTGGAATTCATTGCCTCAGTACTCCGGGCTTTACATCCACGAGAATTCCCCTAGAGATGAAGAAACTAAGTTTGAGAGAGAAAGAGTAGTTTGCTCAAGGTCTTATGTCCAATTTAGTAGTTCTCAACGAGGGGAAGGCAATTTGGTCATTTCTGGGGACATGTTTCATCATCACAACTGGAAGGGGCTACTGGCATCTAGTGGGTAAGAGGCCAGGGGATGCCTCTAAACATCCACGGTTGCACAAGACAGCTCCCACAACAAAGAATTATCAAGATCAAAATGTAAATAGTGCTGAGGTTGAGAAACCCTTGTCTGGGGCACCTGGCTGGCTCAGTCAGAAGAGCATGTGACTCTTGATCTTGGGGTCGTGAGTTCAAGACCCACGTTGGGTGTAAAGATTACTTTCAAAAAATAAACTTAAAAAAATAGAAAAGAAAACCCTGGTCCAATGAGTGAATCCAATTTTCTAACAATGGCAGAATTACTTATACCTCATATATTGAAAAGGGTCAGTAAATAGGCAGACCTCGGAAATGTTTTTGTTAGATTTTGCTTTCAGTGGTGCTGGGTTTTTCTGCCAGCAAAAGGGGCACTGAGAGTTCACCGCTGAAATAACTTTGAGTCATTTTTCCTGTCAAGGTGACTCTCTGCCTGTAGTCTTCTACACATTCTCTCCTACCTCCTCTCCTTAGTGGTAAGCATTTCTAGAACAGCTGGCTAGAGTGGCAGGTGCAACGGTGATTCCCTGGGATGAGAGGAACCCCAAGATTCTGCCCAAAGTGAGCTCACCACAATCAGTAATGTCACTGTTTGCCCTGTCCACCCAAATTCCTCCAACAAGCAGACCAGGTCATGGGCGCTTCCTGGGTTGTCCTTGAACCCAAAGGGATCACTTCATGCATCTCCACCTTCTTGTCATTACTTCACCTCAGCCCCAGGGTTGAAGTCCAGGAGCTGCCTTGTCAGTTCCTCCGTCTGCCAACCAATGCTTCAGGTTGCTGGGGGTCCCACGCATGACTGGGGTCATCCAGGGGCCAAATGAATGCCTTCTAACCTAGAGATCAAATCAGTTAAGATCACTTATATGCAAGGCACTAAGCTACACCCTGTGAGAAGTACAAAAGAAGTATAACAGATGGTCCTTGTCTTCTGGAGATTGATAGTCTAAACTGGAGGAAAATGATAAATGTGAAGAAATAACCAATGATTTACGGCAGAAAAGTACACATCTCGAAGACAGTAACCGTAGGAATTTATTTTTAAATGTTTACTTATTTTTTGAGAGAGTGGGGCGGGCGGGGGGTGGGGGGCAGAGAGAGATGGAGACAGAGGACCCGAAGCAGTCCCCATACTGTCAACGCAGAGCCTGATACGGGGCTCGAACTCATGAAACTGTGAGCCCGTGACCTGAGCCCAAGTAGGAAGCTCAACTGACTGAGCCACCCAGGTGCCCCTAACTGTAGGAATTTAGAGGTGAGAAAGATCCCTCTGAATTGGGAAGATCAGAGCAAATTTTCTGTGTGAGAGGAGGGTCATCCTGGGACCTTGGGATGCATCTCAAGGAACAGTCAATAATTAAACCAAGATAAAGAAGATTATGAAAGGTATGTTTAAGAAAATAGACAAAACCAGCTTGGCTAGAATTGAGGCTCTCGGTGGCAGAGAAGTCAGAGACAAAGTTCGAAAGATGGGTTTGCCAAATTGTGGCAGGCCTTGAATATCAGGCTGCAGAATTTGAATCTTATTCTGCAGATAAAGGGGAAACTGCCAGTGGCTCCCGAGATAGAGTGACCTAATGAGGCCTCTCAACCCCGGAGCAGGTCTCCCTCTCCTACATCCCAGCTTGTCTAAAAGCATTGGTTTGGGAGCTATAAAGATTCCAACCTCTGTCAGTACCGTGCCGCCTCCAGATCCACAGCTGTTCCAGGAAAGGTCATGAGAATTCAAAGACCCAAAGCAAGTCCCACATCTGACCCTAACTTGCTGTTTGTTTCACTTTCCCTGTCTACAGAAATGAGCCCATTACCTTTATTTATCCTATAGGAGCAATAAAATTAGGGTAACAGAACTTGGATCTGCTCCTGTTGTAGGGAAACTCTCACGGGCTTTCCATCGGTATCCAGAAGCTGTGTGGAACTCCGGAAGGGGGAGAGGCCAGGCTCTGAAGGGTGGGCACCAATCCAGGCCCGGCCCTCCTCCCAGCCAGCTCCCCTCACCCCCTCTCAGCCAGGCGAGAGGAAGTGGCAGCTGTTGTCCTGTGGGGAAGACAGGCAGAGGTCCACCTGGCACTGCTGGGATTTTCACAGCACCCGCCCCAGTGACTTTAAACACACACACACACACACACACACACACAAACACACACACACACACACACACACACACACACACACATGCAGCAGCATGGCATTAGCCTGGGAGTGGCTGGGCAAAGAGCAGTGGCTGCAGCGATAGAATGAGAAAGCAGAGGGTAGCTACCTCATATCCCTGGGGTGAGGTTGCTTGTGTGAGGGCCTTTCTTCACTCCCATCTTCTCCCACTATTTTGTCTTCTTGCTCACCCCTTTCTAATTTTTCTCTTTTCCCTTCTGCCAGACTCTCTGATCAGTCCTTGGCCTGATACCTGACCTTTTTGTTCTCCCTAATCTTGCCCCCCTTCCTCCATCTTTTTCTCTTGACCCTTACATGTGGTGTAGGAGAACTGGCAAAATTATCCCACTGACTGCAAAGTGAAGCAGATCTTGGAAGCTGGATACTTTGGGCAAATAAAATCACCTGCCTTCTCCAAATAATTGAGGCAAAGCAGGGGTTTCAGCTTGAATTGTACAGATGGTAGTTTCAACCCTTTAATTTTTGGGTGCAAACCTAAACCTTTACTGTCTTTCCTTTTCGGCCTGAGACACAGTAGGGCCGTGTTTTACTTTCATGCAGCACTAAGGTGGCCTTCTGGAGAACCCAGCATAATGGATTTGAAGAGCAAACTAGGATAATTATAATGACAGGAAAACACAAGAGCACAGGGCAGTGCAAGTCGTGGTTTGGAAACATCTCACTCTAGAATAATGAGAAGTGAGGAGTCCTGGCTAGGAATTCAAATGAGCTCTTTCCCACCCTCCTACCTACCCCCCCCCCCCCCCCCCGCCCCCAACCCGCCCCAGCCTGCCTCCAGTCCAGGGCTGGACAGGCCTGTGCTGATCCACATTCTGTCCACAGTCTGCTTTAAACCATGAATTTTATTTCCAAACATTTGCATTTCTACAGCAGCAGAGGCATAATTCTCTATCCAGAAGTTCAAACTGCAAAGATTCAGGCACCTTAACAAAGCAGTGAATGCTGTTCCACAGCCAAGGTCTCGCTGAGGGCAGAGCACAGGAGCCAGAGACCTGTGTGAACTTGCTCCTGGTTCTCTGTCGCCATCTAGTGGTGCTTCCCATCTCCAACACCACCATTTCTTCCAAAAATCATCCTGACCCTCAGCAGGTCACTCCATCTACTAAAATCATGTTCCACCGCCCTCAAAACAAAAACCTCCTCTTCTCGACTTGAAATTCTGACTTCTAGACCAGAACACAAACTTTACAATCAAGAACGTTCACATGGCTTCGCTACAGTTATAATCTACAACAAGGGCCTTTCGCTTCCTCTGCTTAGAACACCCCCACCCCCAGGGCCTCCCCAGTGTGTGCAGAGTAAAAGTCACAATCCTTTACTGGTCTCTGAGGCTTTCCATGATCTGGCCACTGGTC
The DNA here is from genome assembly GCF_018350155.1 of Leopardus geoffroyi. Taxonomy (NCBI): domain Eukaryota; kingdom Metazoa; phylum Chordata; class Mammalia; order Carnivora; family Felidae; genus Leopardus; species Leopardus geoffroyi. The sequence goes on from NC_059337.1 coordinate 72,008,911, forward strand.
CCTCTCTGACGCATCTTTCACCTGCTCTGATCATCCTTCACCTGCTCCAGCCACACTGGCCTCCTTGCTGTTCCAACACCCAGGCATCTGTCTGCTTTAGGGCCTTTGCAGTGCTGTTCTGTTTGGACCACTGTTCCCCACATAAGCACAAATTCACTTTCTCATCTTCAGGTCTTTGTCCCAGCATCGCCTACCTTAATGTCCCTGTTTAAAAATCACTGCCTAACCAAAAGACATGAATAGACATTTTTTCAAAGGAGACGTCCAGATGGCTAACAGACACATGAAAAAATGCTCAACATCACTCATCATCAGGGAAATACAAATCAAAACCACAATGAGATACCACCTTACATCTGTCAGAATGGCTAACATTAACAACTCAGGCAACAACGGATGTTGGCGAGGATGTGGAGAAAGAGGATCTCTTTTGCACTGCTGGTGGGAATGCAAACTGGTGCAGACATTCTGGGAAACAGTATGGAGGTTCCTCAAAAAATTAAAAATAGAACTACTCTACGACCCAGAAATTTCACTACTAGATATTTATCCAAAGATACAAAAATGCTGAGCCAAAGGGACACATGCACCCCAATGTTTATAGCAGCACTATCAACAATAGCCAAAGTATGGAAAGAGCCCAAATGTGCATCGACAGATGAATGGATAAAGAAGATGTGGTATATATACAATGTAATATTAGTTGGCGATCAAAAATAATGAAATCCTGCCATTTGCAATAACGTGGATGGAACTAGAGTGTATTATGCTAAGTGAAATAAGTCAGTTTAGTCGGAGAATGACAAACATCTAATTTCACTCATATGTGGAATTTAAGAAACAAAACAGATGAACAAAGGGGAAGGGAAGCAGAAATAAGATAAAAACAGAGAGGGAAGGGTGACTGGGTGGCTCAGGCGGTTAGGTGACCGACTCTTGGGTTTGGCCCAGGTCATCATCTTATGGTTTGTGAGTTCAAGCCCCACATCAGGCTCTGTGCTGGTGGCATGGAGCATGCTTGGGACTCTCTCTCTCCATCTCTCTCTGCCCCTATCCCACTCACACCATCTCTGTCTCTCTCAAAAATAAAAAAAATTAAAAAAAAAAAACAAAGAGGGAGACAAACTATAAGAGACTCTTAAATACAGAGAACAAACTGAGGGTTGCTGGAAGGGTTGTGGGAGTGGGGATGGGCTAAATGGGTAAGGGGCATTAAGGAGGACACTTGTTGGGATAAACACTGGGTGTTTATTTAGGTGATGAATCACTAAATTCTATTCTTGAAATCATTATTAAACTACATGTTAACTAACTTGGATTTAGATTATTTAAATATTTAAAAAGAAATACATACACTTTGCTGAATAAGAAAAAAAATCACTGCCTACCAACTTCCCTCTTGTTCTACCTTTTTTCTTAGCAATTATCACTTCAAGCAAAAGTGTGTGTTTATTTTTTACTATCTTTCTCCCAGTGGAATGTAAGCTCCACCACAGGTAGGGATGTTTGTGTCTTTTATTCACTGATCTATGCGCCTCAGCACATAGCGCTCAATACATACGTGTTTACTGCATGGATGAACATGAACTCAGTGTTCTGAGATCAACTACTACTTACAGGTGAATCCTGAAAACAAAACTGTTGTTCATCTCAGTTTCCCGGGCCTTCCCACCCACAGATGGTGATGACTCTATTCCTCAGTCTCTCGGTTCTCCTGAGTGCCCTGTGCCAAGCTCACTAGAGCCCCCAGACCAGTCCACCTCAGGCTTTCCACACAGCTAGAACTACCCCAAGGAACAAGGCCTGCAAGATAAAGGCCTGTGGCAGAATGAAGCAACTGCCACCCCCAACGGCATTTTCAAATTTGGATGATGTTTAAATTTTGAAAATTTTAACAAAGTAAGGAGGAAAAGAGTGAGGGATGAAAGGTGTTGGGGGCCTTCTCCAGGTAAAGTCAGGTGGCCCTGCTCAGCACCTGGCACTGAGGGGCCCAGAGGAGTGAGCGACCACAGAATAGCTGAGTTGGGGTGGTGCTGGGCATCGTGACTGTGATGAATCATCCACTTCCCTGTCTCCTCCATCTCCTCCAAAAGATAAGCAGGAAGTCCTGATGACAAGAAATCATACAAATATTCTAGGCTGTTCTCTCTGCATCTCATCAGGTCAGAGAAAAAGCCATCCTTACCACTGCAGGGACTGGCTCTTCCAGAATCATGAACCAAAGGTGTATATGGGGGATAAATGGCAACTCTCTTGAAATTCGTTTGGGGTTGACACCTGGGTCAGGTGCTTTATTAGAGTCATTAAAACCGTGTGGCTGGGGGCCAAATCTATTCTTTGAGCATGAGGTTTGAAGCTTCCTCATTGCCAAACCTGTTTAGGCAGGTACACTAGCTCCATAGGTATCCACTTATTTGGGACATGTAGGTGGAAAGGCATGAACCTGATTCATTTCCTGATCCAGGATGGCTCCCCAGCCCGCCCTCAAACAGAAGCAACGTAGCTCAGGCCAGCTCTTAAGGAGTTAAAAGGCAAGTGATCTGAGGCCAGTGGCAGGTAGGGGCAGCCTAAGCAGGGGCTAAGCTGGAGCTGCAGAAGCACAGAACTCAGTGAGGAGGTGAGACCTGTGGAGGGACCTCGGTGAGGAGAGAGGACAGAGAAGGGACAGGCTCTGATGAGAGTGAGGGATGAGATAGACGAAGGAAGAAGGGATAAGGACACACACACAGGACAGAGGAGAGTGATGCCAGGATGGAGGCACAGAGTGGGGACACAGGGGCCAGGGGGTGTCATGGAGTAGATGAGACACAGAGCCAATGGATAAGGGCACAAAGAGGATGGGGCTTGAGGGAGAGGAGATAGAACAAAGAGTAGGAGGACAGAATGAGGGAAGACAGGATACAAGGTGAGGGGGATGGGGTCACAGTGGGTGAGAAGGGCACCCAGAGCAGGGAAGAAGGGATGAGACCCCTGGGTGAGGGAAGAAGGAGGAAGTAGGGGAGGGTAACGGTGATGAGATAGAAGGAGCGCGTACAGGAAGACTAATTTCTCACCTCTTGTTCTCTATCCCCAGCAAACCCAGCCCTCCATCCTGACTGTTCCCCTGAGAGAGATGGCAGCAGCCAGAGCAGGATTCAGCCCTCTGCTCCTGCTCCTGCTGCTGGGGCTGTGGCTAGCTGAGGTCCCAGTCAGTGCCAAGCCCAGCAACATGACCGCAGCTCAGTGGTTTGCAACGCAGCACGTGCAGCCCAAACCCCAGGGATGTGACACTGCAATGAACAACATCAACAAATACACGAAACGCTGCAAAGACTTCAACACCTTCCTGCATGAATCCTTCTCCAGTGTGGCCACCACCTGTCAGACCCCCACCATAGCCTGCAAGAATGGCCGTAAAAACTGCCACCAGAGCCAAAGGCCTGTGTCTCTGAGCACATGTAAGCTCATCTCCGGGAAGTATCCAAACTGCAAGTACAAAAAGAAGCAACTGGCCGCTTCTTACATTGTAGCCTGTGACGCTCCCCAGGCAGGAGGCTCTGGGAAATTCAAGCTGGTCCCTGTGCACTTGGACTAGGTCCTTTAGGTTTGCAGCCTTCCTCCCTCTTGGGCTGTACCTTAATTCCCTCTCCAGGCCTCTGTGCAAGTCTTTTTTTTTTTTTATGTTTATTTATTTTTGAGAGAGAGAGACACTGAGGGGGAGGGGCAGAGAGAGGGGGGGACAGAGGATCCAAAGTGGGCTCTGCATTGACAGAGGCGAGCCCAATGCAGAACTCAAACTCACAAACCTTGAAATCATGACTTGAGCCAAAGTCAGATGCTCAACTGACTGAGCCACCCCGGCGCCCCTCTGTGCCACTCTTCATATGTCCAGAAGGTTCTTTTCCTCTCATCTCTTAGGGCCCTTCCTAGCTCTTCTGAGAGGCTGAGGGTGAGCTGAGGTAGACAGGTTGGAGGGCTAAGCTCCAGAAGAGATGGTCTTTCATCTTTTTGTTGCTGTTTTCCCGGAAGCTTACCCTCAAGAGAGGGGTTGAGCAAGCTAAGAGTATGGGTTCCCTGGCCTGTGCCTTGTACATCTCTCCCCTGTCCCCTCTTTTCATGGCAGCATGACAAGAGGGGGAAATAAATGGACAAGGAGGGTATGGGATTTATGGACAGAGCTGCTCCGGTTCCTAAACTAGGAATCTTCCCCAGATAACGTGGTAGTGACATGGCCTGTGTGTGGAGACGCAGCTGGGAAGAAAGAAAACAAAGTACCACTTCATATTTATGTAGCATTTTAGGCTTTCATAGTGGAGCCACATGAGTTCCTTGTGAGATAGACTTGAGAGGGATTATGTGCCTTCTTTAGGGCAGGAAATTGAGATTTGAGAAAGTGTAATTCATTAAAAAGCTTGTCAAACTGGTTAGTGGCAGAACCTGGACTTGCACTTAGGACTCCTTATTCTAAATATGGTGTACTTTGTACTTGACCATTGTGCAAAAAAGGAGAGACCTCTACAGGGACTAGAGAACTAGGTAAGAGTTCACCCATATCCCCTGAGAGCTCTCCGAAGAACCAGTTGTCCTGTGCTGACTGCAATAAAGGTCACTACGTCTCTAGCCAAGAGCTGTTTATGAGGTGCTCCAGGGATCTTAATCCATTCTCTCTCTGCCTCTCTAACCGGGCTCCCCCTTCTCCAGCCCACTGTTCTTCCGACCCAGCCCCCCCACCCCACCCCCCCACCCCCCCCCCCCCCCCCCGGGCCTGGCTGTGGCTAGATCCCTTTGGCCTGAAGGCATAGGGTCAGGGGGAGTGTCCCAGCTTCATTCCTGCTGCAGGATCACATTTCCCTTGACCTCAAGGGACTTCCGTGGCCCAGAGCCTGCTGGTCACAAACAGGCTGGTGGGAGCTGCCAGAGCTTCCTTCCTCTGATAATGATCTCTCCTGCCTCGGTGCTTCCCTGGCTCTCCAATCTGGTGGTCTGCTCAGGCCGGAGGGCTTGAGATGTGGAATGCCATCTCCCTGTCCCCCCAGGTGTAGACACCACTTCTCCCTCTCTAGTGAGCAGAACTGGAGAAGCTGTGGCTTTACACTGGCTCTGTTCTGATAGTGCCCCCATCCCCCGCCACCACATCGCCTGCAGCCCTAACCATCACCAGCACATTCTCTATTTCAGTCCTAAACTGACTATGCCCATGCCCACCCTACTTCACTGTCCAATTACCTTGTTAGACTTTCCCTTCCCAGCTGGGGAGTCTGTTCCCTACCTGTCCCTCCCGACACCACCGATGCTTCTGTACTCCTTACCAGAGTCAGAGTCAGTTTTGGAGACAGATAAAATTGGGTGTAAATCTTGGTTGGCTCAGTGTTCCTGGCCAAGTGACCTCGAGCAAACTACTGAACCTCTCTGCAGCTGTGCTTCCATACAGCAAAATGGGAGTGATACCACCTGCCCAATAGGATTGCAGGAAAATTTAGAAATGATATTCATGATGCCTTAAGCAGCCCTCAGCCCTGGTAGGCAATTAATAATGACCACTAGTAGTAGCAAATTGTTGTCCAGTCAAATCCATGGTGGCAAACATGCCGACGAAGGCAAATGCCCCACTCAACTTTCCTTGAGGGCCTTCTTCTGCTCGAGTGATGTTCATGAGTAGCTAGAGGACAAGTCTGCAGAGTCCTGCTGGGTGGGCTGGTGTTTGGAGAGGAGGCGGAGGGAAGGTAGGGAGGGGATGGTCAAAAGAAAGAGCGGAACGTTGAACAATTCAAGCAGAACGTGGGGCACTACGTTGCTGAGTCTTGGAAGTAGAGGTGCACTAAATACACATTGTGGCCAGATTCCAAATTATAAAGTGTAAATCTATATATCCTATGGTCATTATACTCTACGTTTATCACTTTATTTTTTTAATGTTATTTGTTTTTGAGAGAGAGCACACGCACAAGCGGGGGAGGAGCAGAGAGAGAGGGACAGAGGATCCAAAGCGGGTTCTGTGCTGACAGAGGCGAACCAGATGAGGGACTGGAACTCACCATGAGTCAAACCCTGAGATCATGACCTGAGCCGAAGTCAGATGCTCAACAAACTGAGCCACCCAGGCACCCCATTTATCACTTTAAATAGATGGTTTCAATGAGGTGCATAGAAAGCAAGATACTTGGGGGTATTGACTTTTTCCCTTTTTTTTTCACAACTCTTTATATATTAATATAAATATAAATTGTATAAGTTGATATATACCATATACAAATTATATATATTGATGTTTTTTCTTATGGATATTATGGTTTTAAAGACCTCCTCCTCACAAAATTTTGAAGTGGCTATAATGATGCTTTTAGTGCATCCTCTCAAAATGAAAAGAATTTCCAGATAAAACTTTTCTTAAAAGATTCATGACCTAAATAGTACTAAGTAACTAAAAATCAAGCATAATTCAAAAGTAATCTGTGGTGATGGAGTTCAAAATAGTGGTATATTGGGGAGTACTAACTGGCAAGGGGTAAGAGGTAAGCTGGAAATGTTCTTTCTTGGTCTGGATGTTTACTTTGTGAAAACCCATTGAGTTGTACACTTAAGATTTGTATAGTTAATTGTATGTAAATTACACCTCAATAAAAAATCCTTCTGAATGTATAGCTCTTAACAATTATTTTACTTAACATGATAAATGCTAATACACCAATCAATTCTATAAAGATTATGATATAATGGAATCATAGATGGAATTATGATCTAGTTGAATTTCTGTTGCTCTGCTTTATACTATTTTTTGAATTGAATAGTACTTATACTATTTATTAAATTGTTATAAATACTTTGGCTCAAAAAGCATATGAGGTTCTTCTTAAAGTTGTCCAGCTAATACACTATCTCTTCTCATATATTAACTGTCAACTGATTTTCCTATTTTATGTGAAAATTCTTCATTGTTTTATATATAATATAATCTTTTACAATCATTAATTATTCAGCATTTTTCTTAAAATAATAAGTGTGCGTTTATACTTCTACTGACTGACAGAATTTCAACACTTAAAAATTCATAAGGAAAATTTCACTCTAAGTTACATCTAGAATGCCCACTAATATTTGAAAGTGATTCAGATATTAACGATGAATCCAAATGACTTGCTTGTTCTCATCACTGATGATTTAACTGATTAGGTTTGACAGTCACCCATTCCTTCACATGACTTTGATCACAGCCAAGTTGAGAGATGCCAAGAATAATGTTGAAATAAGCATTTGACTATTCAACTTTCCAAAGGTCAAAGGTGAGGTCCAAAGTGAATAACAGGTTTGGGCCGATTACTAAGGCCGGCTGAAGCCTGATGCAGTCCTACCTGATGGCTGAAGGATGGGAAAAGGAGGCTGATTAGTTATTAAACATTGCTGTTTCTGGGAGTGGGAGCTTGGGGAGGGGAGGAGAGTGTGTAGGGGAACATTGTCCAGCCTTGTGTAGGTGGCTTTAAAGGAAATTGCTTCAGGGTTCCTGCGTGGCTCAGTCAGTTAAGCATCTGTCTCTTGATTTTGGCTCAGGTCAGGATCTCACAGTTTGTGGGTTTGAGCCCTGTGCTGTCAGAGCAGAGCCTGCTTAGGATTCTCTCTCCCTCTCTCTCTCTGTCCCTCCCCTGCTCATGCTTGCTCTCTCTCTTTCTCTCTCTCTCTCTCAAAATAAATAAAAAAGAAAAAGAGAAGGAAAATTGTTTCAACCCGGACCTAATATGGAGCAGACATGGAATCCAGAAAAGAGAGTAACCCAAAGGGCACCTGGGTGGCTCAGTTGGTTGAGTGTATGACTCTTGATTTCATCTCAGGTCATGATCCCAGGGTCATGGGATCAAGCCCTACATCAGGCTCCATGCTGAACATGGAGCCTACTGAAGATTCTCTCTCTCCCTCTGCCCCTCTCCCCTACTTGCTCTCTCTCTTTCTCAAAAAGAAAAGAAAGTAACCCCAGAACTGGTTCTAGAGCTCACTCACTTTCCTACAAGTAAAAACTGAGGTATATTAGGTAGGAAACTTTTCTACATCACCCTGGTTTCCCAGAGTCTCCATACACTGAAGTAAATGACCCATAGACATTACAAAGAGGGCCAGCTGAGTCAATGTGAAAAAAAGGGTCCTGATCTCAAGGGCAGAATGTAGGAAGAGGAAATGCCCTTGAGATGAGGCCCTTCTCCACACATTGATTCATAGTGTCAATGGCTTTCTTCATAGGATCTATGGCTCTAAGAGAATAACTCTAGTGCTAAGGCAAGAAATACACCAATGACAATAACATCCAGGGATGTTCCTTTGAGAGAGCCTTGGCCCATTCTTATGCTCTTGCAGCTTCCAAAAGGACTTTGAAGACTTTAGATCCTCAGTCTTTTAAAGGTCTCCTCCTACCCCCATTCCACCATGGAAGTTAGAAAGAAGAGCAGATACAGCTCTTGCCAGGATGCTTACCTGTGCAAGACTCCAAAGCCAGTAAGCCTAGGAGCATCCATGAAGCCACAGAAGCATGAGAACACATCACTAACGGGGCCTTGTTGGAAGCCCTTAGTTCACAAGAGGGGAGGTAAGGAAAGATGTCTACTCCTAAAGGAAATACACACTCTGATGGAAAATCCTCCTGACTTAGGGAGATGGGAATTTCCTATCTATATAAAGGTAACCTACTTCATGGGAGTATCAGGTAGATTAAATGTGACAATATGTTTAAAGTACTTAGTACAGTGGCTGGCATGTAGGAAAAGTTCAAGAGGTGTTATCATATTTATTACTGTGGTGTCAAATGTTGGGTGGCCAAATCTGTGATGGATGGAGCAGGCGTGACTTCCGTGACAGAAGAACAAAGGATTTCAACAGAGGCCAAACTCCTCCTCAGCCTTCCTTTGCCAACTGTAGTTCCTAGCCAAGAGTGGATAAAGCAAGGCTCAAGGTCAGACAAAAAGGACAATATGCACTCATCCCTCTAGGAAAAGTAATTTGGAGTGGGGTGGGGTAGGGAGCAATACTTTCAAATGGGACCAAAAAAAGGGGGGGGGGTGGGTTGGTGGCTATCAAGTATTTCTGTTAAGACTACTTTACTCAAGGGTTTTTTTTTTTTCTTTCCCCCAACTCTACCTTCCGTGAATCAAAAGATATAAAAAGAAGGCATAGGATTTAGGGCCACTAACTTTTGAGGGTGTCCACCATGTCAGCTCCTCTCCAAAGGATTCAAGTATCACAGCAATTGATGGAGAAAGTGCTCTAGTGACATTTCCAATTTTCCCTCCTGAGACATTTAAACCGGTCCTCAGGTGAGTTTGGTATGCCCTCACCTCCATCATGGAAGACCTCTTACGTTTTTCCCACTCTCCGATTCAGCTCCCTTTCATACTTTGTCTTCCATTACTCAAAACTGCCACCAGTGCCCATGGGTCATCGTCCTCCACTGCTTTCCAATGGACTTCCAGTGGGAAAGCATCATAGCTGTCACTTTCTATGGTCTTCACATAGAAACTTAGTTGAGCTTACACATTTAAAACGTAAACTGACCTGGTGCAAATTAGTACAGATTCCTGCTCAGGCCATGGCATTTAGCACAAGACAGATCTACATGTCTTCATAGCTTTAGACTCTTTCAGCAGATATTCATAAAATTATAACGTTACAAGAGATTGTATCCACTGACCTCAGACATCATCTAGTTCAGCCTTCTCCATTTTGCAAATGAGAAAAGTAAAACCCAGGGGACTTAAACACCTTGTCCAAGATCACGTGGCTAATTTAAGTAAGTACTCAGGTATCTTCAACCAGTCCAGTGATATTTACAAACTGACATTCTAATTAATTGTCCCAAATGGGTCTCAGACATTTTCCAAGGTCAAATTCACTATCCGTGGATTGGCAAATGAATCTGCAAATGGGCAGATTCCTGGACTTGAGACAAAAGCACGTTCATCCCAAAGAGTGTTCAGTGTCCATAATCCTGACATGTTTACATTTCTGCCTCTCACCCGCGGACCACATCCCCTTCAGCTGAATGTTCATATTGTGTCAGTGAGATGGGGAAAAACACAGTACCCAAGAACTTGATTATAAACTAGTCAAGCATGTCCTTGGGTCATGTCACTGGCTATTGGACATATAAGTAAGGGCATGCAGCAGGAACAAAGGTCTTCACTTCCTATCTGCTATTCGGGGCCAGGGTGAAAACATTGCAGAGATGCCACTTGCTGGACCTCCAGGTGGGTCTGAGACATCCCCAAATATTTTATCTTTGGTAAGGGTCACCATTCCTTACCTTCAAAGTTGGTCTACCCAGGGCTGGGTTTTCATGGTCAACTAGAGCCCCCAGAGCAATGTTTCTCAGACTTTGCTAGAAATGTGCTAGAAATGACAGAGGAGAATTAATTAAAACACCTTAAGTCGTGCCTAGCAACAAGAGCCTTCTCTGAAGCCTCCTTTTTTCACTTAACTAATATTCATAGAATAGACATATGCATAAATGTCTTATATGTTATCTTAAAATTTCATTGTGGGTAATAGATCAATGCTAATTTCCTGGTTTTGATGGCTGTGCTGTGCTTATGTGGGCCAGGGTATTTGTAACTGGGAAATACTCACTCTCATATGAAGGGGTAATGGAGCATCATGTCTGTAACCTATTCTCAATAGTTCAGGATTGTCAATAATTGGGGGATATGGTTGGAGCATATAGGGAAGTTCTGTGTACTCTTTCTCAAACTTACATATAAATTTGAAATTATTTCAAAGCAAAAACATTTTAAATTGAAAAAATCGGTAATTTAAATTTTTCAACATACTCCATCATACAGTTTTATTTTATGTAAAAATAGTACTTTAAATTACTTCCTCTCCCCCCAAAATAATTTCAGGAAAATTGGAAAAGAATACATTTATGTTGTGTTTTTGTATACCTGGTATACATCTGCATTCAGTCAAGGGTAGGAGTACACTGGCCTTAATGGGATTTTCCTTAACTTGCTCTCAATGGGCCTTAGTCTCTGACCAGTATTTCTTTTCAAGAACTAGATGAGGAAGATAAGATAGTTATGGGGCAAGGGCAGTAGGAAGGTCCTTCACGTGTGAAAGAAAGAGGAAGAAAGAAAGAAAGAAAGAAAGAAAGAAAGAAAGAAAGAAAGAAAGAGGAAGAAAGAAAGAAAGAAAGAAAGAAAGAAAGAAAGAAAGAAAGAAAGAAAGAGGAAGGAAGGAAGGAAGGAAGGAAGGAAGGAAGGAAAAGGAAGGAAGGAAAAGAGAAAGAAAGAGAAAAAGAAAACAGACATAGAGCATTTGGAACAGTGACTGGAACATAGAAACCCCTCAATAAATATTAGCTATGATCATTTTTATCACTGTTGTTTTTGTCATCCCTGGGAGGTCCAAATGCTGCACACAGGCTGGTAGTAAGTCAAAGGCCACAAAAAGTGGGGCGCCTGGGTGGCTCAGCTGGTTAAGTGTCCAACTTTGGCTCAGGTCATCATCTCGCAGCCATGATCTCGGGGCTGAGTTCGGGCCCCCATCGGGCTTTGTGCTGACAGCTCAGAGCCTGGAGCCTGCTTCGGATGCTGTGTCTCCCTCTGTCTCTGCCCTCCCCTGCTCATGCACTGTCTCTCTCTGTCTCTCAAAAATAAAAACTAAAAAAAAAATGCATTACATTTAAAAAAAAAAGGGGGGGGTGGCGCCTGGGTGGCTCAGTCGGTTAAGCGTCCGACTTCAGCTTAGGTCACGATCTCACGGTCCGTGAGTTCGAGCCCCGCGTGGGGCTCTGGGCTGATGGCTCAGAGCCTGGAGCCTGCTTCCGATTCTGTGTCTCCCTCTCTCTCTGACCCTCCCCCGTTCATGCTCTGTCTCTCTCTGTCTCAAAAATAAAATAAACGGTAAAAAAAAAAAAAAAAAGGAGGGAGGCACCTGGGGTGGCTCAGTCAGTTGAGCATCCAACATCCACTTAGGTCATGAACTCGCGGTTCGTGGGATGGAGCCCTGAGTCGGGCTCTGTGCTGACAGCTTGGAGCCTGGAGCCTGGAGCCTGCTTCAGATTCTGTGTCTCCCTCTCTCTCTGCCCCTCCCCCTCTCAACTCTGTCTCTCTCTCTCAAAAATAAAGATTAAAAAAATTAATAAAAAATAAATAAACACTAAAAAACAAAAACAAAAACAAATGATGTGGATTCCGAGAGGCAGCACAGTCACTGAGTGTCCCTCTGAGCCAGCGGAGCGCTAGAGGACGTCTTCCATTTAGTTGGGAAGACTGGATACAAATCTAAGAATCAAATAACAAAACAAGGTAGCACACAGCTAAGTACCCAAATGAGTGATACCAGAAGTATCATTGAAGAAGGTTAGGTTCAGGAGGGATTAATTGGCCTCAGGAAAGCTCACATAGGCGATCAAGCTGAGCTCTGCGAGATGGATAATATTTGAGAAAGGGCTCTCAGGGAAGAAACAAAAAAGAACAAAACATGTTCAGGAGACAAAAGGAAGACCAGTCTGTTAGAATAGAAATTGGTCACCAACCTTAACCCATTAGGTAAATTCAATAAACAGGAAGGCAGTGCAACAGAAAGAGACAATGTAACTTTGGAGCCAGACTTTACCTCATTTTCAATCCCACTTACTACATCTGCCACTTACTAAATCTGTGACCTTAACCTCTCCAAGCCTCAGTTTCCTTTTCTGGAAAATGGGACTATTAACATGGAACACATAATATTGCTTTGTAGATAAAATTGTATATAAAGCACAATGCTTTGGCACACAGTAAACACTTTTTAATTTTTTTTTTAAGTTTATTTATTTTGAGAGAGAGAGGGCATACGCAGGGGAGGGGCAGAGAGAGGGGGAGAGAGACTCCCACTCAAGCAGGGAGGAGAAGCCCGACCCAGGCCTTGACATGGGGCTCGAACCTACGAACCTCGACATCATGACCTGAGCCGAAAACACGAGTCAGATGTTTAACCGACTGAGCCACCCAGGTGCCCCAGTAAACACTTTTTTAAATGATAGCTATCATTCTTCATGAAGTACCCAGCACTATGCCAAGCACACAGCAGACCTTCACGAAACGGTGGTTAATGTCATCCCTTTCTTTCTGTTGCTGTTGTCAGCCCTGGGCTGACCTGACCCTTAAGTAGGCCCGTGTTTCATGCCACCATACCACCCTAGGCACCTTAACACTGCATCACATTGAATATAGTTAATATACATATCCCTCATTCAACATCGTTCTTGCAGAAATGTATCTGAAATGATATTTAAAACTTTATTTTTGAAATCGACCGCAAATAATTTGTAACTGGCACCACTCCTTCTGCCATTGCTGTACCTGGGAATGCCTATAAGATTAGAAAATCTAACCCAAGACTGTTTTGCAATCTGATCAACTTTTTGTCAAAAAAGTTGCCAAAATTGCCAAAGCTGCCAAATTTCAAAATAGATGAAGTCGACTTTGTTCCTGTGGTAGCAGGTAAGTACACATTTTAAATCTGAGATTTTGCAGTGGACGCTTTCCATACTCCGTATAGTTTTCTTCCCAGTCTGGAACGCGTAGGCCCTTGGAAACCTCCCAGACCCTGGGCACTGAGCTCTAGCACTTAATGGACGTAAGGGCCCTGAGACTGTGGCAGTTGGAAAGACTTGTGACGAATGACTAGGATCAAATACACAAAGGAAGCCCTTCCCCAGGCTTCCTTGAGTGGGGCTGGCCAGCTGCAGGGTCAGCACCTACCTGAGGGAAAGCATGTTTGCAACTTAATTGGATTCAGGGCTTGAAAAGTCTGTGGTCAGCCATCTCTGTCAGCACGAAATGTTTTATTTTTTTAATTTTTTTTACATTTATTTATTTTTGAGAGACAGAATCAGAGCACAAATGGGGGAGGGGCAGAGAGAGATACAGAATGTGAAGCAGGCTCCAGGCTCTGAGCTGTCAGCACAGAGCCCGTCTTATCTCACGAACCATGAGATCAGGAGGAAGCTTAACTGACTGAGCCCCCGGGGCGCCCCTGTCAGCACAAAATGTTAATGCCAGCGCTTGGCCCCTGCTGCCATCCCCATCCAGGACGCTTGAGTCTGAGACTGTTGATGAATAACCACTTGGTGATCCTCCCATCCCAATGAGAGAGGCTCAGCTGAAGGCCTGCAAAAAAGAAATGACTTCCTGGATAAATAACTATATAACTATATATAACTATATAACTATATAACTATATATAACTATATATATATATAGTTATATAGTTATAACTATATAGTTATATAGTTATATATAGTTATATAGTTATATATAGTTATATATATATATATATATAACTGGGCACAAAATATATATATATAGTTATATATAGTTATATAGTTATATATAGTTATATAGTTATATATATATATAGTTATATAGTTATATATAGTTATATATATATAGTTATATATAGTTATATATATAGTTATATATAGTTATATATATAGTTATATATAGTTATATAGTTATATATAGTTATATATATATATAACTGGGCACAAAAATCAATGTTTTGTTTATATATATAGTTATATATAGTTATATAGTTATATATAGTTATATATATATGTTTATATATATAGTTATATATAGTTTATATATATATAAATATATATACATATATATGTATATATATAGTTATATATAGTTATATAGTTATATATATATAGTTATATATAGTTTTGTTTATATATATAGTTATATAGTTATATATAGTTATATAGTTATATATATAGTTATATATAGTTATTAGTTATATATAGTTATAGTTATATAGTTATATATATATAGTTATATATAGTTATATAGTTTATATATAGTTATATATATATATATAACTGGGCACAAAAATCAATGTTTTGTTAGCTTTGTGGGGAGAAGCGCCTGAAGGTATCCCAGCTGTGGAAAAAGCAACCAGGCTCCACCTGGGAGGTGGAGGGACAGATGTCTCAGAAGTTTCGCCTCTGGCAATGCAGATCCTAGCAGCCTTACAGATTTTTGCAACTTTGAGGAACATTTTATCTCAAAGGCAGTGAAGTCACACAAATCCCAGAGCTTGAGATGCTGGGTGAGAGCCAACACAGCAACACGGACTTAAGCCCAGAGCAAGCGCCCCACTGCAGTCATTTGCTCGGTCCCTTGACAACTGTTGCACTATCCCCTTACTGTCAGTATTATAATTTACTGAATATATATGTACTCATTTAGCTCCAATAGTTCTTTTTATTTTTTTTTAATGTTTATTTATTTTTGAGAGAGAGCACGCGTGCGCGAGAGCCGGGGAGGGGCAGGGAGAGGGGGATGTAGGATCTGAAGCTGGCTCTGCGCTGACAGCAGAGACCCTGACTTGGTGGAGCTCAAGAACCAGGAGATCATGACCCAAGCCAAAGTCAGATGCTCAACTTGAAAGAGCAGACCTAGGCCGGCCGACTAGTGACTATGTCCCTGACATGGCCGCAGAAAGAGGTTCCCGCTCAAACCTCAGACCACGCCTCCTCCCCTTGAGTAACTTATGTTTTCTAAGAAAGCGGGCTACTGATTGATGCATTCTTCCCAAGTCTAAAGTGGGAGGAAGGGAGTATGAGAGGCGTGGAAAGTGTGAGTAGAGAGGGAGGGCTTCTCTCAGGTAGGGGCCAGAGGCAGGAGCCCTCAACCCTGTCCAGGCTTAGAATGACCTGGGAGCATTTTACCTCTCCCCAAACCAATTAATCAGAGTCTCTGGGGATGGTGTTTGGTGCTAGGTACTTATATAGCACAGCAAGGCTGACAGCCAATGGTTAATAGGTGACCAGTGAGAAATGTTCTGTATACACTGAGGCCAAATATGTTAGAGATCCTCAGACACAGTGGTTCTTAAACTTCAGGTGCATCAGAATCTCCTGGAAGACTTGTTCAAACACAGATTGTTGAGCCCCACCCCCAGAGTTTCTGATTCAGTAGGTCCGTGACCACCAGGCCCAACATTTGCATTTTTAACAAGTTCCAGGTGAAGCTGATAATTGCTGATCTGGGACCACACCTTGGCAGCCATTGTTCTATCGTTCCCCAGCCAATCGACTGACGCCACGACCCTTCCCCAGCCAATCGGCTAAGGCCATGATCCCTATAAAACCTTTGTGCTTTTGAGACCCGCTCTCTCTAGGGTATCTCACCACTGCCTCGGTTCAGGTAGGGGATTGAGCTCGAGCTAGCTCGAATAAAGTCTCTTTGCTTTTGCACCAGGGACTTGGCTCCCTGGTGGACTTTGGGGATCACGAATTCTGGACATAACAAACTGAGCCACTCGAGTGCCCCTCAGATAATTCTTTTTCAATGAAATTGTGCAACACATTATTTCAACGAATACTGGTGTCACTTAATAAATACAAGTAAAAATAAGTTTAATGAGAGGCGCCTGGGTGGCTCTGTCGGTTGAGAGTCCAACTTCAGCTCAGGTCACGATCTCCCAGTTTGTGAGTTGGACCCCACGCCGGGCTCTGTGCTGACAGCTCAGAGCCTGGAGCCTGCTTTGGATTCTGTGTCTTCCTCCCTCTCTGCCCTTCCCCTACTCACACTCTGTCTCTCTTTCTCTCTTTCTCTCCCAAAAATAAACATAAACATTTTTTTATTTAACAAAAAATAAGCTTAATGAATGTCATCTAATGTTTAGGGTTTTTTTAAGCACCGTTGATTTTTTTTTTAATTATAATTTTTTTTAAGTAATCTCTACACCCAACATGGGACCTGAACTCATTACCCTGAGTTCAAGAGTCCTATGTTCTACCCAGCCAGCCAGGTGCCCCAATGTCTTCCAATTTTTAAAAATTCTACCCAGATACTGTTTTCAGTTGAAGACTCAGCCTGAAGTCTGTGGTCTCTGTTGGAAAAGGAGAGAAACAATTTATTTACCTCCTTGCTCTAATACGAGACTTCCTCCTAAATTTTTATCACAGGGATCATAAGAGGACTATTGAAGGCAATGTTCATGCACCACCTAAGACTACAAACAGAGACACACTCACTGTGCTCTGCCTCCATGGGAACCATTTTCTCCTTCCCTTTTCAGCCTGGCATCACACCAAAGGGGTGGGTTGAAAGAAAGCTCCTGGCCCTGGCTCTGCCATTCACTCGGTGGCCTTGGGAAGGGCACTTGCTGTTTCGCAAACTCCAGCTCCTTCATTGGTACAAGAGGGAGTTGATCGAGGTATTTCTAAGGACTCTTCCAGCTCTAACCCTCTATTCTCCCAAGACACTCTCCAACAGGGCCAATTTCTGCCACAAAAGAACCCCACTCACCATGTTGCTTGGCCAGCTGGAGCAGTGATTCTCTTAATGGAAGTGACTGTTTTTCTAGCTTCTGTAAGAACAGAAAGGCATTAGCTTCACTCCCCAGCCTTAATGCTGACTCTTTCAGGAACTCCTGAGCTAACCTGGGAGAGTGGGGTGTGGGCCCTTACTTAGCCCATTTTTCTTCCAAGATTGGTTTCCCCTGTGGTCTGATGTCTCAGAGTTTCAAAGAAGAAACATGGGCACATGGAAGGAATAGGGGCATTGGAAACTGAGAGGCATTGATTAAAATATTGTCTGACACTCTTTAGTTGTGTGATGATGGGCGATTTTCTCAACTTTTCTCAGACATTTAAAAACGTAATCATACTCGCCTCATAAAACTCTTAAGAGGGATGAACAATGTCAGTATTTATTGAGGGCATAAAAAGGCACATTATCTGCGGAGACTGAACAATAAAAGTCCAGTGGTGTTCTTAAATGTCTGCCGTAGAAGGTCTGCAATACTTGCCCTGGGGTATGAAATTCTTGGAAAGGCTAGCAAGGCTGTCCGCATGGTGTCCTCCTCCTCCTCCTCCTCCATGCCACTACTCCCCTAAGAGAGGGCAGCAGCCAGAGGGGGATCATGCCATCTGCGGCTGCTCCTGGGGCTGTGGCCAGCTGAGGTCCCAGTCAGTGCCAAGCCCAGCGACATGACTGCAGCTCGGTGGTTTGAAACTCAGCACATGCAGCAGGGGTGCAACACCACAATGGGCAACATCGACAAGTACACAAAACACTGCAAAGGCCTCAACACCTTCCTGCATGAAGCCTCTCCAGTGTGGCCGCTGATGAAGTTTTGGGGCGACGGGGGTTCATGGGGTCCAGAACCGACAGCCAAGAAAGAATTCTTGAAGACTTCTTTGGTGCAAAAGGTGATTTTATTAAAGCACGGGGAAAGGACCCATGGGCAGGAAGAGCTGCACTGGGGGGTCCTGATGGTAACTCATTATATATCCTCAGGTTGGGAGGGGGGTCAGGGATAGACCTAAGGAATTTGGAAGCAAGGTTTCCAGGACCTCGAGGGGCTAGCTATTGCTAGGGAAATGCCATTTATTACCGTTTAGTAAAACCTCAGTCATGAGACCCTTTATGTACATCGGTATGATATATCGATGTATAATGGGGGGGGGCATAAGCTTGGAGTATGATTGCCAGCATATATCTTGGGACAGTTGAGATAAAGGAAGTAGACTTAAAGGATCCTCAAGGTTGGGATAATGTTAAGCTAAGGTTCTCTTTTGCCCCAGCAAAGTGTCATCCTTGAGGCAGCTGAGCTCCTAGAGGGAGGTCATTCTGCCGGTTTCAAGGACTTGTCAGTGGGCTGTAGGCAGTAAGGGAATTTAATTTTCCACTTGCCTTAGTTTCCCACATCACCATGGCAAGCACTTAAACCCCTTTCCTTTGTTCTTGTTCCTTGTCCAAGGAATATCACACAGATCCCACCTGGGGAGGGGATTGGGTGTTAGCTTGTGCTTTGGCCCCTCTGCCTGCCTCCTGCTCCCTCATCGGCCGCCACCTGTCAGACCCCCCACTGTAGCCTGCAAGAAGGGCTGTGAAAACTGCCACCTGAGCCAAGGGCCTGTGTCCTTAACTACATGTGAGCTCACCTCAGGGAAGTACCCAGACTGCTGTACAGAGAGAAGCAACTGGCCACTCCTTGCGTCATGGCCCGTGTCTCTCCATAACAGGAGGACGGCCTGGTTCCAGCTGGTGTCGACTGGTCACTGTGCACTTCAATAATATTGTCTAAAGCCAGTGTCCACCCCCCCCCAAGGCCCCACCCTAAGCTCTGCAGACCCTGGACATTGCTGCTACATTTCCACCCTCCAGTTCTTTACTAATCCTTACCCTCTTTGTAAATTCCACTTCCCTCCCACACACCCAACTTCACGCACACTTAATTGCACAGGGGATTTTATGGATGCTCCCAATGATGCAGAAAGAGGCGTCATTGTCTTTGGCCCTTCACTGTTTATCTTGCTTCCTGTGTGTGATACCGCGTGGCCCTTCAGGGGTCAAGCACTGAGAACCTCAGCAAAGATGGATCCAGGTTTTGTGGGGCCCAGGGCATACATAATGTTGAAGACCCTTTTAAAGAAAAGGAATATAAAATTACAAATGCTAACCAAGTTCCGACCTTGGAAGGGCTGTGTTTGGACAGTTCAGCGGGACCAAGGCAGGGGAGATTATCCAAGGAAAAAAGGCAGGAGAATTTTCACTGGGTTCCCTGTATTGGACAAAGGTGCCTGGTTTTGTTGCAATTAGAGATTCGGGTCTTCCTCACGAGTGTGTGTTACTATCCCAGGAAAGTACTGAGGTTTGGAAACCCTTTCTTATCTTTCAGGCATCAGCTGTACCTGTTCTGCAGGCAGGAGGGAGGGCAGCATCCTGAGCAGGCTCGGGCTGGGACGTCCAGCAGGGACTGTCTCCCACCCACCTGAGACCTGCCTGGGGGTCCCATCTCTCGTAAAGGAGACAGAGGGGAGGAAGAGCAGGTAATGCCCCCAGATGCCAGTCAGGTCTGAGGTCTGACCCCTTGTTCGTCCTCATGGATCACCGATAAGACCCAGAGCAGGAACCTCAGATTTCTGAAGTGAGTCTCTCTCCCTTGGGAATTTCAGAATCAGGACCTTCCGAGAATCTTGATCTGGTCCTAATTAGTGTTTCTCTAACCGTGATGAAGGAGCAGTTTTGTATGCAATCTGCCAGACCCATGCTTTCATAAAATACAATAAGGTGAATTACTAGAAAAATGAAATAGAACATATACATATAGAAAACAGCATCTGACTCCTGACTTCGGCTCAGATCATGATCTCACAGTGAGTTTGAGCCCTGCCTCGGGCTCCTCACTGAGAGCAAAAAGACTGCCTGGGATTCTCTCTCTCCCTCTATCTCTGCCTCTCCCCCGCTCTCTCCCTCCCTCAAAATAACTAAACTTAAAAAAAAAGAAAACACAAGACCAAATTTCTTATTATTAGATTCAGTTAACATAAAATCACTCTATTGAATTGGCATAAGAGTTTCTGGATGCTTCCTCTTCTATACTTTTCCTGTTTTTAAGAGAAAAACACACATTATACACACATGTACACATAAATACTAATATAAGACATACACATCCATACACATATACATACACAGGGACACATTCACACATGTGCACGTGTGTGGACAACATACACAAACACATCGACACACATGAACACTCAACAGAGAACCAACCTCTCTCCTTCCCTCCTTCCCTCTACCAACTCTGCTTCCTTCTCACATTTTGAAAGAGACTTTCCTACACAGATTATGGCTCAGAACAAGCAAAGATGTTTGGAGAAACATGAAGTGGCAGAGAAAGCAGAGAATCCAACAATTCTGACTCCCAGTCCCCCTCCCTGCTTTCTAGAAAGAGATTTAAGGCAGAGCTCCCTGTGACCTACCACACCACGCTAGCCCACCCCAAATATGGCCTTGCCATACTGTACCTTGCCCATCACCATCGCTATCTGGCCACTCCTGTGCTCTTGACCAAGGAAGACATACTGGAAGTGAGAGAAAAACATTCTCCTGCCCATCTGGCATCTCCCCAGTGTCGTGGGCAGGCTCTCCTTCCTCTGTCTGCACCTTAAATGATGGTGTTTTTCAGGGTCCTATTCTTAGCTCTCTTTTCTCACAACAGCACTCTCTTGAGTAACTTGATGCACGTCCAGGGCTTCAACTGCCACTTACCTGTTCCCAAAATCTTACCTCTCTCCCTGATCTCCCAAGTTCCAGACATGTAAAGCCATCTAGCTGCAGTTACTAGCCTCCTCAATGTCCTGTATGCATCTTAAGAAAAACACTCATGGGGTGCCTGGGTGGCTCAGTCGGTTGAGTGTCTGACTTCAGCTCAGGTCATGATTTCACAGCTCGTGAGTTTGAGCTCCGCGTCAGGCTCTGTGCTGACAGCCCAGAGCCTGGATGGAGCCTGCTTTGGATTCTGTGTCTCCCTCTCTCTGCCCCTAACCCACTTGCATTCTGTCTCTGTCTCTCTCAAAACTAAATAAACATTAAAAAAAATTTTTTTTAATAAAAAGAAAAAGAAAAACACTCAGAACTGAGCTCATGATCTGCCTGGCTTCCAAACTTGCCCCTCCTCCTGCAATCTCTCAGTCTTGGTTGGTAGAAACATCATACTCAATCATTCAAGGTCCTTATCTAAGAGACACCTGTATCAACTCATTCTTGTTTCCTTCTCTGGTAATTCACCATTTATCCCAGGTGCTGCCTTAAGAGGGCACAAAAGCTCTTTGTTTGTTTGTTTGTTTGTTTGTTTGTTTGTTTCCAAATATCCTGGGTTCCTAACATGTGCCCAACACATGATGGCTTTGGAGGGGAGCTGTAATTTGGAGTTAGACAAACACACATAAATTGTTGCAATCAAGGATTCATTATCTAGCTTCAGAAGCAAATAAAAACACCACCTTTGAAATATCATCAAACAATAACAGAAAGTACAATGACTCAAATAGATTCTATAACATTTTTCTCCCACTTCCCTCATTCATCCCAACTAAGCAAACCCATTCTCTGTTAAATACAAATCCCCTGTTACATGTTTCTGGCATACCATGGAGGCTATAACCAGAGTCAGGCAACACTAGGAGAAATTTGACCATTCAGTATCTATAAGAGTGGAGTCCTCAGAAGCTGGAGAGTGTGGAAAGAATTCAGAAAAGAATAAATCCTTCAATAGATTAATTATATCCAAACAAGTTGTACAGCAACCTGGGTGGGAGTTTCTGACTTCCGTGTGTAGGTTGAAGAATTAGATGAAGTGTAACTTGAACCTTGGGGGCCTTTGACTGTGAAACTGGCCCATTCAGAGTGTAATGACACAGCATCCATGAAGGAGGGCTCAGAGGGTCAGTTTGGGGCCTGAGAAGCTGCCCAAAAGTCTTGGGACAAAATCTCTGCTGGGCCACTGAAAACATGTTTCCGAAAAGCCACTTGAGAAGGGGCTCCCCAGCCATGTAAGACCACACAATTACTTCTTAGTAGGTAAGTTTGTTTTAACATGCAGAACTTTTTAAATTAAGGATAGAAATATTTAAAAGAATCAAACACGTAGCATTAATATGTTTATATGAAGTAATTTGTGCATATTTGGTATTTTAAGTATTTGCAGTATTTAAGAAAATTTAGTCTATTACAGTAATAAACTGGCCTTACAATTCTAATTTAAAATGTGTAATTGGTTTAGATGGGTGATTTGAGGTGGAACTTTGCTTTAAATTTAGTTTTGGAGGGGTGCCTAGGTGGCTCAGTCAGTTAGGGATCCGACGTCAGCTCAGGTCATGATCTCATGGTTCATGAGTTCAAGCTCTGCATCAGGCTTTGTGCTGACCAATTAGATCCTGGAACCTGCTACGGATTCTGTGTCTCCCTCTCTCTCTGCCCCTCCCCCGCTCATGCTCTGTCTCTGTGTCTCTGTCTCAAATAAATAAACATTAAAAAAATTAATAATAAAATTAGTTTTAGAACATTGAAGGAAACAAAATTGAATCACCATATTTATAAATTGTTTAGATTTTAGTGTTTTAGGGATTCAGGAATGCCTTGTTGGTTTGCCAGATGACTGAATTACTTTATAAGAACAGGGAATATTTTAAATGTGTAAAATATATTTTTTAATGTTTAAAGTAGTCTTATTAACTACATGTATAAATAGTACATGTATAGTACATGTATAAATAGTACATGTATAAATAGTCATCAAATACAAGCATATGAAGTGATTATCAAAATGTATGTTTGTGGGGCACCTGGCTGGCTCAGTTGGTTAAGCATCCAACTTTTGATTTTAGCTCAGGTCATGATTTCATGGTTCATGAGATTAAGCCCTGCTCCACACTGTCAGCACAGCGCCTGAGTGGGATTCTCTCTCTCCCTCTCTTTCTGCTCGTGGGATTCTCTCTCCCCCACACTCACTCCAGCCCTCTTTCTCAAATAAATAAATAAATAAATAAATAAATAAATAAATAAAATTGAAGAATCCTTTTAAAAATTATATTTGTTTATAAATTAAACATAAAAGCTTAAGGAAGAACTGGGCTTCTGATTTGCATTTTTAATATAAGGAACATAAATTTTCTTTTATTATTATTTTTTAATGTTTATTTATTTACTTAAAGAGAGAGACAGTTGGCTCACACAGCAGGGGAGAGAGAGAATCCCAAGCAGGCTCTGCACTGTCAGCATAGAGCCCGATGCAGGCAGGGCTCAAACTCACAAACCGTGAGATCATAACCTGAGCCAAAACCGAGTCGGTCGCTCAACTGACTGAACCACCCCAGCACCCCCTTTTATGATTTTTTTTAATGTTTACTTATTTTGAGAGAGAGAGCATGAGCAGGGGAGGGGTAGAGAAAGAGGGGAGACAGAGAACCCCAAGCAGGCTCCTCACTGTCAGCACAGAGCCCACCATGGGGCTTGATCTCACAAAACGTGAGATCATGACCTGAGCCGAAATCAAGAGTCAGATGCTTAAATGACTGAGCCATCCAGGCATCAGGGAACATAAATTTTTAAAAGCCAGAGTAGCCCTCTGAATATTTTCTTTCCGGGAACCAAAAGGACATTTTAAAAATTCACACTGACACTACAGGACCAGTCCATTTTCTACACTGTTTTCATCTATACGGTGAACCGTGAGCTTTGGTAATTGTGTTTTCTGGTGTTCCCATGTTTGTTGGGCTTACTGAACACTTCGAAGGGAGGGTGGTCACTGACGATGCAGTGGCCCAGGCTCAGGCCCAAGACCCACAGCGGGCGGCTTCAGCACCAGAACAAAACCTGGAACTGTATCTCTCCACAGTGCCCTCCCTCCTCTGCCCATGCTGCCTCCCAGTGGCTCACTCCGCTGACTTGCATTCCGGAGAAACTGAGAAAGGGGAGCAGGACTCCCCTGAGGCCAGTGTGGTGCTGGCAGAGGCCATCAGCAAAGTATCTCCAAGAAAAAGTAACACCCAAGAGACTATGGTTGAGTCTTCATCCTCAACTGGGGCTCTTCCTCCTTGGCCAAATTTGGAGTTTGAAGACTACATTTTACTAGGTAGGGGACTTAAAAAAAACAACAACAGATTGTTAAGCAACTGGCTCCATCAATATATCAGGCTGCTTGCCTGGAAGAGAGAGAGAGTTTGTATGTGTAAAAAATACCCATCATGTTCAGGGTGATGAGGTGAAGTTATATGAGCGGAATCAAGAGTGCTATATTCCACCAATTAGAGATACTGTGGGGACAAAAACTCCCCATTTCTTAAAAAAAATATATATATATCAATTTTAAATACAGATATATTTTTGGCAGAAATAAAAAAAAAGACAATGTAACAATTACTTGGAATCAATCAGTTAGGTACTGGGTTTGGAGGCATGGCATAGAGAGAAAGTTTTGTAGAAAGGGCTCTTAAGAATGGGTGGAATATGGGCAGAGGCCTACAAGTAGTCAGTGAGCACAGGAAAGGAGATGTTAAGGAACTGGAGAGAAATCTGCACTCACCGGCTTAGCAGTTCTGAAGTTGGGGGTGGGGTGGACGGATGATTTCATGCTGTTGTAATTCCCAGATTGCCTGCCCCTGGAGGACTTTGCTGGGAGGCATCCAGTGAGGGTTCGGGCTGCCCCTAGATATACCTGGCACACGTTAGATCTTAATAAGTGTTTGTTTAACAAAACTTGTTTTCAGAGCAAAGGAATGGGGCTAGGAAAATATACAGATTGCAAATCTGGAAAGCTTATAAAACAAAATTTTTTTTAAACTCTCATTATGTTTAACATTTTCCAGAGAGGAGGAATCTACTACCTGTGGAGACAGCCTGTGCCATTTTCTGGCAGCTCTAAATATCTTAAATTGTCCTATATAGAAACTAATCTACATCTCTGTCGCTGCAGCAATTCGCCAATGCCCAGTCACTGTGAGCCCTACACAATAAACCCAATTGTTCTTCACACCCAACCTCTGAAATATTTTAAGGGAGTTTCACGACCCTTGCCCTCCAAATATTGGCTCACTAGACAATAACAAGAGCTATAAAATGGCTTCCCCTTTGTGATCCACTAGTTCCAATAATATCCATAAGATATGCTCAATAGAAATAACCCCAAGTGGGGAGGAGTAAATGGGTGCACATCTGTTTACACTTTGTGTAACAGAGAAAAGTTAGAAATAATACAAAGTCCTAAAATTGAGAGTGACTTAAATAAATGACTGGCAACTACATAGTGCTCTAACTGAAGCAGCAAAAGTCATCACTCTGACTGAAGACAAACACAAAAATCATACTGATGCAGGGAAATGTGTACAGGCAATGCTGTGTGAAGAAATCAGAATATACAACTATTTTTTTTCATTTGGAAATATTTTTAAAGTTTATTTTTATTTACTTTGAGTGAGACAGAGAGCAAGCAGGGGAGGGACAGAGAAGGAGACAGAATCCCAAGCAGGCTCCGCACGCCGTCAGCTCAGAGACTGATATGAGGCTTGAGCAGACAAACTGAGATCAGGACCTGAGCTGAAATCAAGAGTACCCCTAAAACTGTACTTAAACTTTTTTTAATGTTTATTTTTGAGAGAGAGAGAGAGACAGAGAACACAAGCAGGGGAGGGGCATAGAGACAGGGAGATACAGAACCTGAAACAGGCTCCAGGCTCCAAGCTGTCAGCACCGAGCCCGATGCAGGGCTCAAACTCATGAACCACAAGATTATGACATAAGCCGAAGTCTGACGCTCAACTGATTGAGCCACCCAGGTGCCCCTAAAACTGTACTTTCAAATGAACTACAACTATATAAAACAGTCTCTGGCTTTGTTCATCAAAAAAGGCCATAAGTGAATTTGGGAGCCTTCCAGAACATCCTCTCCAAGCCATGCTTCCTCCAGATTCACCTAGCTCAGTGAGCCTACATGTGACCCAGAAGACATTCCACATTTGTTTTTTGTTTTTTTATTTTATTTATTTTTTTAACATTTATTTATTTTTGAGAGCTACAGAACACGAGTTGGGGAGGCACAGAGAAAGGGAGACAGAGAATCCGAACCAGGCTCCAGGCTCTTGAGTTCTCATCACAGAGCCCGAAGCAGGGCTCAAACTCATTAACCCTAAGATCATGACCTGAACCGAAGTCGGACATTCAACCAACTGAGCCATCCAGGCACCCCTGTTTTTTGTTTTTATAACCAAATCATAATTATAGTAGTGTCAGGTATACAACATAATTCATATTTATTGCAAAATGATCACCACAAGCCTAGTTAACAACAGCCACCACACATACTTACAAAATTTTTTTCTTGTGATGAGAACTTGTACAAAATTTTTTTAATTAAAAAAAATTTTACGTGTAATTATTTATTTTGAGTGAGAGAGTGACAGTGTAAGCAGGGGAGGGACAGAGAGAGAGAGAGAATCCCAAGCAGGCTCCGTCTACACTGTCAGCACAGAGCGTGACATGAGGCTTCAACTCTCAAATCACAAGATCATGACCTGAGGCAAAATCAAGAGCTGAACGCTTAACCAACTGAGCCACCCAGGTGCCCTTCTTATGGTGAGAACTTTTAAGATTTGCTCTTAGCAACTTTCAAATATACAATATTATTAACAATGGTCACCATGCTGTATGTACATTATATCTCCACGACTTATTTATTTTATATTTGGAAGTTTGTACTTTTTGACCCCCTGCCCCCATTTTGCCCACCCTCCTCCTCTGGCAACCACCAGTGTGTTCTCTGTGTGCTTGTGTTTGTGTGTGTGCGTGTGTGTGTATGTGTGTGTGTGGTGTTTTGTTTTCTGTTTTTTTAGATTCCACATATAAGTGAGATCATATGGTATTTGTCTTTTTCAGACTTGCTTCACATAGCATAATTCCCCCAAGATCCACTCATGTAGCAAATGGCAAGATTTCACTTTTTATGGCTGAATAATATTCATACAAATACACACACACACACACACACACACACACACACACACACACCACGTTTCCTTTATTTATTCATCCATCAATGAACTCTTAGGTTGTTTCCATACCTTGGCTATTATGAATAACACTACAACAAACATAGGGGCACAGATATCTTTTCAAATTCATGTTTTTGTTTTCTTCAGATAAATACCCAGAAATGGAATTGCTGGACCCTATGGTAATTCTATTTTTAATTTGGGGGGAAACCTCCATGATGTTTTCCATAGCGGCTGCATCCCACATTTGGCTTTAATTCTGTCTCCTGTGTATTTTCCACTTGTAAACATTGACCACCAAACAAAGAACTTGTAAGGGACAAATCCAGGGAGAAAGGAGAGCTAAGCAACAGACTCCAGGCCTCAGGCACCACTTGGGCATGGTTTTCACCTCTCTCTTCTTCCCACTGCTGTTCCTGTTCTGTGGGTCTTTCTGCTCCCCTTACCATTTTCTTTTTTTTTTTAATTTTTTTTTTCAACGTTTATTTATTTTTGGGACAGAGAGAGACAGAGCATGAACGGGGGAGGGGCAGAGAGAGAGAGGGAGACACAGAATCGGAAACAGGCTCCAGGCTCTGAGCCATCAGCCCAGAGCCCGACGCGGGGCTCGAACTCATGGACCGCGAGATCGTGACCTGGCTGAAGTCGGACGCTTAACCGACTGCGCCACCCAGGCGCCCCTCCCCTTACCATTTTCACCTGGATTCGTAATATCTCTTGGGATCTAGTCAGACACTATCTAGGATACAGCAGAGACAAAATAGACAAAGGTCCTTATCTTTAAGGAACTTACTTTCAAATGATACATGGTGGAGCTGGTGGACCTATTATGAGAGACAGGACATATATAAATACATACATAATCAAAAAGAGATAAATACCGTGAAGAAAACAAAACAAAATAACATCATTGGAAGGGACGATGGGTGAAAGACCACTTTAGACCAGGTGGTCATGGAAGAGATTTGAAAATCCAACACTTTAGTAAAATCCCAAAGGATGAGAGCCAGCCCCCTAGAACTGTGAAAAGAAGTCTCCAGGTGGAAGAAAAAGAGAATAAGAAGACCCCAAATTAGGAATAAGCAAGGCATGTTTAAAAAACTGGAAGAAGGCCACTAGGGCTGGAGGGTCACTCAGAGAGATAGGCAGGAAATGATCCATATGCAAACTGGAAGCCATTAGAAGGGGTTGAGGGTATCTGACTGGAGTTTTTAGAAGATGCTCTGGGTGAGGGGTTGCAGAGAATGGCTTTTCAGGAAGTAAGAGTACAGAACGTTAACCATTATGGAAACTAATTCACCAGCACAGACAAGATGGTGGTGGTGTGGACTTTGATGACACCTAGCTCAGAGAAAGTAAGTTGTACATTTTTAAAGGAATATTACCAATAAAATAAAGCCAAAACTAAGGGAGAATTAAACAAAAAACAGTATTAACATGTACTGTATACTACACAGATTTCTTACCCTAAAATAACTAAGGCTTGGCTCCAGTTTTCTTGGAAGGCACAGGTAACAAAAACATGTTCTCTCAAGCCTGTCCCTTCCTGTCTCTACAATTCCCGTTTGTGGTCCTTCATCAGTTCCCCCTTGTCTGGAAGCCCGGGACCAAAGCAGGGCCCTGGTCACTCCCAGTGGACAAAGAGTCCACTCCCAGTGGACAAAGAGTGGAGCCTATGGTCCCAAGCCTACCTAGAATGCCAATTACATCTCTTGGGGCACAGAAAGTGGGTAATAAGCATTACAGAAACAAACGTTTCTTCCACTTTCTCTCATGTTTCGATAACACTACTTCCCTACAAAAAACATTTTGGAAATTTCTTGGGGATTATTTTAACTATTGCTTATTCTAGAACAGATAGGAAAAAAGGATTTTTATTCTCTGACCCACAGAGATGTGTCTGTCACTTTTAGACGCTCTTTCAGCACTGGCTATTACAAAAATAAACATCTTCTAATATGCTGGTTAGATGATAGAAAAGGTGATGTAGTGTTCAATATGCTTCTTTTCTGGACTCTGACAGTTTAGACGAAACCCTGTAACCTAGTGTTTGAGAGTGAAGACTCTGGAGTCAGACTGCGTGGGCTCAAATCCTGGCTTTCCTACTTACTGTGCACCTTCCAGCAAATTTATTTAACTTCAATAAGCCAGAAGTTCATCTATAAAATGGGAGTTTGGTAACCTCCAAGGAATTTGAAATTGGTGAAATATGATGAGAACTGTTTGTGAATACAAGAGAAGGCTTCAAAGCCTGGGCTGTTCCAGACTTCCAATTCCTCCCATATCATCTGTCCCCTTCACATCTCCCCAAAACATACTCATCAACATACATTCTATTGCACACACATGCATACCACACGCATTCACACTGTAGGTGACAGCCTGCATTCTTGCAGAAAGTGTATTTAACCATTATAAGGAAATTCACTTTACTTACTAAAATAAAATCTTTCTCATTTAGTACAGATTAAAACAACTCCTAGGGGCACCTGGGTGGCTCTGTTGGGTGAGCATCAAACTTCAGCTCAGGTTATGATCTCACAGCTCCTGAGTTCAAGCCCCGTGTTGGGCTCTGTGCTGACAGCTCAGAGCCTGGAGCCTGCTTTGGATTCTGTGTCTTCATCTCTCTCTGCCCCTCCCCTATTCACGATCTCTCTCTCTCTCTCTCTCTCTCTCTCTCTCTCTCTCTCTTTCTCTCAGAAATAAACACTAAAAAAAAAAAAAAAAAAAAATTCTGGAAAGGAGTAACTGGATCCCAGAACTTGCAACTAAACTCCATCACCCTGCAGGCTCAAAAAATTTCAATGGCTCCCCTTTTTCCATAGAAAAAAATGATCCACCCTTTTTTTATTTTTTCCAGGAGTGCATGAACTCCCAGAGCCAGCTCAATTTATGTCCACTTCCTAATTGTGGGAAACTTGGATTCTACCAAATGTTTCCCAGACAACTGCTTGAGTATAAGGAAGGTAAGACCCGGTAAGGGAAAGTTCAGACTCTTTCCCAACACTGGAAATGGGTCCGTTGGATTTGAAACAAGTGAATAAGGTTTATAATATATTCTCTACAAAAGTTTCCTAAGTGTTGGCCTCTGTAACCAGCTACTGGGCAGCATTTATAAAGTGGACACCAGGGGGTAGCAAAATCTCACTCTCCCAGTTCCCCAGCACTAATTACAAGGAAGCCAGAGAGTCTCCTTGACTTCAGGGCCCATAACCCAGTGGTGGAAATGAACTCCAGCTCCCTACCTCTAACTCTGCTGGGAACATTATCACTAAAGTTTGCTTGCCCTCGATTTTTTTTTTTTTTTCTTTGACACCATGGAGCAGAGGGATCTTCTTGCCTCCAAGAAGAATCAACAATTTCTCTTCTTTTCCAGACCCAGTGGAGTGGAGAAAGGATGGAGTTTAGCTTTCAGAGGTAGTGAAAGAAGAGCTCATCACCTAGGCGACGCCCTCCTCTCCAGCGGTTCCAACCACTGCCCAGAGGCTCCAGCCTCCTGGCCTCACAGGTGCTGCACCCACTGGCAGGACGTTTTGCAAACGTCAGCGCCCAACCGCAGTGGCACATGCCTTCACGCCCCTCTCTGGGGACTATTTAGCTTTCCGATCTCCTCTCAAACGTCCACCCTTGGGGAGTGCCGCCCCCCACCCCCACCCCCTACAGGGCTTCCCTTCGGCCGCTCGCAGGAGGAACAAAAGCACCTCCCGTCTATGCCTAAGCCTCCCCTGCTCTCCTGGGAAACCCTCGCAGGGGCTTCATTTCACATCCAGACGCAGTGGAGGATGGGTGAGACTAGAACTTTAACTAGACTACCCCTCTTTGTCTGCTGCGCCAGATAACCATCCTCACCGCCTTGAGCCCTAGCGACCTTGGGAGACTTGTATCGCCACCCCCATAAGAAGGAAGGGTCTTTCGAATCATGGGATCTGACTCGGGGAGAGGGGCGGGGTGTCTGATGCCTTCCCTCCGCCAGCCGAAAATGGAGAGACATGATGCAGAGGGGAAGGGGCAGGGAGGAAAGAATTCAGAAAACGTCTGCCAAAGTGCACACCCCTGCAGGAGGATTTGATCCGAAGACCCTGCTCCCCTTCCGTCACGATGTTCACCCCCACCCCCCACCCCAAGCCTTCCCAGCTCCCTAATTCCGCCTATCCCCCCCGCCTCCGCCCTCCCCTGGCCGCACAGAGGAGCCCATTGTCGGAGCCAGAAGGCTCGAGGCCGAAGGAGATGGGAGGGAAAGAGGGCGGGCAAGCCCCTGGAGAGTGGAAGGAATCCCCTGATTTCCCTGCGCTCAGCTCCACCAGAGTCGGCAGGGGCCTGGGGGTCTTTTCCGAGCTCCAGGTGCTGCCGAAGTCTGGCAACCACGGGGAGTACAGGTTCCCGGGCGAGTTACAGACGGGAGGCGCCGGCCGCCAAAGGACCCCAGTCCTAGGCTAGGTACCCCACAAAATTCACGCACGCCCCACCCTCTGGAGTGTCCCTTGCGGAAGCTAAACTGATCCCGCAGGGAGCGAGGCGGCGGCGGCAAAAGAGGGGCATCCTCGGCAAGGCGGGCGTCCGAGGGCCAGGGTCGGGGCTGCCCACTGGAGGGCGGGGCGGAGGAGGAAGCGCGTTGCGGGAGAGGGAGGCAGATCTGCTGGGGCGTCGGGGAATCAGCGGAGAAGCTCCGCGCGGGAGAAGGAGTCCCGGCAGGGGGTCCGGCGCGGAGGCGGAGGCGGGCACTGAAAGGCGGGGCGGGGAGGGGCGGCCGTCTCGGCCCTCCCTGGCGGGGCCCCGCGGCCTGGGAGCCCGGGCGGGCCGATCCGCCACCGCGGCCGGAGCTGTCCCCCAGCCAGACCCGGCGAGACGCGAGCGGCGGGAGGGAGGCGGCGGCGCGCCCGGCCCCGCCCGCCCGAGCGTCGGACGCGGCCCCGCGCCGAGCCATGGTGAGTCCGGCGTCGCAGCCCCGGTGTCCCCCTCTGCCTTAGCGCAGCCCGCTCGGGGCCGCCAGCCCCCAGCCCAGTGCCTCCAGCGCCTGCCTTGGTCTGTCGAGCGCTTCTGGGACTCTCCTCCCGCCCATCCCCCCCTTCTTTTCTTTGGTCTGTCTGCCCCACTGTCTGGCTCTGTCCCCACCGGGTATTGCTCTCACTCTCTTTCTTCCCTTCTTCTCCGCCCCCTCCCCCATCCTCCCTTTGGTCGCTCCCCCAGTCCATACGCTTCCCCCCGCCCTCCTCTGTCCCGACCTGTGCCTTCCTTTGCAGGATCTTCCCTCCCCCTCCGGGTCCCAGCTCCTTACCCGCGGGAGACCCCTGCGGGTTGGTGCTGCAGTGGCCCTGAAAGGGGCCCGGCCTCGGGTCATGAGAACTGACCTGCCTGGAACCACCATTTTCCATCCCAGTCCCCAGCCCGGTGAGCTGGGCCCACCCATCCGGCCCTGGGGGACCGGCCACAGCTGTGGCTGGGCTGGGGCCAGGGACGTGGCCAAAGAGGGAAATTCCCGTGGAGAAAGACGGGTTGCTTCAAGATAGTGGACAGAGTGGGGAGGGGGCGTGACGCTGCCAGAGCAGACAAGAGATGGGGGGGGTCTGGGGAGAGTGCCCCAGGGCTCTCGCTGCAGGGAACAGAAGCACTGTCTTAGAGTCCTCAGCTGCAGAGGGGAGGGAGCACTAGCGGGAGCTCCCCGCAGGAGGTAGGAGACTCTGGCAGCAGCAACTTAGGACACAGGAAGCAGGGTGGCACTATTAAGGGGGAGCCCCTACCAACAGGAGTGGACACTATTCTGGGAACTTTCACTCCAGAAGTTCTCTCTGAAGAATCATTTCAAGTAGTGAGCACTGCCAGAGAGAGCGCCCACTCCACTGCAGGGGGGTGGGAGGTACAAGGCTAAAGGGGCGCTCACTGCAAGAGTGGAGGAGGGGGGAGGCCCTGCCAGGGGGCGCTCACTGCAAGGAGGTGGGGGGAGGAGCACTACCGGGGCTGCTTCTCTACAGAAGGAAGGGCACCCCCTGGCAGGGAGGCTGGAGCAAGAAAAAAGAGGAACTGGGCCAGGGAGAGCTGACTCAGTCTCTCTGGTGTCCTTTTTGGTCCTGGCCGACTGGAGGCCCGGTCTCTGTGCTCCTGCCCGCCGCCTCCCACCCCAGACCCCTCCTCCCCTCCTGCCGCTGCAGTTTCCTGTGGCTGAGACTCTCGCTCAGCCATGAGCTCACCGCCCCTAATGGGTTGCAGCTGCCTCGCTGCTCCAGCTCTAGCTACCCCCTCCTGGCCTCCGATCGGACAGCCCACTTTGCCTCACCCCGCCACTCTCCACTCTCCCACCCTCCCACCTCCCCCCGCCCCTCTTTGCGCTAGCCGGTCCCCGGAACACTGGGGGGTCTGTCTGCTCGCCCACACACCTTGGGGCTGGGTCTCCGCGCTGACGCACTGAATGTCCGACTCCGGAGTGGCTGCCCTGGCTTCTCAGAGGGTCAGGACAGATGGGCAACTGGTAAAATACGCAGTTTTGTCTGCAGGGCAAAGACAAGACTGGGGGAGGGTGGTCATAAAGAACTAGATGAACACGGCAGTGAGCATCCCCTTGCCCACTTAGAGCAAACAAATCTGATACAAAGAACTTCAAAGCCATCTTGAAAGAGAAATTAGTCTGCAAAGGAATATAGCCTGAGGAGTGGTTGTTTAGGGTACACATTGGAGAAAGATACCCATTGATTCACCTAGGGAGGCAAATTTAGAGAAAGCAGGGCTGAGTCTTTTGAGACAGTGGCTACAGGTGGAGTTGGTGGAGAGGTCCTACTGGAATCAGAAAATACATAACATCGAAGCCTCCTCCCTTCCCCACATGTCCCTTTTGTGACTATTTCCTCTTTCAGCTGTACCCACCCCGTTCTTTGTAACCCAATCCCACATGCGGGGAAGTGGGTGATGCCTTTAGAGCCACTCTGAGAGGGAAGAGGTTGCTGGAAAGACGCCAGAGACAGCCCTTTAGTCCTCCTTCTTCCCATCCAATGACCATCTCTAGGAGATGATTGTTCATGGATGGTGGCACCTCCACTTGAGATGGAGCTCCCCAGATGGTAGACCCTGTGAGGAGGGGCTTATAGGATGGCTGTGTGAAAGCCCTCCACCCTTCAGAACTCTCTCGGCCATCACTGAATCTTCTGGTGGCCCAGAGGCCTGCCTCTCCCTGAGGAGTCCCTATGCAATCGTCCCAACTCAAGAACCAGGAATGGCCCTGAGATCAGAGACATTCACCAAAAATTCTCCCTGGCCCTCCAAAGCCAACGTCTCAGAGCTCCAGTGTCGAATACACCACTAGTCCTGTGCAGTCTGACTGATCCAGTCCCACCGGGGCCATCCCAGGCTCATTCAGCCACCATTTCCTGAGTGTCCTCTCTGAGCACATAATGTGTATGAGGTGGCCCCTGGGAGTCACTCCCAGCCCCATGCCAGGAGCCATGCTCTCCAGGGATCTGCAGCCCGTCTTATCTCTCCCAGGAGCCCGAGCCAGTGGAAGACTGTGTGCAGAGCACGCTGGCCGCCCTGTACCCGCCCTTCGAGGCAACGGCCCCCACACTGTTGGGCCAGGTGTTCCAGGTGGTGGAGAGGACTTATCGGGAGGATGCGCTGAGGTACACGCTGGACTTCCTGGTGCCCGCCAAGCACCTGCTTGCCAAGGTCCAGCAGGAAGCCTGTGTGAGTGGCCCCTAAGACCCACTGTCTCGCCTCAGAGACTAGCCAGACTAATTTCCATCTATGCCAGCTCCC
Source organism: Leopardus geoffroyi (assembly GCF_018350155.1). Lineage (NCBI taxonomy): Eukaryota > Metazoa > Chordata > Mammalia > Carnivora > Felidae > Leopardus > Leopardus geoffroyi. The sequence goes on from NC_059337.1 coordinate 72,043,943, forward strand.
AACACTGATGGCCCCCAGAGGCACAGGCCACTCAGATACTAACACACACAGACACTCATCTTCCCCAAATATTGACCCCTAAAAAAAATATCAACTCCCACAGTCCCATCAGACCCAATTCCAGACATTTCCCCCCCCATATGGATTTCTCAAGATACTAACTCCCCCAAACAGACTCAACAGAGATCCTTCACTTCTGCTGATATAAAGACTCTTAAGACTCCTAAGAGTCTCTGATCCCTCCAAGACAATGGCATCTGCTGACCATACCATATGTAATGACTCAGTTGTTACCCTCCCACGCATGGAACTCGTTTGCTAGAGAAGCTTCCTACTAGCAGAAAACTGAACAGTCCCAATCCTTTCCTCTGCTACATGACCATCCCTCCAGCTCCCCTGGGATTGTGACCTATCAGGCCAAAGGCCAGCCCTGCCTAGGGTGGTCCCATTCTAACTGCCTTCTCCTGCTGGCTTCATCAGCGGGGGCCTGAGCGCAGTCCCACCTCTCTCCCCAGGCCCAGTACAGCGGTTTCCTCTTCTTCCATGAGGGCTGGCCCCTCTGCCTGCACGAGCAGGTGGTGGTGCAGCTTGCAGCCCTGCCCTGGCAGCTGCTACGTCCAGGAGACTTCTACCTGCAAGTGGTGCCCTCAGCAGCCCAAGCACCCCGCCTGGCACTCAAGTGCCTGGCCCCAGGGGGCGGGCGGGTACAGGAGTTGCCTGTGCCCAATGAGGCCTGTGCCTACCTATTCACACCTGAGTGGCTGCAAGGCATCAATAAGGACCGGCCAACAGGTCGCCTCAGTACTTGCCTACTATCTGCGCCCTCTGGCATTCAGCGGCTGCCCTGGGCAGAGCTCATCTGCCCACGATTTGTGCACAAAGGAGGCCTCATGGTTGGACATCGGCCAAGCACACTGCCCCCCGAGCTGCCCTCTGGACCCCCAGGGCTCCCCAGCCCTCCACTCCCTGAGGAGGCCCTGGGCACCCGGAGTCCTGGGGATGGGCACAATGCCCCCGCTGAAGGACCCGAGGGCGAGTACGTGGAGCTGCTGGAAGTGACACTGCCTGCGAGGGGGAGCCCCACAGATGCTGAGGGCTCCTCGGGCCTCTCCAGGACCCGGACGGTACCCACCCGAAAGGGTGCTGGAGGAAAGGGCCGGCACAGGAGACACCGGGCCTGGATGCACCAGAAGGGTCTGGGGGCCCGGGACCAGGATGGGGCACGCCCACCTGGTGAGGGAAGCAGCACTGGAGCCTCCCCCGGGTCTCCCCCTGGAGCTGAGGCTCTCCCAGAAGCGACAGCCCTAGAGGTATCTGAGTCTCCAGCAGAGACATTGGGGGAATCCTCTGAATCTTGCCCCCTGAGGCCAGGGGAGGTTGGGGGAGGGGCAGGCCAGGGGGCTGAAGGACCACCCGGCACCCCTCGGAGAACAGGCAAAGGAAACAGGAGAAAGAAACGTGCTGCAGGCAGAGGGGCTCTTAGCCGAGGAGGGGACAGTGCTCCACTGAGCCCTGGGGACAAGGAAGAGTCCAGCCACCAGGAAGTCCATGTCAGTCTGCCCCCGCCAAATGAGCAGGAGCTTCCAGGATGCAGCCCGGTTGAGGAGGAGCACAAAGGCTCAGAGAAGCCAGAGTCTGAGCTGAAAGAGGAGCTCGGACCAGCAGACAAAAAAGAGTCTCGGCCCCCAGAAGCCTGTGGACCTATAGAAGAGACGGCCAGAAAGAAGGAGCAGGAGGGCCCCAGCCTAGTATGCATGGCAGGTGAGATGGCACCAGAGCCAGTAAGGCAAGGGTCAGCATAGGTTGGGCCAAGGGAGGGGGCTAGAGGAGGAGCTGGGAGCCTGACAGCCAGAACCCTCCCCACCTCAGGCCCAACAGCTCTGCTTGTGTCTGTGCAGGACCCACAGGTCCAGAAGGGCTTCCATCAGACCCACCAACACCACCCTTGGAGGCTGTGCAGGAAATGAAAGGGGACAGTGTCCCAGAAGAGGCCTCTCCAGTCTCCATCTCTGATGACCCGGATGTAGCTTGGGACTTGATGGCATCTGGATTCCTTGTCCTGACTGGTCAGTGGGCATCAGTGTTAGGAGGGAAAGAGAAGCAACCAGGGTGGGCTGTCGAGGGAGGCAGGGTGGATGGGAGGCAGCCAAGGCCTGCCCCCAGCCAGGACAGCCTGTCCATTTTGTGTCCTCAGGAGGGATGGACCAGAGTGGGCGAGCTCTGCTGACCATTACCCCACCATGCCCTCCTGAAGAACCCCCACCCTCTCGAGACATGCTGAGCACTGCTCTTCATTACCTCCACTCATTGCTCAGGTAACCGAGGCCCAGCAGCGGCACCCTGGACATTAACCTCCTGGTCATGAGGACCCTGGCCCCCTTTGTTCTCAGAACACTGACTTCTTGACGTCTAGGATACCTAGTTCCTCACCCCTCACATTTTTAAGTCATTGACTGCTGACCTTGCTGACCTCTAACCTCCAGGATGTCTTCATCAATCCTCAAAGTCAACATTGCTGACTTTCAATACCCTAAGGCACTACCTAGATTATCGGGGTATTGGTTTACTCACTCAACAACTATTTACTAAGCCCCAAGAACCTAGTAGGCATCATGCTATGGACTGAAATTGAATTCACACCCTTCCAGAGCATTGAAGTCCTAATTTTTCAGACCATGATCCTATGATTTAGTAGCCATGTGAATACAGACTCCTGAATGCTAGATCACTGCCTCTTGGACACAAACTCACACTTTGGCCTTTTGCCCATTGCTTCCCAAAAGTACCAGGAACTAACTTCTCCTGAGAACTAGTAACAGTAAAGCCAGACCCCGGGCCACTATCCCCTCAGCACACACACAGGTGCATACACACTGCCTCCTTGGCTCTTCTGCCCCCACAGGCCTGATCTCCAGATATTGGGGCTGTCCATCCTGCTGGACCTTCGAAAGGCACCCCCACTGCCTCCAGCACTCATTCCTGTTCTAAGTCAACTTCAGGTAACCAACCACCCCTTGACACAGGTATTTCTCCTGACCATAACCCTTCCCCGGTGGCCTGGAATGGCACCCAGTTGCCCACAGTTTAGGGCTATTCTTCTTTGCCCTTAGGACTCAGGAGACCCTCCTCTCATTCAGCGTCTGCTGCTTCTCACTCATGATGACCCTCTGACTGAATTCTATGGACTTCAGGTTTGAGCTCCTCACTCCCAGCTAGTACCCCTTAATAGTGGAGAGAGAAGAGCCCCAGGCTGGTCCCTGAACCCCTGGGTGGCCAGGCCAGAATCCCCTGCCTTCACATGTCTACAGGGCGCTGAGTTGGTGTCAGAAAGTGATCTGAAAAGAGTGGCCAAGCCAGAGGAGTTGCCGTGGCACTTGGGAGGTCACAGGGAACCCTCGCCCAGCTACTGGGTAGAGACACACCAGGTAAGCTTCACCACCCCTACCCAGGACACTGGGAGCCAGGAATGACCCAGCTCAGAAAATTCTGGGAGAGAGAGGGCAGATCTGAGACATGACCATGGGGTTGAGAAAAAGTGATTTCCTTTCCATTCAATTCAGTAAGGTTGTTTTTTTTAATGTTTGTTTATTTTTGAGAGAGAGAGAGAGTATGTGAGCGCAGAGGGGCAGAAAGAGAGGGGGAGACAGAGGATCCCAAGCAGGCTCTGTGCTGTCTGCACAGAGCCCGATTCACAGACTGTGAGATCATGACCTGAGCTGAAATCAAGAATCGGACACTTACCAACTGAGCTACCCAGAGGCCCTTCAATTCAATAAGTATTTATGGCTCACAACCCATGATCAAAGTATTAAGCATGTACCATGGGCTACCGGGGACATGAGAGGAGTATGTTAATTGTTCTTTTTTTTTTTTTAATGTTTATTTATTTTTGAGAGGGAGAAGGGCAGAGAGAGAGGGAAACACAGAATCTGAAGCAGGCTGTAGGCTCTGAGCTGTCAGCATAGAGCCTGATGCGGGGCTCGAACCCATGAACCATGAGATCGTGACCTGAGCTGAAGTCGGATGTTTAACCGAATGAGCCAGTCAGACACCCCTGTTAAACAGGTTCTTAATGTGATATCAAGCAGCATATGATTTTTGGTGGGACATAAGTAAGAAGCTATTGGAGAAGAGTGTAAGGTAGTTTTACTGGGGTTCTGGAATGAGCTGACAGTCATGAAGTCTGGTTCTAGCTCCATGTGACCTAGGACAAATTACTGTACCCCACTTCCAGAGATGGTACCCTTTCTGCACTTTTTCCCTGCACCAACATCCAGGCCTCAGGGTCTTCAACCAAAAAATAGAGCAATTGTGATATAATCTCTGATTCTGTGAATCTAAGTGCTGTGAATATTCAAGAAAAGACAGGTGAACATGATCTGAGCTAAGTATGAAAGAGGGTTTGTAACATGGTCTCTAAACTATGCATCAAAGGGGATGTCAGTCTGAACAGGCAGAGAGGAGCGTTTTATAGGGTGAACACCTAGCACACAGAGGAAAAGGAGACTTACATTTACTACGCTGTATGCTGTACCAGTCCCATGCTAAGTGCTTACTTGGCATCATCTCTTTAAACCTCGCAAAATCCTGTGTGTCTTGTCCTCACTTTACAGTTGAGGAAACTGAGGTTCAGGGAGGTTTCTGGACCTGCTTAATGTCATACAGTTAGTAAACAACAAAGTCAGAAACTAACTGAGCATTGTCTCCGTAAGAGTCTCTGGGACTGCCCCACCTCCATCCCTGTGTGTGTGTTTCAGGAAGTGGCAAGGCTGTGCCTCCTGTGTCAAGGTGTGCTGTGCTCTGTGCGGCAAGCCATTGAGGAGCTGGAGGGAGCCGCAGAGCCAGAAGGAGAGGTAGGAAACGAGATGGGACAAAAGGGTTGGGATGGGGGCTCTCTAGTGGAACGCCAACATTCAACTGCTCCTTGCCCCCAGGAGGCTGTAGGAATGCTTGAGCCCCTACAGAAGGTGCTGGCAGATCCCCGACTGACGGAGCTGCAGAGGGATGGGGGAGCCATCCTGATGAGGCTGCGCTCCACCCATAGCAGCAAGTATGAGGGGGGGTGGGAGGGGGTGGGCGGGTGGACATGGGGGTGTGGAGACACAGCAGAGAGCTGTCAATAAACCTTAGCTGCCAGATAATTCTTACTGAGCAGGTATCTGGACAGGAGAGTATGCATTTCCACTTATTATAATTTTCACATAACATCCCTAGGTGCTAGTTATGATTACAGACGGATTTGGAGGATGACAAATGTTAAATGCCTTGGCCAAGATTAGTCAGTAATTCAGTAAGGATTCAAATCCAGGCCTGTACTCTGACCCACGATGCTGTGCTACATCTCATACTAAGATGCAAGGATGGAATGGGGTGGGGGCAGGGAAGGGTTGATAAGGGCAATAGTTCATTCTGCCCCTCTCTTTCCCCAGGCTGGAGGGCCCTGGCCCCGCTACACTGTACCAGGAGGTGGATGAAGCCATTCACCAGCTCGTGCGCCTCTCCAACCTGCATGTACAAGAGCAGGAGCGGAGGCAGCGTCTACACCGACTCCAGCAGGTGGGCCTGGACCCCCAGACCTCTCTTACTTGGCCCGGGAGCCTGGCCTCCAGCACTCCCTTTTCTGCTGACATTTATGGTTGATAGTGTTCTCCTAACCTCTTTCTTCTCACCCCACCCTGGAGGATGGTCTGGTCAGTGTGAGATTCAACAAGGGAGAGATAGCATCTAAGGACCAGCAAAGAAGAGAAGCCAGATCTCCCCTGCCCCACTGTCGATCTTTGATCAAGAATCCTTAGAGACTGTGAGATGCTTGGGTGCCCTAGGGGATTCTGGGAAGAGCTGATTGACTCTAGCGTGCCTATTAGCTTAAAGTAATAAATGTCTCTTGGTACCAGCTCTTTAACTACACTTCTACCCAAGCTCCCTCAACTCTTTATACAATGTCTTCCCCAAACCTGAGGCTGGTAAGGTCCCAGCTTCCTCCACCTTGGAAGGAGAGGGCAATGGAAGATGCTAAGGCCTCTTATGTGGGGAAGATTCAGGGATAAGGCTGGCTTTTCTGAACCTTCATTATTCTCCTGGGGTTAAGAGCCCCACAGGGATCATTCTAACATGTAGGGTATGGGGGTTGTTTGCAATCTGATTGTTCCCTCAGAGCCCCAGGCATGGTGAGTGAACACCTCATGGACCTGCATGTGGGCATCAGGGGAAGAGTCATCGCAGGGTGAATGTCAAAGTGGGGGACAGGGATTTCTGTTTTCTGGGGTTTCCACATAGTGCCTTCCTCCATCCCAGTATCCAAAGGGTTGTATCTCTTACTGTTTGTTTGTTTGCTTGCTTGTTAGCTGTTTTCCCCATTTCAAAACTGTTAGCACACAGGATTTGGAGTCTAAAGTTCCCAGCTTGAGTTCTAGCTCTGTTAGGAATGAGATGTTGCACAGATCTTGAAGTGTCTCTGAGTTCTCAAGTCTGCATCTTTAGAATGGGGATGATAATGACACTGACCTCTCAAGGATGTTGGGATGACCAAATGAATTCAGCAAAGGACAGAGAAGTGTTTATGGTTGGGCTCTAATTATTAGGAACATTCTCAGACTTCTCCTCAGGCTGTCCTATGCCAGCTCCCAGCCTTTCTTCAGAAGAAAATATTACCATCCCTTTTTGGTTAAATATTCCAGAACTAATATGAGAGTCCTTAGATCGCCATAATAGGGAACTAGAGGTAGACACAAGCACCCACATTCACACACACACACACGTGCGTGCACTGTCTTGTCTCTCCAAGCCAGGCCCCTGGGACCCCTGCCCACTTGTCGTTGGACTCAGTGAATGTGAAATTTCTCCCAGCCCCCTCCGTTATCCAGAGGATCCTCATCCACCTCAGGCCCACACCAGCTTTATCTATGTCACCTGCAGACAGAGCCCTGGAGCCCTCATCCTCCTCCCTCAGTGCTCCCTGCCAGCCCAGCTTCCCCTTCTTCTTGTGCTTTACAAATGATCTCTCACTAGACCTTTGTGGGAACTACTACCAACCAGTGTTACCGTTCCCACACTACAGCTGATATGAAATGGTTTACCCAAGGGTCCATGGATTAGGGTGGTGGGTTTGGAGCTGGATCTCAGCTCTCCTTCCCACCACATGGCCTCCTTCTCCCTCACGGCCCTGCTGTGCCCCCTTGTCTGTCTCAGGTGCTACAGTGGCTCTCAGGCCCTGGGGAGGAGCGGCTAGCAAGCTTTGCTGTGCCTGGGGACTCCCTGTCTGCCCTGCAAGAGACAGAGCTACAGTTCCGGGCTTTCAGCACTGAGGTTCAGGTGAGAAGGGGGAGAGGGGCAGGTGAGGAGAAGCACGCGGGGAAGGAGGGGCAGACTGACTAGGCCTGAGGATGGGGTCTGAGTTCAGCCTTCCTTCTTCAGGAGCGCCTGGCCCAGGCCCGGGAGGCCTTGGCCCTGGAGGAGGACACCACCTCCCAGAAGGTTCTGGATGTCTTTGAACAGCGGCTGGAGCAGGTTGAGAGTGGCCTCCATCGGGCCCTGCGGCTACAGCGCTTCTTCCAGCAGGTGTGTGCAGATCCTCTTCTGGGCCCACCATTGCCTGCCTTCTGCATGGAGAAGCTGATCAGGTAGTAGCTAAAAGCAGGGACTCAGGAGACCATCTCCTTTGATTCTTGGCTCTGCCACTTACTTGCTGAGTGACCTGGGACAAGTTTCTAAACTTGAGCCTGCCTCCATAGGCACCCACCTCACAGGGCTGCTGTGAGGATGACATAGGTAATATATAAAAGCACTTAGTACAGAGCCTGCCACTGATAAACACGGGGTTAGTATTGGCTCTTCTCACATCCAGGCCCCTCTGTCTCTGTACCAGCTTGGAGTGACACGGTTAGGCAGTGGTGCTGGGATAGTGAAGGGAGTGCTTTCAGAGGACTAAGAGGGTGACGGGCACTGGGAAGCCAGCGGCAAAAGAGGACAGGAGCTGTCATTGGGCAGCATGTGTGAGTGGCACAGAACCTCATTCTTTCTCTCCCCATTCCCGACCACCTGCTTTGGCCTGGCAGGCACATGAATGGGTGAATGAAGGTTCTGCTCGGCTGGCAGGAGCGGGACCGGGTCGGGAGGCAGTGCTAGCAGCCCTGGCCCTGCGGCGGGCCCCGGAGCCGAGCGCCGGCACCTTCCAGGAGATGCGGGCCCTAGCCTTGGACCTGGGCAGCCCTGCAGCCCTGCGAGAATGGGGCCGCTGCCGGGCCCGCTGCCAAGAGCTGGAGAGGAGGATTCAGCAACACCTGGGAGAGGAGGCGAGTCCACAGGGCCACCGGCGACGACGGGCAGACAGCACCAGCAGCGGAGGGGCCTCCCGGGGCCCCCACAGCCCCTCGCCCAGCCTTAGCTCCCTGCTGCTCCCCAGCAGCCCTGGGCCACGTGCAGCCCCATCCCATTGCTCCCTGGCGCCCTGTGGGGAGGACTGTGAAGAGGAGGGCCCTGACTTGGCTCCAGAGGCAGAGGGCAGGCCTCCAAGGACCGTGCTGATCCGAGGCCTGGAAGTCACCAGTACTGAGGTGGTCGACAGGACATGCTCACCCCGGGAACATGTGCTGCTGGGCCGAGCTGGAGGTCCAGACGGGCCCTGGGGAGTAGGCACCCCCCGGATGGAGCGCAAGCGAAGCATCAGGTGAGAGCCCAGGCCAATCAGTGCCCAAGAGGCAGGCCCAACGGCCCAGCAGGAAAAGACTACGAAGTTGTTGGAGGTGGTGACTCCCTCCCGTGCCCCCACCTCCTCTGACACTACTTCCTGTTGCTCCTGCAGCGCCCAGCAGCGTCTGGTGTCTGAGCTGATTGCCTGTGAGCAAGAGTACGTGGCCACCTTGAGTGAGCCAGTGCCACCTGGGCCTGAGCTGACTCCTGAACTGAGGGGCGCCTGGGCTGCTGCCCTGAGTACGCGGGAGAGGCTTCGCAGCTTCCACCGGACACATTTCCTACGGGAGCTTCAGGGCTGCGCCACCCACCCCCTGCGCATTGGGGCCTGCTTTCTTCGCCACGTGAGTGACCCCTCAAACTTTTTCCAGGTCCTCTCCCTTCTCATGCTTCAGCCCCATCCACTTGTCCCTCCTTCTCAGTATCCATTCCCCGCCACGTCCCAAAGTATGTGGTCCGAGACTCTGGGGCCCAGTCCTGTTCTCTGGGCCCCGCTGGATCTCCTTAGCCTGTGTCCCTGTCCTCAAGTGCAGCCTGGCCTTCACTCACTACATGGAAGCCGGTCGTTTCCTAGGCAGACCCAGTGGCCTGTCTCTCCTCTGCGTTGTAGTGAGGATGGGGAGGAGGAAAAGGAGAGGCTTGTCTCTCACCAGATAATGGCTTGTCTCTTCCTTTCTGGCACAGGGGGACCAGTTCAGCCTTTATGCCCAGTATGTGAAGCACCGACACAAACTGGAGAATGGTTTGGCTGCACTTGGCCCCCCAACCAAGGTAACCTTTGCTCCAACCCTCATGAGAAGGAGAGGGGTCAGGAGTACCCAAAACATGCCACCCTCAAAGTCTCTCAGGGAAAGAAAGCTTTCCTGGATGTGCCCAGGAACATCACCTACTAATAAGCTCCCAGAATTGCTGAGGGTGGGACAAACACCGGCCTGGGAGCCAAGTGAGCATGCATTTTTATCCTGAGGGACTTTGGGCAAGACTCTTGATTTCCTCTGGGTCTCTGTTTGTGCATCTGGTCAATGGGTGCAATATACACTCTGTCTAACTCACAGAGTGCTCTGAGGATCAAAAGACTTTACATCAAAAGATACGAAAGTGATGTTAAAGTTAAAAGCCAGAGACTGTAAGGGATAATTTGTGTTCCTCTTTCATTCTCCTTCAAGATAGAGGATGATTGACTCTCCTGCAGGCCCCCTACCTGCTTTCTTCCTGGGGAAAGTTTTCATCTTACCTTTGGCTGTATCTGGGCTTCATCTACCCCTGAAAGCCTGGACTACCATCCACCTTCCCTACAGAACTCAGCCCCCACCAGCTCCAGCCCCCACCCTCCTCATCCCTGTCTGTCTCCTCCCCAACTAGGGCTCCACAGAGACTGGCCCTTACCTGCCCCGCGCCCTGCAGCAGCCCCTGGAGCAGCTTGCTCGGTATGGGAGGCTCCTGGAGGAGCTCCTAAGGGAAGCTGGGCCTGAACTGAGTTCTGAGCGCCAGGCTCTTGGGGCTGCCGTGCAGCTGCTCCGGGAACAGGAGACCCGTGGCAGAGACTTGCTGGCCGTGGAGGCAGTGCGTGGCTGCGAGGTAAGGCCGTGGCTCATCACTCCAGTTCAAACGGTCTAGCCTTGTGGCCTTAGATGCAGTGTGGCTGGTGACAAGAGAACTAGACTCAAGGTCAGAGGGCCCAGGCTCTAATTCCTAATCAGCTAGATGGCCTTGGTCAAGTCACTGAAATTCACTGGGTCTCAGTGTCCTCATCTATAAATAAAGAAGCTATGTCCTGCCTGACATCCCATGTGCTTTCCTGTTCCATTCCCAATTCTTCTCTTTCCTTATCTACTCTGTTCTTCCTCAACACCCAACACATACCTTATTCGCCCCTACCTAGTTTCTTTCTAGCCCAGAAGTTCCAGAATAGGTAGGGAACCTGCCTCCTCTAGGATAGACCTCTTTCCCCTTCAATTCTTTGCTGATTCTCTTCCTGGGTCAGAATGGTGCTTTATCCCCAACGTTCAAAGATTTCCCCACTATAACCCTGTAACCACACTATGGGAGGGGGAGGCTATAACCCTACTATACAGCGTACCTTCTGTCTTGAAAGGCAGGGCTATGTTACTAGGTCAGGTGCACTGTGCATGGTGACCATGGATGGATTCTAGGTCAAGGCCCTCACTGATTTCCTAACTCAGCCTGAGAACCAGTACATTAGGCCCCTTGCCCTATAAATCTCATTTTTACTCCCCACAAAATATACTCAAAGGGCTCCAGGGCCAATTATCTTTCCTTTTCCTTTCCCCAGACAGATCTGAAGGAGCAGGGACAGCTCCTGCACCGGGACCCCTTCACTGTCATCTGTGGTCGAAAGAAGTGCCTTCGCCATGTCTTTCTCTTTGAGCATCTCCTCCTGTTCAGCAAGCTCAAGGGCGCTGAGGGGGGGTCAGAGACCTTTGTTTACAAGCAGGCCTTTAAGGTACAATGCTGGAAAGGGGAGATTTGGAGAGGGACGGGACAAGAAGCCATGCTCTTCTTGAGAACTCAAGATGTTTTGGACATTCAACCCCAACCGAGGTTCAGAATCTGCATCATCTAAAACAGGCTTTGACCTTAATCAACCATCAGGTTAAGGTGTTGGGGGAGTGATAGAAACTCCTGTTACTGTCATTGGGGTTTTCCTTATCATTCATGTGGGACACTCACGAGGCATTCCAACCCAGAATGGAGGAGGACCTTTCCCATTAAGAATATATGTTTTCTGAGTTAGGGGTGGTCCCTGGGGGTCAGGAGAGAGGACTCTATTATCTATCTATCTATCTATCTATCTATCTATCTATATCTTGAGTTGATGGAACGAGTAGAACTGAACCCAAGATGAGGGAGGCCTTGCTTCAGGAAACAGCTTTGGTATTCAGATAAACATCAGTAGAGACCTCTAATCCTAGGGGCACCTGGCTGGCTCAGTCAATAGAGCATACACCTCTTGATCTTGGGGTTGTGAGTTCAAGCACCACGTTGGGTGTAGAGATTACTTAAAAATAAAATCTCTAGGGGATGTCTGGGTGGCTGAGTCAGTTAAGCATCTGACTCTTGTTTTCAGTTCAGGTCACAGTCTCACAGTTTGAGGGATGGAGCCCCACGTTAGGCTCTGTGCTGACAATGTGAAGCCTGCTTAAGACTCCCCTCCCCCACACATGCACGTTCTCTCTCTCTCTCTCTCTCCCTCCCTCTCTCTCTCTCAAAATAAATATTTAAAATAAAATAAAATAAAATAAAATAAAATAAAATAAAAGAGACCTAGAGGCCTAGGTCAGGCAGTGCGGCATGATTCTAAGGGTTTCTAAACTTTCCTCCCCTACGTTCGTTCCAGCTCTTTAGGGGCGAGTACAGTATAGGGAAAAAAGCCTAGGTTAGGAATAATGTAGACATGGGTTTGAACCCTCTTTCTCTGCTAAGCTGTGATAAACCCTTGGGCAAGCTGCTTCCTGTCTCTGGGCATTCCCCGTCTGTAAATTATGGTTGTTAGGAAGCCTACATGTAGAGCACTTGGCATATGGTAGGTGTTGAGCAAACATTTACTGAACATCCACCAGATGCCAAGCTAAGTGTAGTGCTTTTCCATGTGGTACCATCTAGCCAGGATTCACTCTGTCTTCACCCACTCTCCTCCGCTCTTTCTCAGACTGCTGACATGGGGCTAACAGAAAACATCGGTGACAGTGGCCTCTGCTTTGAGTTGTGGTTTCGGCGGCGGCGTGCACGAGAGGCATACACTCTGCAGGCAGCCTCACCAGAGATCAAACTCAAGTGGACCAGTTCTATTGCCCAGCTGCTGTGGAGACAAGCAGCCCACAACAAGGGTACCGGGCAGGGCCAGGGGAGGGTGTGCTTGGGGTCAAGGTTATGGCAGGTTAGCCAGAGCATGTGGAGACCACTTGGGAAACAGGGTGTGGGATGGAGAAAGAATGACTTCGGAGATGATTCAAGATCTGACTTGAGAGAGATTGCTGACATAGAAATTAGTGTAGGGTGTACCAAAAGGAAAGAGGAAGCTACCAATTTCAGGAAAGCAAGAGCAAATGGCGGGGCAAAAGGGAATGAGGGACAGCTCACTGGACCTGGGGTCCAGAATGTACTTGCTGGGTGACCTAGACCAGTACGTGTGTTTCTTTTTGGGGTTTTTTGGCTGGATTTTTGTTTATAATTCTCTGAACCTCATTCCACTCATCTGAAAAATGGAAAGTAACAGCTACATTTTAGTGTGATAGGCCCGATTAAATAAGGTGATATATATGGATACATTTGGTAAACTATAAATGTATGTAAAAATGAGGGGTTTGCTCTTAATGTCCACAATAAAGGGCAGAAGGTGAGTATTAGAAGATGGGTGGCTGGAATGCCAAATAGGCAGAATGCAACAAATAAGATACAAGAGACGGATGTCTGAGGAGGAAGTCTAGGACCACCATCACCATCCGTGTAGTAACAGTCGACAGCAAGAGTAATAGGAGATACCAGATGAATGAGAATTGGCAAGGAGCAAAAGAAGTGTCTCCCATTCCAGTGCTAGGGCTTGGAGCGAAGAGGGGCTGAAGGAGGTTGGTAACAGGGTCTCTGTTCCCTAGAGCTCCGAGTGCAGCAGATGGTCTCCATGGGCATTGGGAATAAACCCTTCCTGGACATCAAAGCCCTTGGGGAGCGGACACTGAGTGCCTTGCTCACTGGAAGAGGTGAGGGCCAGAGTGCTGGGGGGGGGGTGGCCCCAGAAGTCAAGACCTTGAGAGTGAGGGCACAGTGGGGAGGCATGGTGGAAAAGTAAGGAAGGGTAATGAGTGGACATGTCCTCCCAGAAATTGTGGGACTGACTGGGAGGCCCTCTATGAGACTGAGGGTCACTTCAGAGAGCCGGGAGGGCTTTCCCACACCACCACCCCACCACCACCCCCCCTCTCTGCAGCCGCCCGCACCCGGGCTTCCGTGGCCGTGTCATCCTTTGAGCATGCCGGCCCTTCCCTTCCCGGCCTCTCACCGGGAGCCTGCTCCCTGCCTGCCCGCGTCGAGGAGGAGGCCTGGGATCTGGACGTCAAGCAAATTTCCCTGGGTGAGGCACCTCTCAAGGGGTGGCTCTCAACAGCTGGGTCATCGTGGTGATATTCAGGCTGCTTGCTGCTAAGCAATTCCTTTTTCTAGCCAAGTAGCCCAGTTGCCATGACAACTATGTACAGCTTCCCCATTGCTAAAAGAGCTTTCCATCTGGTTGCTAGGGTAATGCTTACAGCAGCCTGTTGCTAAGAAGCACTTCCTCTGTACCTCTCTCTCTAGCTCTCCTTGAGTTTCTATGGAAACTGCTCAGCTTCCTGTTGTACCCTCCTGGTTCACCACGGCAATCCTTATAGTTTCCTGTCGCTTCTTCCCTGGTTGCTCTAATGATGCTGCTGACAATTTCCTGCCTCTTGGTAGGGGGGTTCTCTTGCAAATGGATTGCTATGGTGACTCACAGCTTCCTGTTGCTATGGAGCTTTTTCTTCCCTGATGGAGCAGCTTGGTTGCTTAAGGTAATCTAGAGGGGTTCTATACCCTGCTCTCACCCTAGCTTCCCCTCCAGCCCCAGAAACACTTGACTCTTCTGGAGATGTGTCCCCAGGACCAAGAAACAGCCCCAGCCTGCAACCCCCCCACCCTGGGAGCAGCACTCCCACTCTGGCCAGTGGAGGGATCTTAGGGCTGTCCCGGCAGGTAAGTCCCTGCGTTAGGGCTGGGAATGGGATGATCTCTTCAGCCACTTTCTGGGTGGGATATTCTGATCATTCAACCCACGGGGGCAGGGGGAACCAATGAGCCTGTGCACCCAGCAAGACCGCAGGTTGTATATATTGTCCAGTCTGCCTTCCTCCTCTCCCACAGGCTTGGCTGAGAGGCATCAAGGTCAGAAGTAAAAAGGAATCTTAAGTAAAGAGCATAGGGGGCACCTGGCTGGCTCAGTCAGTTAAAAGTCTGACTCATGACTTCGGTTCAGGTCATGATCTCGTGGTTTGTGGGACTGAACCCCACATTGGGCTCTGTGCTGACAGCATGGAGCCTGCTTCGGATTCTCTGTCTCCCTCTGTCTCCCTCTGCCACTCCCCCACTCATGCTCTCAGGATAAATAAGTAAACTTGATAAAAAAGTAAACTTAATTAAAAAAAAAAAAGGAGCATAGTGCAGGAGTGGATGGAAAGGGGGTAATGCCAACAGCATTTGGACTTGGATTAAATCAGCAAAATTCAGGAACTTTGAGGAGGAGGACAGAGAGGTGAATTGGCAGGCTTAGGAGATGGGGAGGAGTATAGAAAAGAGGACGTTTCCTTAGCCTTTAAGTTCACTGCACTTCCTCTCCTTGCAGAGTCATGCCCGAGCCCTGAGCGACCCCACTACACCTCTGTGATCTGGGTGAGTCCGTACCCCTTCACTACATCCAGCATGCCTTCCCTTTTGCGCGTGCTGCCCTCCTCCCGGCTGCTCGGAAGTCAGCTTCTCCCCTCTCCCAACCTATCTCCCTCTTCTCTCCCGGCTTCTAGAGAAGACGGAGAACTTGGCTCCAGCCTCCCTCTCAGCACATTTTGGGCTGGGATGGCAGTGGGACATAGTGGAGGACTGGAAGGGCACTGAATGCTTCCTTTCCTCTGCTTCCTGGACAGAGAGGAGGTCCAAGGACCGGCGTGTTTCCCTGCTGCTATCTCTAGCGCTCTCCAGCCGAGTGCCTTCCTGCAGGAACCAGAGTGACCACACTTGCTTGCCTTCATACTCCGGAGGTGGAGTATGATCCCTCATCCAGTCCTGCCCCATCCTGGGCTGCTGCATACTCCCAGGACACGGCTCCATGTCAGCCTGAGTTCTCCCCTTCGTCCCATCCCACCCCGACTCTCCCTGAGAACACTCATCTCTGCCAGGTCAGCTGTTGTTCCTGGTGACTCCATTCTGGGGTGTCACAGGAAACAGAGCTATGCAAACCATTATAGGAGGGTGGGGTGGGGAACTGCAAACTTTATACATGTAATTACTGTTATTATAATACTATTGTTATATTAAATGTATTTACTCACGCTTTGTCTCAGCAGAGCTAGAGCAGACCTCTGCGTTGAGGTGATACTGCTAACTTGAGCACTTCCCCTTCCCCAACCACTAACTAGAACACAGAAAATAAAACCAAGGCTTCGAGGTACCCAGTACCCGTACAGGCCCTGGGTGTAGGAGAATGTGCTTCTTCACAGTGGCGCCTAGAGGCTCAGTGCACCCTTTGAAGTTTCTCCTCTCTCACTGCACCTACTTCTTGAGGCTGAGCTGGTCACAGTCAAGCTGGGATCCAGCACAGTCCAGCAGTTCTCAAAATGAGGTCCTTAGACCACAGTGCATGAGAATCTCCTAGGCTACTTGTTAAATGCTAATTCCTGGCCCTGCCCCAGAGTTGCTGAAGCCAAAAGTCTGAGGGTAAAGCCCAAGATTCCTCATTTCTCATTAAGCTCTTTGGGTGTGATTACTAAGTGCCTGAAGTGAATTATTTCTGAACAAAATGGCTGAAGGAGGACAGGACATAGGCAGACAGACACAGTGCCCTGTGCCTCAAGACACCTGTTTATTGGGGACACAACTCTGCGACAGGGATGACAGTAATCGTACCAAAAATAGCGACGTCTACAGGGCCCCTGAAGGGGCTAGAAGGGTACAGTGCCCCCCACCCCCACCCAATGTACAAAAATAAACTCTCACGCCTATGGACCAGCAAAGACTGGCAGAGCGGCTCCTCAACAGGGACACAGCCCTCTGCCAGCCCTGGGACCCCGTTCTTTGATCCTCACCCCTGCCACTTCTAAGGCACTGTGACTCCCCTGGGCTGGGTGGGTAGCGCCCGCCCACCCTCCTACGCCCTCCACCCCCTCCACCTCTGGTCCGCCTGGGGCTGGGATATGGGTCCCACGCTGCCCCCTGCTGGCTGCTCTACCCAACTACCTCTAGCGCTCCCCCGCTCCCGCGGGGTAAGCTCACTAAGCTAACCGCCCCTAAGAGGGCTCCCTACCGTTCCTGTCCCCCCAGCCCCGCCTCTCCTGATCTCGACAGCCCGGGGCCCTCCTCCCCTTCCTGCGGAGGACTGGGAGGGGCCTCTCCCGACTGTACAGGGGTGTAGGACGGGGACGCATCGGCCTGGGGCGGCCTGCGGCCCCGAGCCCTGCGGCTGTGGTGCACTTGCAGGTGCAAGGCCATGAGCTCAGGCGCTCCAGTGGCGAAGGGGCAGAAGAGGCATCGGTGTAGGGCACCCCCCGGCCCAGCCTCGCCTCCTGGCCCCGCCCGCAGGGACAGGTCCAGGGGTTCGGCCTCACCGCCTCGCCCGTTGCGCAGGGTCCTCCCGGGGCTGGCAGGCTTCCGACGGGACCCCGGCGCAGCGCTCGAAGGGGGCCGGGGGTTCGCCGCGCCCTCCACCCAGGTCGCAGGCTGCGGAGCCGTCTTGGCTCCCGACGGCTGTGCGGAACCCCGCTGGGAAGGGGGCGGTGGCTCCGGGGGCGGTCCGGGGCCTGCTCCGCTTCTCTGCTCTCGGTGGTGGCGCTGCAGGTGATACTTGAGGGAGCCGGATTGGGTGCCCGCGTAGTCGCAGTGCGGACACTTGTAGGGGCGCTCGCCTGGAGAAACGGGTGGGACAGGGTCACAGAGGCACAATCACCGCTCACCCCCACCCACATTTCGCTCTAGGTACAGACCCCTCTGGACCAGAAGAAAAAAAAAAAAAAAAAAACACTGCCACCCCACCCCCTCTGATTTAACAAAGCAGCAAGCGGATATGGTACCCCTCTCATCTCTCTTCCTGCCCTCCAATTCCCTCCCCACCCCAGAGACTGGTCCCCTCACCTGTGTGCACTCGCAGGTGCACTTTAAGGTGATGCGCTGAGCGGAAAGATTTTCCACAGAAGGGGCAATCCTTTCCTGTGGCTCCCCGGCCCCCTTCAGGCCGGGACCCTCCAACTAACAGCCCATTCTCTTCTGCAATACACACATTAAGGAAGTCAGAATGGCCCTTTGCCCTAACCCTATCGGGGCCATGCGTCCCCACACCCACCCTTTAGGATTCCTTCCCCTCCAGGCCCAGAAGCAAACAGTACATTTGAGGGAACCTGAGGGAGTGGATTTGTTGTGAGTGGTGCTGTGCCTGTGAAAAGTGGCCTCCAGGAGCGAAAAAAAAATGGAGAATTAAGAGACAGGTCTTTTTAAAAGGAGGGGACAGGAGGGCAGTGGTGGCATCAGAGTGGGCCCAGGGTGTGGAAACCTTGGAGAGAAAAGACCCCTTACATACCCTGCGTGGCGGTGGACCTTGCTTGGGTCCCCGCGGCAGGCGCAGAGTGCCCTGGCCCCTCGCCTGGGCGGGGATGCAGTGAAGCCAGAGGGCCCAACGCCCTGCTCCGGGCCCAGGTCTCCTCCTCCGCCTCCACCACCTCCTCTTCCTCCTCTGGCTCCTCGGCGCGATGCCGGCGAGCCCGGGCCGGGAGAGTGGAGGGCAGTGGGCGGAAGCCTCCGAAGCTGCGGCCAGCCCCAGGCTCAGCGCCCTCACCATTGGGCCGGGCCTCGCCAGCTCGCAGGCTCAGATAGCCCAGGAGACTCGGAGGCTCACGGCGCTCTGCCGGAGTGGGTGCTGGGGCCAAGAGGAGCGCGGGGCCCAGTGGCTCATAGGCCAGCAGGCCCAGGTCAGGAGGCTGAGGGGCCCGGGCCGCCCCGGAACCAGGACCCGGGGCACGCAACGGGCCCAGCTTGCTGGCGTGCACCTTCATGTGGTTCTTAAGGAACCAGGGCTCCTTGAAGCAGCGGCCACACACGGGACACGCGTGATCGAAGGAGGCCTTGTGCTTGCGCATGTGGCCCTTGAGAAACCAGGACTGCGTAAAGCTCTGGCCACACACTTGACAGCGGAACTCCGGGGGTGCTGGGGGGTCCTCGGGAGCAGCAGGAGCGGGGGCGGGAGCTGCCTCACGTTCGGGCTCCGGCTCAGACTCTGGGACCGATCTGGGTTCAGGTTGGGGTGGAGGCTGAGGCTGGGGCGCAGCCGAGGAGGCCGCCAGGGGGCGCTCAGGAGCTCCGTGGGCCGTCAGGCTGTGATGCAGCAGCTCCTCCTCCTGGCTGGAGCCAAAACTGCACAGGCCGCACTTCCAGGGCCTGTGCAGGATGTGCAGGTGGCGTTCGCGCTCCGCCGCGGTGCGAAACTTGCCTTTGCAGAAAGGGCAACGGAAAGTGGACGACGAAGGAGCCTGGGGCCGCGCCAGGCCTTCGGTGGCAGGGGTGGACTGCATGCCCCCTGAACTTCGGGCTCTCCCCAGCCGGGCCTCGCGCAGTAGCGCGCGCTCCTCCAACTCCAGCAACAGGCGTGCGGCCGGGCTACGCGGGCGCTCGGGCTGGTGCGTGCGCAGGTGCGAGCGCAGCAGGGCCCGCTGCGCTGCGCGGTGGCCACAGTGTGGGCACTGGAAGGCCTGGGCGCCCGGGTGCGCCCGCAGGTGCAAAGCCAGGATAGAGTTGAAGCGGAAGCGCTTCCCGCATACAGGGCAGGGGAAGCGCCTTTCGCCTGCGCGACTCTCGGACCAGCCCACTGCTCCCATCCCTGGAGACCCGGCGCTCACGCCTGGCCCGTTGGAGTAGCGCTGCAGATCCAGTTCGCCGTCGAATGCTGGCGGCGAGGGCGCTAAGTGGCCGCCCGGGGCACGGGGACGTGAGCCCTGTGAAAAAAGATGGTAACAGTGCAAGGGGTGGAGAAGGGAGAGCTGTGGGAAAAGCAAGGGCGCAGAAGGCCAGAAGAACACCCGAGGGAGGGTGGGTTGGGGCCTGAATCAAGAACACCAAGTGCCCTTCCCACTCACCGTGGGGGA
The DNA here is from genome assembly GCF_018350155.1 of Leopardus geoffroyi. Classification (NCBI taxonomy): domain Eukaryota; kingdom Metazoa; phylum Chordata; class Mammalia; order Carnivora; family Felidae; genus Leopardus; species Leopardus geoffroyi. The sequence continues at coordinate 72,063,496 of NC_059337.1, forward strand.
GGTGGGATGTGAATGGGAATTGAGCTGTTGGGGCCACAGACATAACTTCTAATAATGGGAGGTCAGAGAGAGAGAGAGAAACAGGGAGGGGGAGGAGTATAGTTGTAAGTACTTGCAGGTTCAAGCCAGAGCTTCTTCACTCACCTCCATGGACCCCCTTCACATTCTTTGGTTCTTGGGAGTGCTGGGAAGAGGAGGAGGAAAAGCTGCTAGTGAAGGCAACAGGTGCTGAAGAGCTAAAGCAAGGGAGACAGATTTGGAGGAAAAGATGAGCCCTGGTTTTCAGCAGTGGAAAGAGGCACCCCCAACCCCATACTCTTAGCACTCTTAGCTGAAACCTATCCCTTCATTCTCCTTCCTTGTATCCTGAGACAGGAGGGGACTACTGTCTTCAAAACTTGTACTCCTTGATTTGCCCAGCCCACAGGCTCCCTGATAACCCAGCTGTCTTCCCCCAAATTATTCATTTTACATGCTTAGTCCAAACCACCACCACCACCACCACCAACTACCACCACCATCACCACCCCCTGGTGGTGGAAACCATCACAATACACCCCTCTCTCATTTAAGTCGGGCTATACAGCTTGATGAGCAAATGGGGTGGGCCTGCCATGCTCCCCAGTTATCCAAGTAGGACTAGTTGCTCTCAGACCCCTAACTGACCAGCCAGCCAAACAACCTTCCATACTCCACAGTCCTTCCTTCTGCCCTTATCCTGTCTTTCTGTCTTTTCCCCCTCATTCTCCCTCCCTCCGCCTGGATTCCTGATCCATTCATTTCCATTCATTACAGAGACTCATTCATGCATGGGAGAGAAACACCTCCCAGCAGCAGAGAGTCTGGAGACAGACAGAGGGGGAGGGGCATGAAGGGGGAGAGAGCCAGAGGGAGAGGGAATGAAGAGAGAGTTGGGGGAGGAGTGGAAGTTAAGGGGCTCTGCTGGCCTGGGGAAGGGGTTAAAAACTGCAAATACCGGATAGGATTCATCCCCGTGTTTCAAACCTTGGAGCCTGCAGTTTGATGGGGCATCTCAGCCCCTTTGTCCAGGGCTGTTCCGAGGCAGGCTTTCCTCCTCTCTGCAGGGGAGAGGCTCCCTCACACAAGAGGAGGATTACACTGGCTCTGAGCTCAAGAGGCTGGAGTGAGGGACGGGGGGCGGGGCTGGGCCATCTGCACAGATAGGGGCTCAGCACATGCTCTGAGCAGGAAAGGGTTAAAATTCTCCAGGCTGAAATTCCCTGGGCCTGGGATGTGCAGAGCTCCAGTTCTGAGGAAGGAGAAGAGCACTGAGAAGATGGGGGGTGGGGGGGGAGGAGGGCTCTCCTGATTCTAAGCTGCAGAGGTTAGCATTAGGACTTAGAAACAACCCCAGAATTAACATTCATAGAAATAGGCCTGAGAGGACAACCAGAAGTCAGCCAGCCTAACTTCCTACTTACATATAGAATTGTGTCTGGTCGAGGCCAGATGAATGTAGACCTAACCTTTTTTCTTGCCTGAGATAGAAAGAATATTTGAGATATAAAGAACTTCCTTACAATAGCCATTGTGAAACTGAAATGGGTTACTGAGAAAGAAAAGGACTCAAGCATTACTTTGCTTAAGGATCTTTAACAGAAGAGAACTGGGCCAGGAGTCAGCCCTGCTTATCAGCAAAGAGAAAAGCCTCTGGAGGTCCAAGCCTTCTTTAATTTTTGACATTTAATGAATGTGATAAGAGTCTATGAAGGGGCAGGTACCTGTTACATGTGAAATCTGGGTTAAGGGAATTTTATGAACAGGAGGTTGACTGGCAAAGTGTCCTCATCCAAGGGTCACTAAACAACCTCCACCACCATCTTTAATATTTGCATTTCTGTAGTTCCAAATTAGAGCATCCATGGTCATCTTCTGGATCCTCCAAATAAACCCCTTTCCTGAGACTAAGAGCCCAGCTAGACTCAGTGAGTAGTGTCAGGAAAGGTGAATTAAAGAGTAGGACCAAGGAGTACAGGCTATTGTGGGTCCAGTCTGACTATTAATAGCCCTGCAACCTTCAGTAAATCACTTAACCTCCCAGTTTACTCATCTGTAAAACAAGAAGGTTGAACTAATTTATACTGATGGTCCCTTCCAGCTTGAAAATTTGTGGTTCTGAGTCACAGGACTCTTCTGGACCCCAGAGGGATGTTGAAATAAATGGTCATCCCTTCAGTACCATGGAGAGTGCAGTGGGCTACCAGAGGAGCCACTTTGGCCACCTCAGTACCATAGAAAGAGCTAGGAAGTGCTAGAAGGGCCACATTTGCCATTTTAGCACCACAGATAAAGCACTGAGAAAAGCTAGAGGATTTTTAAAAATTCCTATCTGGGAACCATGGGGAAGCGGGCCGGGGGAACAGTGATACCAGAGGGATTATTTTGGCCTTTTGGATGTCACTGAAAATAGATAAATGTAATAGAAAATAGATGTAACTAGAGGAATTTTAATTAGCTATAAGGAGTGTCCTAACAGTTACAGTTTGTACATCCTGGAATGAGTTACTGAGGCATCGTATTTGGGTCCATCACATTCTGTTGCTCTCCTGGGGATTCCCGGAACATCCTGGTGTACAGCCAATCTGGTATATTCAGAGGAAGCAGATGGTGGGGGAGGAGGGGGGGGGAGGCTGGGAATACTGCATGGTCATAGCTGACTAACCTATGGGCACATATTCTGATTCTGAGAAGATTCTAGGGCCCCTAAAACTGCCTGTAGGACAGCAAGCAAAATACCTCATGGGAGGCTGACCTCATATATAAGGCAAGTAGAGCAGGAACAGGGCAAAGTTTCCTTCTCCAAAACAAAACAAAAACAAAGACTTGCTTTGCACATAGCATTTTCCAGGTCAGAAAAAAAAGTGATACATAAGAAGGCCCAAATTGAAGGTGAATTCCCAAACAGGGTACCCCAGAGGGTAGCCTCAAACCAACAAAACCCACTTAGACACCTTCCTAGGCCCAGTCAAGACCTCCTGAATCATCTCCGCACCAAAGCAGGTCCCAGGCACGTGATCCCATGAGTTTGTGTTTGTTTGTTTTTCAATAGGAGACAGCACTGACAGGGTCCAAGATCTATGAACTGGCTTAGAACCCAGATCATGCATGTTTTGCCTGTGAGCAATAATTAGAGTTTTCTATAGTCAAGCCCTAAACACCATCCACGAGATTTGGCCAGACAGTAGTACTGACCTACTTTCCACTCCCACTGGGAATCAGGGGTTATCTGGACCTTATTTGGGTTCTATAGGGATATAGGGCTAGGGCTAGGGATCATAATTCCTTCTAAAGTAACAGGCCAATTATTTTTATGTGCTAGGAAAGCTGGTGGGGAAGGGGGATGTGGACCATCAAACCTTAACCGAGTTAGGGAAGAATGGAAGGGTTGGTGAGAGGAGTCTTAGAAACAAGGTCGGGTACGAAGAAGCATCTGCTGACTGAAGGACCTAGAAGATTGTCCTTCAAGTCTGTGGTTCAAAAGTTTTTAGAGTCAGAGTGTAAGGGGCAAGGATTCAGGATTTCTGAGGTATAGTTGTAACTAAGCCTCTGTCATTGTTCATTTCTAATACTTGATGTTTTTCCCTCTGTTGAGAACCCTACACCTCCGAAGTCCACTACCAATTATGATTAACACTACACTAGATGACGTTAGAAAGAAAGAGAGCTTCTTAGGGGGTCTAGAGTCAAGATCACTTTTATCACACAACCACATGCCAGTAGCTCACTTTTATGGTCTCCTCTCCATGGCCTTCTGAACCTTACTGCTCAGGGAATTCCTCTAAATTGACCCCACATCACAGCATGCCCATCTTTTACGCTGAGTCCTTGCTAAAGCTTCCTTCCCTCCATCCTCACTGTCCTGATTTGGGGGCATGGCACCTCAGTCATTGACTCCAAATGTGCAGCAGGAGACAAGAGGAAGGTTCACCTGCTGACCTACTGCCACCCCACCACAGTGAATCTTATTCCAGAGGCATGTCCCAACTTGACCCCTCTTCTGAAAGTTCTAGAGAACCTTGATTTTGGGGAGGGGGCATAGAGCCAACCCTAAGTCCCTTTACCTGGAGCTGAACCTAGAAAGGTCAGAGCCTTAGAACCCATATGAGCCTCAGTCCTCAGATTAGGGGGTGGGGGGGTGGGCAAAAGAGCCTCTGGGAAAATCTCCCTCCCAGAAGTAGGTTGGCAAGTAGGGCAGGACCTGTGATCCTGCACAAGAGATTCTTCCAGCAGCACCCCAGTCCCCTCCCGGGGAAGATAAGCTAGAAGAATGATGGGGGGGGGGGCAGGGTTGGGAGACTGGGAGGCCAGGGCTCAGCTACCCGGGCCGGGAGAACAAAAGCTGAGTTGCAGCCGCCTCCGCCGCTGCCGCCGGCCGAGCTCTTTGTGACACTTTGTTTGGGACGCAGAGAGGGAAGCACCCCCCATCCTCTCCCCTCCCCCACCCCCCGCTCCGGGAGAGTTTGGGTCCCTTCCCCCTCTTCCATCAGCCCTACCTGGGCCGGGGGGCGCTCATCCACTCTGGTTCCCGGCTCAGCCGCCCTGCACCCCCAGGCCCCTCGCGCCCTGCCTTCGGGCCCCTACAAAGACGCCCGCGCGCCCCCCCCCAACGCTGGCCTTTCCCCTTTGGTGTCCGCTTTCCCGTCTTCCCCACCTGGCCCCCCCCTTCCTCGAGGCCCCCCAGCTCTCCGGGCTTCCGAAGCCGCCGCCCCCACCCCGCCCCCCCAGGAGCTCTGGGCGAAGTTTGCTTGGGGCCGAGCCGGCGCCCCTCCCCCGCCCCCGCCCCCTGCACCTGCTCCGAGCCGGGCGCGCGGAGCGGGCCCCCCCTCCGGGTGGGGGGGAGGGGGCCGGGGGCGGGGGCCGGGTGGCGGAGGGGGGGGCCGGGAGTGGGGGGAGCGGCTACTCACGAGCCCCGGGCGGGCGGCGGCGGAGCGGGCGGCGGCGGCGGCGGCGGCGGGCGGCGGGCCGGCGGCGCGGGCGTCAGCGTTACGTGGGGCCGGGGGAGATGCGCCGGGCCCCGGCCCCCCCGCCCCCGGCCCGGCCCCCGCCCCCTCCCCGGTCCCCCGCCCCCGGCCCTGGCCCGCATTGTGTGCGGCGGGAGGCGGCCCGGCCATTAGCATGCGGGGGGCGGCGCGGCGGGGCTGGGAGCCGCGCGGGAGCGGGAGCGGGGCTCTGGCTCCGGGGACAGGGAGCTGGGGACCCCGGGAGCCGCGAGAGGCGGCCGCCAGGGGCGGGGTGCGGGCAGTTTGGAGACTGGGGGCGCTGTCGGAGGGAGGGAGGGAGTGAGCGGGGGTGGGACGCACAGACGATTCCAACGGGAGACTGGAAGAGATTTTGAAAGGTCATCTCGTCCTTCCCCCAGCCTCCAAGCCGGACTGCCCCTCCCACCCTAAACCCGGACATACCAGGGAAGGAGTTGGCTCTGCCGCTCTTTCTGCCCCAACATGCACAGACTCGGGAAGTTCTTCCTGGGGTTTTATCTCAAAGCCTCTCCCTTACAATTTCTGTCTCTCTTTTTGGGGAGGAGGAGGAGGGGCGATTATAGAGATAGTTAATGTCTGCCGTATAAGAAACATTATTAAAGTTACTCTTCGGTCCTTTCTGTTCTTGATAAACAATTCCTGCTCCTTCCTCTCGAATTCTCTTTTCCACTCCTTAAGTCACTTTAATGGCTCTTCAATACAACAAATATTTACTGATTGCTTACTAAGTGCCAGGCACTATGCTCAGCACTGTGGGGGATGAACATATGAGGGGGGTTGTGATACCCTCCCATGAGCAGACTGTAATGTAGACGGGGGCTACAAATTTGTAAATAGTACACTCAGATTTTATCAGTATTTACCGAATGCCTGTTTACATATTTAATAGTGTAGAATCCTTACAATAACACTCTGAAATATAATCAGTCTGCATATACAGGTAAGGAGAATGAAGCTGAAGCGTCTCTTTCCACTGGCCCACCAGCTCAGGGATCATCAGAGCAAGCCTAACATTTCAAATTCTGTAAGGCCATTGCCACCAAATAGAATTAATGCACATGGGGACTGAAGAGGGAGTAGACACACAACTTCTCCAAATCCCTTTAAGTGTGATTCCCACTCCACGGGAAAGAAAAGTGGACACAATGCTCCAATGAGTGTTGGACCAGCACTAAGCAGGACAGAAGTGGCTTTCAAAGGGCCGCTTGCCATCCAGGACCCTGCCTCTTGGTACTAACTCCCAGGAGTCTTCTGCCCAGTCTTCTACCATCAGTAATAATAATGATAATAGCCACTAACAATTGTTGAGCACTTATGTGCCAGGTACTGGGCTGAGCTAGTTCGTTGCATTTTCTTTTAATACTCAAGGCAACCCCTTGAGTATTGTATTGAGATCAGTATTATTAACTTCCCTTTATAGATAAGGAAACATTAAGTAATTTGCCCAAGGTCACCCTGGTAGATCTGGGATTTGAACATAGGTTCGGTTTTCTTCAGATCTCAGGCTCTGCACCAAGATGTGTCTTTCCTATTTTTGCTCCATAGAGTATATATTTGGGGCTAGCTGGTTCTGCTTCTCACTGTAGAAATAAATGCCCCCCCCAACTTAGCTTCTGAATAAGCTTTTAATATACAGGCATCAGGCACATCAGTGTGACCTCGTCACACCACTAATGGTTATTAAGTACCCTCCATGAGTCAACAACCTCTCATAGCCATATAATTAGCCCCCTTTTTATCACTCAGGTTGAACAAAGTGAGGTTCAAATAGGTAGAATAGTGTATCCAAGTTCACACAGCTGGGAGTGACAGAGCTGAGATTCTAGTCCAGGCACCTGACTGCAAGGCAACTTCTGTCTCTCAAAAATATTCATCAGTAAGGGTGCCTGGGTGGCTCAGTCCGTTGAGTGTCCAACTCTTGGTTCTGGCTCAGGTCATGATCCCAGGGTCATGGTATCGAGCCCCACATTGGGCTCCACTCTGACAGCACGGAACCTGCTTGGGATTCTCTCCCTCCCTCTTTCTCTCTGCCCTCCTCGGCTTGCACTCACACTTGTGCACACTTTCTCTCTCAAAATAAATAAATAAATTTTAAAATTAACTTAAAAAATATTCATTGGTGTCCTTCCCAAAACTGACCATTTAGGGACAATCTTTTATACATATCTAGCTGCAAATTAACACTGAGTGAGAAACAATCCCCACTATAAGTAGGGATCCCCATCTACTTAGTATCCAATCCAAAGTAAATCCTTCAAGAAAGGAAGGAGAGAGGACAAACTGTCCAGAAAGTGAGAGACAGGAAGGCAGGGGAATTAAACCTTGCCTGGTCTTGAGACAAATCTGTAAGTCGTAATGACAGGGGACCAAACTAGACAGTAATATGGGATTTCCCTAGAAACAGCCAGTAATTTGAAGAGGAAGCAAACAAACAAACAAAAACCAAACAAGGGGAGGAGAAAGATTAGATGGAAATGTGGGGAAACTGAGGCCCAGGGTGGTAGTGTCCATGGGGATGAGGTGAACAATCAGAAGACTCAGGATGGGCAGAGAGGGGGGCAACAGGAAAGGACAGAGCAAGGCAGGAATGAACTGCCTTGTGGAATGAACTGAGGCTGGGTTTGCCCATGGCCACTCCCTGGATCCTTAGGCCTTCATGGGGACCTTTGCCCCACCACACCCAGCCCTGACAGCCTGTCTCTGCCAGCACAAGTTTATTGTCTGCTCTAAGCTACCAGACCCTGCTAGGAGCTCCAGGCCAGGCTGGGCCCCATCTCCTTGGAGTAGCTCCTTCAGACTAGGTAGGTGTGAGGCCCTGAGGCTCAACAACCTGGATATTGGAAGCGGGCAGAGGGACAGCTCAAAGAGATATTGCTGCATGTGCTATCTCCTGCTAGGTGCCATAATGCATTTCTCCCAGCCTAGGAAGCACTGAACTCCAGTGGTCAAGGGAGCCATGGAGGAGAGAGCTGCTCAGCGGGAACAGGAGAGACCCAGTGTTCGTCTGGAAAAGCTACAGCACTGGGCAAGGCACAGGCAGAGTGGGCACCTCTTGGTGCTGGCGGTGAGGCCAGGCTGCCCCACCCCAAGCTTCAGCATGCCCACTTGTATCCCAATTCAATTCCGTCCATGTTTAGGGAGCACCCACCATGTGCCTGAAACTGTGCTAGGCTCTGAGTGGGAGGAGGGTGGAGAAGGCATAGAACAATGAAGCAGGACCCTTAATCTCTAGCTTCCATCATGTGGGGAAAACACATAGGTAAGTAACTAAAATTGGACAGGAGGCAGAAAATATTAAATAATATCCCATTCCTTTACTTGTCCTTCGTTGACTACTTTCTGCCAACATGCATTCCTCCCAATTGCTGATCTCTGGATCCCCTTCAACTCTCCTGTGTCTGGCCTCCAGGTGAGCCAGCTATGGCTGGCTGTGGCTGTGATGCCCTTTGCTGTCTCTGTTGCCTGCCTGAATTCTGCTTGTCACATGGCCACGGCGCTGCCACTTGTGCCTGGAGCTTTGGTAAGACCCACCACAAGGAAGGGTGGAAGGAAGATCCTGGAAGCCCCTCCCTAACGGGGCAGAGCTCAACATTTGCCTTTCTCAACATTCAGGGTCTCCTCACTGGGATGGTTACCCTTGAGCTGCGCAGATCACCTCGCCTCTGGAAGGTGAGAGGGGAAGAGAATACAGCACTGTTCTCCAACACTGCCCCCCACCAAACACACACACACACACACACACACACACACACACACACGCAGGACTTGGCCCAGGAAGTGGATAGATGTTAACTAATCCTGTCAGCTCTCTGCCCCTGACTGGCCTAAAAGGAGAGAAAGCAAGAAAGTTAGAGGGCTGATGGCCCTGTTTGGAGGTGGAGGAATAGGAGCTGAGTTTTGTTTTGGGGCTAGGCTGTAGGTGGGGCTTGGGATTGCAATGAGTCCCCTAGGCTGGGCAGAGCTGAGCTGGCTCACTGGCAGGTGCAGGCCATGATGATACTCAACATCTTCAATCTGATCTTGGGCTTCATCGTGGTGGTGGTCGAGGTGATGAAGACAGCCTTGGGGCCTGCCCCAACTGCCCCCTCCCAGGTATGGGTGAATAAAGAAGGTGGGAGGATGAGGAGGCAAGAGGAGATGGAGAGGGAAAGGGGCAAGAGCAAACAGGTGCTGGGTCCCCTGTAGCATTCTCAGCCCTGTCTACCTGCAGCTGGCTGGCTTGCTGGTGGTGGAGCTCAGCGCTGAGACCTTCACCTTAGGGGGAGTGCTCCTCTCAGCACACTCCCTATTTCTGCTGAGCCAGAGGAAGCCAGGATATTGCCGGACCCAGAGTCTGCACTACCAGGAGCTGCAGGAGGTATTCAGGGCTTGGAGGACAGTATGGAGCAGTTAGCTAGCAGCTGATTTTTTCACTGGCTATTGTGGTCAGTGGCACTTAAGGGAAAACCATGGGGTTGGTGGGAAGTGGAGAGGGAGAAGGAGTTGTAGCCAGAAACTGGTTTTCTGGTTTTAGACGTTTCTCTCATAGTGGTGGGTAAGAGGGAGCTGGGCGTCTAAATGCCTGGGACTAGAAATGTGGGACAGCGTTAGGAAGCTGCCTAAAAGGAAGGACTATGGGAACAAGAAAAAATGGAAGAACAGGAGGAAGTTGTTTCTGTCTGGGATTCCCCCCTTCCTCACCCCTACAGTTTGCTCCCCTCACACCTATCTGGCTTTTAGGGTCTCTCTGAGTTGGAGGAAGTTGCTGATTTGGAGAATGGCCCCACGGTGGCTAGCACAGCAAATGGAACAAATGAGTGAGCTGGCGAGGGGAGGCAGAGAAGTCCTGCTCTGCTACCCGTCAGGAGCAGTTTCCAGACCCTACTGTCCCCACTCCACAGAACTCAGAAGCTAGATGGAATCAGTCCTCTGAGACCTACATGAAGTCCAGTGGAGGCCTTCAATTTCACTCGGACTCGGCCCCTTTCTCTTCCCTTCCTCGCTAGGAGAAGCTATACCTAAACCAGAGTATTCCCTCACCTCACTAGCCTGAAAAACTGCCCGCCTGCAGGACATCCTTAAGCCAACTTTCAGCTGTACCCACTTCTCCCTTCCATCCTTCCCCTCCTTACCCATAGCCTCCCCATACAGCTTCGCATCTGTCTCATCTCACTTATTTCTCTTCTTTCCACATTTCACAATCCCATACTCCAAGCCCGGGTTCCCGTATGCGCCCACTCTTGGAAGTCAATCCACGGGGGCTTTAGTTTTCTCTTTCGATCCCGGTCCCTTCGACTCTAACAAAGACTACGAGTCCCAGGATGCCCCTCTGCCCCCTGGCCTGATGGGAAATAAAGAGCCTTCCCTCCGGGATGGGGGCGCTGTGCATCTGCTGAGTGACGCGAGGCGCTGTAAGTCGGGGCCTAGCCGAGAGTTTCCTCGGACGCGACCACTGGCCCTGGGTGCAGGGAGGAGCCGGGCGGGTTATCCTGCGCGGGGGCGCCGCCGCCCCAATCACGGCAACTGAGAGCTGACTGTGGGTCCACAGCCCTCCCTCTGGCAGCTTCGGGGACGAGCTGGGGCTGGGAGCTGGCCCTCGGCAAAGCTGCGTGCCCCAAATGCTGGCGCCGCGCCCCCTCCCATAGAGCCCAAATCCAGAGTCCTGAGACTTGGAGCGCGCGCGAGAAAGGGGTTGGAGATGATGAGTCAGAAGCCCAAGGCCCTTCTCGTCCCCCTCCCTTCGGGCCCCGGTGCCGGACGAGGACAGGCGCGTGGGGCAGACGGGTGGACGCGGCAAGAAGAGGAAAGGACGCGGCGACCCGAGCTAAAATTTTCCCGCCTCTTGCGAGCACGCCGGTGTAACGAGCCCGCGTTGCTGCCACCCTTTCTCTCCAAGGCGGGAGCGGGACTGCGCAGGCTCAGCCTCTCGCAGCCCCGCCGACCTTTGATCCCGGCTGCGTCCGGTTGCTGAAGCTCTGGTTGGGCTCAACCCCCACAGTTTATGACCTTTGCACGTGTGCAAAGATGACAAGCTCAAGTGGGCTTGAGAAAAGCCCAGGAAAACTGGGAGACCCAGTAGCACCAGCCGCTAGAGAAACTAGAAATTGACCACAGCTGGAGTACTAAGAGAACTCACCCCAAATTCACATAGTGCCCAGGATGGGTGTGCGCCTCACACTCATTTTTGTTCCCACTTGAGAAGGCTTCTTTCCCTAGAGAATGCTGCTTCTCCGAACTTAGTCAAGCCCAGGCATCAGTGAGGAAAGAGCGCAGCCTGGCTGCCTTGCCCTGACATTGCAGTGGTGCCAGCAGCAGAGCTCCTGTTTGTGACACCTTGGGAGTGGTGATAGTCGCCCTATGACAAGGTTGTGTGAGTACTAGTGGGTGGAGACAGTTCTGGAATTAGGCTCTTGAATGGAGAAAACAAGATCTGGGCCTCCCCCTTCTCCTCCCAGTCTAACCGCCACAATAATGCAGAGCTTATGTGTGCAAGACTCCGAAAATTATTTTCTTCAAAGTCAGAAGATGGTGGTGGATGAGGAAATTGGGGGTAAACACACACACACACACACACTTCACTGTGTCTTCCAGATAGGATCGACAGCTTTTAGTGATAGGATCAGAAGTCTAGGAATTCTGGTTCTTGGGGAAGCTCACCCACTGTACAAATGAACCTTATCAGTCAGGTTAGGCTAGGCTTTGGTAACAATGCGCCAGTTTTTTTCTTCCCTTAAGTAAGCTCTGTGACCAGAGTGGGGCTTGAACCCACAACCCTGAGATTAAGAGTCACATGCTTTCCCTACTAAGCCAACCAGGCGCTCCCAAAATGTCCAAGTCTTAATGGCTTTCAACCACAAATGTTGGTCTCACAGTACATGTCTAGAGTAGTCTGGCAGTGAGCTCTACTCTTTAGAAGTTACTCAAGGTACCCAAGCTGTTAGAGCACCACCATTTTGAGATCCTACCTAAATCACCATGAGACTTAGAGTCCCCCACCCCCACCCGAGTGAAGTAAGCATGAGTTGTTCATGGGCTCTTAAATGCTTTTGCCTCAACAGGACTTACACCACTTTCACTCACTTCATTGGCCAAAGCCAGTCATATAGCCACACCCAACTTGAAGAGGGCTAGAAGGGCAATCTTTTCAAATGTCTGGAAGAAGTGAAGCAGAAATATTTCATTAAAAGGAAAAATGTTAAATCATTTGTGGTGATTCTTGAACAGCTTAGCAGCTGGAACTCATCCATTCCAGCAATTATGCCTATATCTACCTCTAATTTTTTTTTTTTTTACATGAACCACTAAATGCAGTTCTTTTTTTTTTTTAAAGATTTTATTTTATTTTTTAAGTAATCTCTACACCCAACATGGGGCTCGAACTCAGAGACCCCAGATCAAGAGTTGCATGCTCCACCCACTGAGCCAGCTTGGCACCCCTAAATGCAGTTCTTCATAGAAACTTTTCAAAAAAATAATAGGACTGGGAGCCCGGAACTTTAGATTCTGGTTTTGTTGTGTACATTTTGGAAAGTCAACCTTTTGGAACTACATTTTGCTTACATGGAGGATATAATCATAGTATTTATCGTCTCTGCCTTATTGGAATATCAAGGCTAAAATAAAATCACACATGGAAAAATACTTTGAAACTACAAGGCACTCCAGAGGCTGAAAATAAATTGCCTACAGGGTTATGGAGTAGCGTAAAGGAGTGAAAGAGATAGAGTATGAAGTAACAGGGATTGGTGGCAACTGTAGCAAACCAGAGAGCACACATTCTACTTCAAGATGTTCCCCTCTGGGGTGCCTGGGTGGCTCAGTGGGTTACGCAGAGGACTCTGTTTCAGCTCAGGTCAGGATCTCACAGCTCATGAGATGGAGCCCAGCTTCAGGCTCCACACTGTCAGCAGATTCTCTCACACCCTACCACCCCCCCTCCCCCCGCCCCATCTCTCTCTCTCTCTCTCTCTCTCTCTCTCTCTCTCTCTCTCTCAAAAATAAAAAAAGACGTTACCCTCAGTTACCCTTACTCCACTCTACCCAATTATTGCAAATGTGGGACTGTGGGCCTGGTACTGGCATAGTTCCAGTTTTCCTATAAAAGTCAGAAATCCTAACTTGTTAAATGTGAGCTCTTCTGATTTTAAAATGTTGAGGGGCATCTGGGTGGCTTAGTCAGCTAAGCGTCCGACTTCAGCTCAGGTCATGATCTCACGGTCCGTGAGTTCAAGTCCTATATAGGACTCTGTGCTGACAGCTCAGAGCCTGAAGCCTGTTTCTAATTCTGTGTCTCCCTCTGTCTCTGCCCCTCCCCGTTCATGCTCTCTCTCTGTCTCTGTCTCTCTGCCTCTCTCAGAAATAAATAAACATTAAAAAAAATATTTTAGGGGTGCGCGGGTGGCTCAGTCAGTTAAGTGTCTGACTTTGGCTCAGGTCACGATCTCACAGTTTGTGGGCTCGAGCCCCCTGTTGGACTCTGTGTTGACAGCCTGAAACATGCTTCAGATTCTGTGTTTCCTCTCTCTGTCCCTTCCCCGCTCACACTCTGTCTCTCGTGTGAGACATAAATAATATAATAAATAAATAAATAAATAAATAAATCGTTAAAAAATTTTTTTTTAATTTTTTCAATGTTGAGAACAATATTTTTCTTTTCAAATTGAGGATCAGATTCAGCCTAGAGTCTTTCAATTTTAGTCTCCTTGTTATTCAAACATATGATGGGAATTCAGGTTTTGGGTGTGCAATACACTTCTTGTAGGCCTTCGAGGTCTTTTCTGAAATTCAAGACTCTTGGAGAGACATTGTGTTCTTAACCTTTTTTTTTCTTTTTTCTTTTTTTTTAAATCAATATCTCTCTACAGCATTAGTTGTCAGGGAGGGGGCATTTTGCCCACTAGGAGTTATTTGGCAATGTCTAGAGATATTTTTAGTTTTAACAACTGGTGTTGGGGGCAGGTGAGGGGTTAGAATGGAAGGAGCATTAGATGATTAGATGAGAAGTCAGAAGATCAGAGATTTAGTCTAAGTGTTACTAATGCCCCTTCCATATGCATTGTCTTCTCCCAGCTGCGAATGAAGATGGTCTGAGACATCCTGTGATCTTCATTATTCTCCCCCACACTGCTTGTCTCCAGAGTCCTGGCTGCTGCGGGAAAGCATTCTGTTTTGCTACAATGCTTCCCAGCAATCACCCTTATCACTTTGGCAGCCTCTGTGAAAGTCACTCATATTTTACTTGAATTACTGCCTATTGGAACTTTACAGAAAGAAGTGACTGTGACAAGGTTCCTGGTGACGTCAGTTTTTCAAGGCCTTGACCCCTATCCCTTGCTTTAAGCACTGTAGAAATGACCGATTCACATGTGGCTTCATATGCAGCTGAATTCTGTGGTGATTGAGAAATTCTCCGTGTTGATGAATTTTGCCCTCATTTCTTTGAAATTCAGTCATTTTTTTCTGGCCTTGAATACAAGATTATAGACAACAGACGGTATCTCCCAAATCAATTATCTGCTTTTGCAAATGGTTTAGGGTTTCTGTGCTGGGCTGTGTCCTCTGCTGCCATCTCGTGGCCTCTTGGCTGCCCGGGTCGAGGTCTCACAAAGAGCCTTCCCGCAAGGTAATGGCGTGTGGCAGGGGCTCAGTTGGAGAAAGAACCTCTTCAAACAGCGAGATGCTCCCCATATCCCTCCCCTGCAGCGGGTCCACCAGGGCCGAGGCACCGCGGCCTGGCGGGGAACCTGGACGCGGCGAGCAGGCGGGAGGCGCAGGGCCCTTCCGTGTCCTCCTCACCCCAGCAGGCCTCCGTGTCTGCTCTGCCGGGCTGGACTTGAGCCACCGTCAACTACCCAGGAGTAATGGGAGATCGCCTCGCCTGCCTGGTCGGATGAATGATCCGCAGCCTCTTGCCTCTACCATCCCAGGGCTGGGATGTTCTTAATCTCAGCGAGGAGAGATTACCCCGTTGGGTTTCTGGATTCCTTTTTCTTGGCTAGGCCCATTCGGTGTTGCTTTGTGTCCACGCTTCATCTTGGCTTGCCCAGCCCATGCTCCTCCAAGTTCGGTATTTGATTGACGGGTTTGAGCAGGACAGAGGCAGGGCGGTCAGTGTGAGGCAACGTTTCCTATAAACATGACAGGATCTGTGCCCTGTACTGATCAGAGGCCCCTCTCTAGGGTACAGGGAATCTGGGCTACTTGTGACTGAGCAGTGACTCTGCAAGAGGGGAAAGGCAGAAAACACTTTTAGTTGGTGCTATTTTTTTTTTTCATTATAATACTGTATTAAAAACATTCCAGTTGTTAAAGCAAATGTGTAGAACTGCCCCTCATGTTAGCCCCTCCCGTATACTTTCTGTATGTTCACCTTTTTATGGAGAGCCCTGATTGTACCACAACCCCATTACCCCTAACCCTAGAAGGGGAGGAGGAAGAGGACACCCTTGGTGTTTATTTTAACCAGCTTTCCCCCAGTATAAAAATTCAGGGGGAAGGGCCTCCTTGTATAATTTCTTAGGGCCTCACACTAGATGGCTTGCTACTAAGCCATCTGTGTGTAGTGCTTCTCTTGAAAATTCAGATGCTATTTACTTAATGGGAGTTGTCTTCCATTTCTTTTGTTTTTCCTTCTTTGTGTATATTTTTTCTGCTTTATTTCATTATTTTATACTCCATGTTATTTTTTATTCTACTTATCATCTGAATCTTCGGTTTATTTTCATTAGAAACTTTTCCTATATATTGTCCAAAATTAATAAGTTCTCCTTGTTGATTCTTGACTATTTTACCTTGCCTTTATAAAGTTTTCTTGTTTGGGGATGCCTGGGTGGCTCAGTCGGTTAAGCGTTTGACTTTGGCTTAGGTCATGATCTCATGGCTCATGAGTTCAAGTCCCTCATCGGGCTCTCTGCTGTCAGCACAGAGCCTGCTTTGGGTCGTGGGATTGAGCCTTGCATTGGGCTCCACACTAAGTGTGGAGCCTGCTTGGGATTCTCTCTCACTCTCTGCCCCTCTCCCCTGCTCATGCTCTCTCTCTCTCTCAAAATAAATAAATAAACATTAATATATATATATATATATATATATATATATATCAACTGAATGATTAGAACAGATGACCTTTGGGGTGCATGGGTGGCTCAGACAATTAAGCGTCCAACTTCGGCTCAGGTTATGATCTCACAGTTCTTGAGTTCAAGCCCCGCGTCAGACTCTGTGCTGACAGCTCAGAGCCTGGATCCTGCTTCTATTCTGTGTCTCCCTCTCTCTCTGCCCCTCCCCCACTCATGCTCTGTCTCTCTCTCTCTCTCTCAAAAATAAATAAACATGAAAAAAAAAAGAACAGATGACCTCTAATTTATTTTACAACAGTAGGATTTGGTTTTTCATCAATGGTGATGTTGTTAATTGACACATCCATCCTCTCTAATTTGAATGCCTGGCCCTGGGCAAAATTGTAAAGTAAGGTGTAAAAGATTCCTCGAGTCTCTAGAACAGAGTTTATCAACCCTGACTACTGACATTTGGACCAGATAGCTCTTTGTTGTGAAAGGCTGTCCTGGGGAATGTAGAATGCTTAGCAGCAGCCCTGACCTCTAACCACTAGATACCAATAGCACCCCTCCCCCCCTCCCCCAGTTGTGACAATTGAAACTGACTCAGACATTGCCAATGTCTCCTGGGGAGCAAAACAGCCTCCTCCTTGAAAACCAATGCCTTAGAGAGATATAAGATTTCAAGATCTTAATGTCTAACTTCACCCAGATTCTTATACTGAAAAAGAAGAGACGTACAAAGGCCTACAAGAGCCATATTGCACATCCCAAGCCTGAAATCCTACCCCCACTGTCCGCCTCTTATTCCTCCTCTGAATTTTCTGTCTTAACTGATATTTTCATTTGTTTACACAAGCTGCATGCTAAACTCTTCTCCCTCATTTCCTATGGCCAAATGCTCCCCATGTTCTATAGATTCTCCTCCTGCTCTTGAATCAGTTCTCTCCTTCACCACTGCCCCACCTTAAGCCCTCACTTCTTCACCTAGACCACAGGAAAATCTTCATAAAGTTTCTATGCCTCCAGGCTTGTCCTTCTCCTATACATCTTCCATGTAACCACACAAATGTGACCACATGGCTTCCCTGCTTAAAAGCCCTTCAGTTGTCCCCATCACCTATAAAATCAAGTCCAAGTTTTTTTATTTTGTTATTTTTTTAGATGTTTATTTATTTATTTGGAGAGAGAGAGAGAGAGAGAGAGAGGGAGAGAGCAAACGGGGGAGGGGCAGAAAGAGAGGGAAACAGTGAATCCCAAGCAGTCTCCTCACTGTCAGCGCAAAGCCCCACTTGGGGCTCGATTCCACAAACTGTGAGATTGTGACCTGAGCTGAAATCAAGAGTGAGATGCTCAACCCACTGAGCCACCCAGATGCACCAAATTCAAGTTTTTAAAAATGATACAATGACCCCTATGACCTGGCCCCTGCCTGCCTTTCCAGTGCCATCTCCCACATCCTCTCCCTTCACTCTTAAGTGACAGCAATCTGAGGAAGGTGGCATTGGCATGCAGCCTTAACATTTAAAAAAAAATTATTAATGTTTATGATAGACACTTCCACCCTATCTTTGCACTTCACCCTCTTACTCTCACTCTTTTATTTATTTATTTTTAATTTTTTTTTTTTTTTTTTTTTTTTTAGAGAGAGAGAGAGCATACACACAAATGGGGAGGGGACAGAGAGAGAGATAGGGAGAGAGATAATCCCAAGCAGGCTCCATGTTGTCAGCCCGGGACCTGACTCGGGGCTCGATCTCACAAACTGTGAGATCACGACCTGAGCCAAAATCAAGAGTCAGACACCTAACTGACTGAGCCACCCAGGTGCCCCTAGGCCTCTCACTATTTTCTTTTTGATTAGCCCAGGGATGATGATGATATGATGATGATGACAATGACAGTATTGACTCAGTGATGGGCTGGAGGGTGGGGGTCAGTGCTGTTTGTTGCAGACATTACTGAGAAGGCAAAACAATTAGAACACTAGTAGAGGGAGCTCCTGGCTAGCTCAGTCAGTAGAGCTGGCGACTCTTGATCCCAGGGTTCTGAGTTCAAGCCCCACATTGGGCATAGAGATTACTTAAATAAAAAATAAATAGAGAGCAGGGCCCATGGTTTATGAGCAGGCACCTTCATTTCATGCACGACCAAAGAGTGATTTAAAAATGGGTGATGTTGAGGGGCACCTGGGTGGCTCAGTCGGTTAAGCATCAGACCTTGGCTAAGGTCATGAGCTCACAGTTCGTGAGTTCAAGCCCAGAGTCTGAGCCTGACAGCTCAGAGGCTGGAGCCTGCTTCAGATTCTGTGTCTCCCTCTCTCTCTTCCCCTCTTCCAGTCTCACTCTCTTTCTCTCCCCTCTCTCAAAAATAAATAAACGTTAAAAAAAAAATTGGGTCCCTTTGAGAAGGGCAAGATTTTTGTTCAGAAGTGTGCTCAGTGCTATACTGTGGAAAAGGGAGGCAAGCACAAGACTGGGCTAAATCTCCATGGTTTATTTGGGCAAAAGACAGGTCAAGCCCCTGCATTTTCTTACACGGATGCCAACAAGAACAAAGGAGTCACCTGGGGAGAGGAGACACTGATAGAGTACTTGAAGAATCCCAGGAAGTATACTCTAGAACAAAAATGATCTTCGCTGGCATTACGAAGGCAGCGGAAAGAGCAGACTTGATAGCTTATCTCAAAAAAGCTACTAAGGAGTAATATTTGGCGATTGCCTTATTTATTACAAAACAAAAATGTCTCATGACTTTTTTTTTTATGTGTACCATATTTAAATTGATCTCATACACCAGAATTCAGATCATGGACTATTTCTTTTGGACAGTCCTGATTTAAATAAGATTAGTTTGTGGTTAAATGAATATGATCAGCTTTTTAAACTTTGATAGTAATTCTGGTTCAGCAAGTGCTGTCCCCATTTTCCCCTTCGAAAAATAGATTGGAATTAATTAATAATGTTCAGCTTCTCACAGAGATGGTAAATTCCATGTTTAAACTTACAGGAGATTGGTTTTATATTTAGATTTATACAAATGTATATATTTAGATTTATATTTTTATATTTAGATTTATATAAAATAGATTTATATTATATTAATATATTTAAACACTAAGGAAATCCCTTCACTGTATCAGAACAGCAAGACTCAGCTGTGTTTCAAGTTGTTTGTTAGCCTGTTAAAGGCAAGGGCTGAAGATAAGCTGGCAATGTCCACTTTATCTTTTTAGTCTTAACTATGCCATTTAAAATGTTGCCTTTTGCTTAATGAAAGGCATTTTAGTGTGGTTAATGTATAACATTAAATCAAGAATATTAACAATTCTCACATTTTATAGATGATCTGTAAGGTCAGATGCTTTTAAAATTCAGGTATAAGGTATAGCAGCAGACTTGGCTTGTGAATTCTTTACGAAGTTATAATTTGGGGTTGTGTTCTAAACAGCTATTTAAAACACAACTGTGGAATTACCATATATATGTATGACTGGTAATGGCTATTGCCAACTCGTGGGTTAAAGTAGAGGAGATATGTCATCAACACAAATTTGTAAATTATGTGTTAAGGCTTAAGATAATTAAAAACAAAATCACAGATCATGGAAAAAATTAAATAAATAAATGAAAACACTAGTAGGAGGTGAAAGCCATATCATGAAAAAATAAGTCAGAACATCTGATTTGGGCACATATATTTCTTTTTTTTTTTTTAAGTTTATTTATTTATTTTGAGACAGAGAGAGAGCAAGCAGGGTGAGGGGCAGAGAGAGAGACTCCCAGGCAGGCTCTGCATTGTCAGCGCACACCCCAATGTGGGATCTGAACCCATGAACCGTGAGATCATGACCTGAACCAAAGTCGGACGCTCAACGACTGAGCCATCCAGGCGCACCCAGTGCATATATTTCTTTCTTACATGCGTTATTCAAACTGTTGTATCTAGTCCTAGCCCTACAACAGCCCTTCACAATAGCTACTGATCCTTAAAGACTCAGTTCCGTACTCACCTACTTTGGGAAGCTTCCCTGACGTCTCCCACTAGCACCCAGACTATACTATACTGTTCAATACTGCCTTAGTGCTCTATGCGTAGTTCTATACTTACAACATTTTATTGTGAAGGGGATCAGAATATGCCACATCGGCATAAGGATTGTTTGGAGCTGAAGGCAAATAAGAAGCAGCAAACTCAGAAAGAACTCTCTGCCTTCCCCCATCTGCCTTAAAGTGGGATATAAAGTTCCCTTTGTGAAGGTCTTCCCCTCCCCTCTCCCCGAGCAGGAGGAGGAAAGACTAGCATTATCACTGCAGACGGAGTGCCACCACTGTGATGGGTCTGCACAAACAAACCTTACTAAAATAACCCTTATCTTCCATCAATTTCCCCCATATATTTGCTTTTCTACAATTTACCTCCCCTCGAAGCCCAAACCCCTTTCCTTTGTCTTGTCAATTATAATCTCAAACTTTTTTTTTAAAGTTCTATTTATTTAAGTAATCTCTATATCCAACGTGCAGCTCGCACTCACAACCCCGAGGTAGAGTCCCATGCTTTTCCGACTGAGCCAGCCAGGATCCCCTAATTTCTGACTCTTTATTAAAATGGTATGTAATGGGGCGCCTGGTTGGCTCAGTCGGTTGAGTGTCCGACTTCAGCTCAGGTCATGATCTCTTGGTCCATGAGTTCAAGCCCCGTGTCAGGCTCTGTGCTGACAGCTCAGAGCCTGGAGCCTGCTTTGGATTCTGTGTCTCCCTCTCTCTGTGACCCTCCCCCATTCATGCTCTGCCTCTCTCTGTCTCAAAAATAAACATTAAAAAAAAAACTTAAAAAAAATTAAATGGTATGTAATGCTTTGTATCTAATCTCCTCTTTGGGTCTCCATCTCTTCTCTATGAAAGCCCTCTGTGCACATAAAAATTAAAATATTAACATAAAAATTTGTATGCCTTTTATCCTGTTAATTTGACTTATGTCAATCTAATTTGCAAACTCCAGCTACTAAACCTAAGAGGATAGAGAAGTTTTTTCTTCCCCTACAATTGAAAGTATCATTTATGTGTCCACCTTTGAAGTGAGAAACATTTTGTTTGTCCTTAAGACCTCAGAACTTAGCCAAGTGAATGACGTATAGGAGACATTCAATATTTACTGAATAAATAGACTAAGCCAGAAGGAACCTTAAAAGGCATTCTACTCAACATACAAGCTCCCGTGCAATATTCTGACTTATTCAGTCTGCTGAAACATTAACAATAATAATGCCATTGCAGAAAATCATTCAAATGTGGCAGCTGGTGCCACAACAAATTCGTGATCTCAAACTGCAACTAGATCTTAAAGGCTACACCATAATACTACTATTGGCAGCTGTCAGTTTCCACAGCTGCTACTTCAAGTTTTTCACTTTGTTCTCAATGGTTGCTGTAAAGTGCTTCTAGAAGAATAAACAAATGATCATGAAAAGAAGGAAGGAAGAGAGGAAAGGAAAGAGAAAGCTTCTAACAAAAAGTAATAAGGTGAGACCTGGTCTATCAGCTATTAATATATATTTTAAAGATTAAAAACATTAAAACAGTGTGGTATTGGCGCCAGAATAGACAGATAGATGAATGGAACAGAATAGAGTAAAAAAAAAAAAAAAAAAAAAAAAAAAAAAAGCTCAAGTGGGTGCGCCTGGCTAGCTCAGTTGGTTGAGTATGAAACTCTTGATTTCAAGTCCCATGTTGGGTATAGAACTTACTTAAAAATATATATTTAAAAAGAGAGCTCAAGTATATACAGAGATTTAATATATTTTAATGGCACTATTTCTCAACAGTCAGTAAATTACAAACTGATTTTTCTCAGGGCACAGCTGGCTCAGTCAGTGGAGCATGGGACTCTTGATCTCAGGGTTGTAAGTGCAAGCCCCGCACTGGGTGTAGAGATTACTTAAAAATAAAATCTTAAAAGAAATGATTTTTTTCAATAAATGATGTTGGAACAAATGAATACCCATTTGCAAATAAATTAAGTTATACTTCTATCATCGACTTTACGCCAAAATAAACTCTAGATGATTAACAACTTAAATGAAAAAAATCAAAACCATAAAAATATGAGAAGAAATATAGGTATATATTTATATAATCTGGGCAGATGAGATCTTTCTTTTAAAAATTTTTAAAAGTTATTTACTTATTTTTGAGAGAGAGAGAGAGAGAGAGAGAGCATGAGCAGGGGAGGGGCAAAGAGAGAGGGAGACACAGAATCCCAAGCAGGCTCCTCACCATCAGCACAGAGGCCAACATGGGGCTCCATCTCATGAACTGTGAGATCATGACCTGAGCCGAAACCAAGAGTCAGATGCTTAACTGACTGAGCCACCCAGGCACCTCCAAAAGGTAAAGTTTTAAAGGTAAATAACACCAAAGAATCTGGAAACTATTACACTGAAAATGGAAGAGAATATTCAGAAACAAGTAAGCACGTGCTTAGAAAGAAAAAAAAAATAAACCTCTTGCATAGCTAACTCACAGACTCAAAAATGTCATTATTGTGAGGGAGAAGTACCTTTCAAAAAGGCAAAGGCAAAAAGAACGAGGATGCAACCAAATCATATTCAGTGCTGCAGAGGAGAAATTGCTTTTGGAGCAATGTGTGACAGACAGCACCCGGGAATTTCAAAACAAGTCAGAGAAGCAGTTAGAAACCTGTGGTCAAACTGTGACCTCTGACTACAGCTGGCCACTGGGTTTCAGGACAGAAGGGCTGCAAATGTGGTCTGTGTTCATGAAAAGGCCTTTGGAAGGGGCCTGAGAAAATAACAGTTATGAGCAATTATGTAGCATTTATACTACTGCTACTACTAATGATACCTAATTCCTTCATTTCTTTTTTTTTTTTTTTATCAGAGAGAGAAAGCAAGAATGGGGGAGAGGGGCAGAAACAGAGACAGAGAAAGAGAAGCAGAGAAGTCTAAGCAGTTTCCACACTTAAGGCAGAGGGCAACGTGTGTCTCAATCCCACAATCCTGGGATCGTGACCTGAGCGGAAATCAAGAGTTGGTCACTCAACCGACTGAGCCACCCAGGTGCCCGACCTACATTTCTAATAATAATATTTACATGTACCTTTGTCATGCTTACTACGTGCTTGACACTGTCTCAAGCACTTACAGTGTTTTAACTCACCTAATTCTCATAACATCGCTAAGAAGCAGGCACTATTATCCCTATTTTACAGATAAGGAAAATGAAGCACAGGAAGGTCGAGTAGTGTCACACACTGATGTCACCAGCTGGTAAGTGAAAGAGCCAATCATATCCAGCAGTCCTTACTCTAGAGTTCATGCACTTAACCACCATGTTATACCGCCTTGATGGTTAAAACATCCCTTCTAGCAGTCGTTCACTAAAAGTAGTCCTTTCAGGAAATCCTGGAGGTCAAAACTATTTTCATAATAACCCTAATATTTTTTTTCTCATTCTTTTATGAGTACCTAGAGTTTTCCAGAGGCTACAGGAAGTGCGATGACGTCATCCACTTTAATGGCCAATAGAATATGTGTTTGTAAAGTCTTGCATTTTTCTGGGATTTTCTAAGACAAGTTCTTTGGGATCCTGACATCAAAATGTTTGAGAACCGGGGCGCCTGGGTGGCTCAGTCGGTTAAGCGGACGACTTCAGCTCAGGTCACGATCTCGCGGTCCGTGAGTTCGAGCCCCGCGTCGGGCTCTGGGCTGATGGCTCGGAGCCTGGAGCCTGCTTCCGATTCTGTGTCTCCCTCTCTCTCTGCCCCTGCCCCGTTCATGCTCTGTCTCTCTCTGTCTCAAAAATAAATAAAACGTTAAAAAAAATTTTTTTTATAAAATGTTTGAGAACCATTGCCTGACATAAGGTAAAGGGAACGTGGTTTCTGAAGGAATAATCACAGCCTCTTGCTGTAATTCATTCATTCACTCATTCAATCACTCCTTCGTTCATTCACTCATTCATTCATTCATTCATTCATTCGATAATTGTTGAGTACTACATTGCACATATTGTGCCGGGTGTGGAGATTACAGTGGTGGACAAGAGTAGCATGGTCCCTTGGCTCATGGATTTTAGTGCAATGGTCCTAAAACATCAGAGTGCATGGAATCCATTGCTAAATTAATTAAAAGTGCAAATTCTGGGGGCGCCTGGGTGGCTCAGTCGGTTAAGCATCCAACTTCAGGTCAGGTCATGATCTCAGGTCAGGTCATGATCTCGGAGTTTGTGAGTTTGAGCCAGGCATCCGGCTCTGTGTTGCCAGCTCAGAGCCTGGAACTTATTTAGGATTCTGTGTCTCCGGCTTTCTCTGCCCCTCCCCTGTTCATGTTCTGTCTCTCAAAAATAAATGTTAAAAAAAAAATTTTTTTAAGTGCAAATTCTGGGGCTTTACCCCAAGAGATACCAATTTAGTCTTTAGAAGTTAGGACTCAAGAATTTTCTTTTTTTTTAAGCTGTAAAGTTGATTCTGAAGTAAAATATCCACTAACCACATATTGAAAAACACTGGCTTAGTGGTTGTTTAGCCTGCAAAGAAAACTTGCAGAGATGAAAGTGATCACCATATATGAAGACCGGTGTGACTCCGGAAGTAGACTAATACCAGTGGTTCAAAGCTAATCTGGAGACAGGTTTTCATCTAATATTAGGTAGGAATGGTCAATCGGGGGAGACAGAGTTCCCAGTCCACTGCAGGGTTGAGTTGGCTAGAGTGCCACACTGCTGACTAAGGATTCTCACATCCGGTGTGACTTTTTCTATATGGCCTCTAAGCATGAGAGAACTTTATGAGAACTGGAAGGGAGGGTTGATAAAAGACCTAACTGATTTGGTGCACTATTTCAGACACCTATTTTCCCCAACAAATTACATCAACTCAGATGATAATACAAATTACAAAGTGACCACTTAGACTAGAACAGACAATGAGGGTTTGCCAAAGTTCAAGGACCTTGAGGATGAGAGAATGAGGAAAAAGTTGGAGCAGATTCCCAGACCTTCCCTTGTTTCTCATGGGGCTGTGCCCAAAGTTCAGTGACCTCAACCGTAAGGGCCAGGAACAACAGAACTTTCTTCCATTTTGAACCTTGGGAGAGAATGTCAGGGCTCATCACCCCAACTAACACCTGAGTTCCAGGTTCATATAATCCATTCTATGCCCTAGAAATATAACCTAGTCACAAAATCCATAGGAAGCATTAGCTACTTCCAAGTGTCATTTCTTTTTTTTTTTTTTATTTCCAATGTTTATTTATTTTTGAGAGAGAGAGAGAGAGAGAGAGAAAGAGCACAAGCATGAGGGGGGAGGGACAGAGAGAGGAGGACAAAGAATCCAAAGCTGGCTCTGTACTGACAGCAGTGAGCCCAATGCAGCACTCGAACTCACAAACCATGAGATCATGACCTGAGCCGAAGTTGGACACTTAACCGACTGAGCCACCCAGTCACCCCTCGAGCGTCATTTCTTGCTGTGCAATTAGGCCTCCTGGAGATTTCAGTACAGCAAACCTAGCCATGACCTATATACTGTATGTGACCTAAATACATGAACATTAACCCTTGGAAGCAAGCACTATTATCTCCATTTTACAGATAAACTATTATTAAAGTAACTTCATGACTCACTTCATATTTTATTGAGAAAATAGAAGAATCCAGTTGAACACTACTTCCTCTTCCTCACCAAAGCTATCAAACTGCCTGGGCCTGTACTTGTCTGTCTTCTCTCATTATACAATCTCAGGTCAATCCCCTCATCTGTGTATGGGACTCCAACCCCTTTTCCTTCCTCACTTGCTTTGCTCCTCTAATTATACCTTCTCTCTTCTACATCATCTTTTCCTCCTCTGTATAATTATTCCTATCAGCCTAGAAATATGTTATAGTATCTCCCCCCCTTTTTTTAAATAACTTTGTTTCTATAAGGACATTGCCTCTTTTCTTTGCTCTCCTATGTCAGTGTGAATTAGGATTAGTCTCATATAACAGGAAACCTAAATTGGAGTCATATATAAAATAAGGTTTGGGGCGCCTGGGTGACTCAGTTGGTTAAGTGTCTGACTCATGATTTCGGTCATGATCTCACAGTTTGTGGGATCGAGTCCCATGTCGGGCTCTGTGCTTACAGCACAGATCCTGCTTGGGATTCTCTCTCCCTCTCTCTTTGCCCCTCCCCTGTTCGCACATGCACTCTCTCTCTCTCTCTCTCAAAATAAATAAACATTTTTTTTAAAAAGGTAAGTTTTGTGTTCCTTTATGTGATAGAGGCTCAGAGGTAGATAGTATGGTTCCATGTTGTCACTAGGGACCCAGGGGCCCTTTGTCTTCCTGCTCCGAGATCTTTAGCACAAAACTTCCATTCTCAAGTGCATATAATGACCCAACAGGGCTACAGTAGCGTCAGGCATTTTATTTGCATTCCAGGTAGGAAGAAAGAGAAAGTTGGAGGGAGGGAAAAAGGAAGTAAAGCCTGGGCTTTTCTCCACACAACTGCATGAAAATGCCTTTGTCAAGTTCACTAATTATTTCTATCTTTTCATATCTTATATTAAATTTTCTGGATCCTCCTCCTCTTCCCAATATCTAAAATATCAGTTGCCTCAGGCTTCATTTCATGGCCATCTTCTTCATATATACGATTTCCCTAATGATTCCATCCAGTCCTATGACTTTAAATACTCTATTTGCTGCTGATCCCATAAGCTTGTAGCTCCAGATGTGATTTTGTGTAGAACCCCAGGCTCGTATATCATCTCCGCGTGGACGCCTAACGGGAATCTGGAGTGGAGCATGACCGAAGCAGAACTTCCAATTTCTACCCTTAGAAAAACGTTCTCCCTCGGTCTTTCCCACTTCAATTAAATGGCACTACCAATCACAGAGCTGTGCTAGCCAAAAACCCAGGAGTCATCCTTGGTTACCTTATTTTCTTCCTCTTCCTTATCCAATCCTTTAGAAAATTCTGTCTCCTTTATATCCAAAATATATTCCCAATCCAATAATCTCTTATTCCTCCAACATTCTTCCCCACACCGTCATCACCTGGTTTATAATAATGACCTCCTAACTCTTTCCTTCCTTCCAGACTTGTTTCCACTAACAGTCAGGGTTAATAGTTACAAATATCAGAAACTAACTGGCTGAATTAAACAGAAAATGAAATAACTTGAGAACACCTGAGTGGCTCAGTCAGATAAGTCACAATTTGAGCTCAGGTCATGATCTTTCAGTTCATGGGTTGGACCCCTGCATCAGGCTCAGTGCTATCAGCTCAGAGCCTGCTTTGGATCCTCTGTTCCCCTCTCTCCGTGGTCAACCCTGCTTGTGCTCTCTCTCTCTCTCTGTCAAAAATACAGTAAAACCTTGTTTTATGAGCATCATTCACTCAAGAAACATGTTTGTAATCCAAAGCACTTGTATATCAAAGCCAATTTCAAGAACCATTGGCTCAGTTGTGACCATGTGACGTTTGACATCACATACTACTTGTATTGCAAGACATTGCTCGTTTATCAAGTTAAAATTTATTAAAAATGTTTGCTCCTCTTGTGGAACACTCGGAGAACAAGTCACTTGCAATCCAAGGTTTTACTGTAAATAAAACATTAAAAGAAAGAAAGAATTTGAAGGACTAGAATAGTAGCAGGGAATTTGGAGGCAAACTGGTGTGCAGTCCTCCTGGTAGAATGGATAACAGAAAAACAGATAAAATCATGGAGTATTGTGCAGTTCTTAGAGACAGCCCCATGAGTACCACCCTCAACAGTCTAGCATGTTGCTGTGAAGGGGCAGGAATGATGGTCTATCTCAAAACAACCCTGTAAAAAGACAAGAGAGAGGTTTTTTGTTTTTTGTTTTTTTTTTTTTTTTTAGCAAGCAAATATTTTAAAATTTATTATTGGACTATAGCTGACATACAATGTTATATTCGTTCCAGGTGTGCAACATAATGATTCAACAAGTCTATACATTACTCTGTGCTCACCACAGTAAGTGCAGTCACCATACAACCTTATCACCGTATTATTGACTATGTTTCCTCTGCTGTACTTTTTTTTTTCCTCTCTGTGACTTATTTTATTTTATGTTTTAAAGTTTATTTATTTATTTTGAGAGAGAGAATGTGTGGGAGGGGCAGAGAGAGAAGGAGAGAGAGAGAGAATCCCAAGCAGGAATTGGTGCAAAGCTCATACTCACAAACCGTGAGATCCTGACCTGAGCTGAAATCAAGAGTCGGACACTTAACAGACTGAGCCACCCAGGTGCCCCATGACTTATTTTATTTTCTAACGGAAAGTTTGTACCAGAGAGCAGACTTTAGGAGGCTTTTCTCCACCTAATCTCTCACTGCTTCCCAGAGCATAGCCTGCTGACTCTATTACTCTCTTCCCCCTCATCTTCTCCCATCTCTTTGCACACATTCCAGTTCAAGACACTGTGGCTTCCCCAGCAGTGTCTCATAGAGGGTGTAGTTATGGTGGTTCGTTCCTGGATCCCGTGCTTTCCTCTTTATATTTTCTTCAGGATTGATTTTAGAGGAAAGAGCCAGCAACCTGAGCTAATTTGCCATCTGAGTAGTTACTAGTGTGCTCTGGCTCCCGTAGTTATTGGAGGAGGTTACTACATTGTTATTGAAAGGAGGGATTGGCATAGAGATATTTTTAACCTCCAAACTGCGCAACTTATAAAAGTCTGATTTACTGTCATCGATGCAATAATTAGCACCCTGGGAAGGGATCTGGAATGCATTGTTGATTAAGATTCATCTTAATTAACTCAACAAATACTTGGGTGGTTAAGCCAGACATGGTGTTATATACTAGAAATAAAAGTGAAAAGAAATTGTCACTACATTCTAGTAGAGAATAAACATTATTTTATTATAATTATAATATCGTAAATGATGATAATCACATCCCTTAATAGAGATATGTACAAGGTTATTGAGAGTATAGGGTCCTTGGCAAAAGGAGCCTTCACAGAAAGGTGACATTTGAGTAAAGAACTTGAATGTGTAGGATTTTCCCAAGAAAGCAAAGGGAAGGAAAATATTATAGGCAAAGAGCACAAGTATGAGGCCAAGAAAAAAGGTTTGAGGAAGCATGGTGTACTCTGGGATATTCAAATAGGTCATATTTCTAGAGCATAAACTGAAAATGGAAACAGGCACTCTAATTCATTGCTGATGGGTATATACATTAGTTCTTCAAGGGGTACCTGAATGGCTCAGCTGGTTAAGCATTCGACTCTTGGTTTCAGCTCAGGTCGTGATCTCACAGTTCATGTTCATGTGTCGGGCTCTGTGCTGAAACTGTACAGCCTGCTTGGGATTCTCTTTCTCCTTCTCTCTCTGCCCCTCTCTCACTCATGTGCACATGCACTACCTCTAAAAATAAACTTAAAAAAATTAAAAAAAAATAAATAAATTGGTTCTTCAACTTTTTAGGAAGGCCATTTGGCAATAACTACCAAAACTTAAAGTGTGTATACTTTTTGGTCAGGAACTGCATATCTCCCAGCATTGTTTGTAATGGCAAAAGATTTGCAACAACCTAAATATCCATGAAAGAGGGAGCTGGTAAAATAAATGATGGGATATCCAAACAATGAAATTATAAAAAAGAACAAGAGATCTATAATGACTAATATGGACTAGGTTTTATTTTAATTATTTATTTATTTACTTATTTATTTATTTTTAATTTAATTTATTTTTTAAATTTACATCCAAGTTAGTTAGCATATAGTGCAACAGTGATTTCAGGAGTATATTCCTTAATGCCCCTTACCCATTTAGCCCATCCCCCCCACAACCCCTCCAGTAACCCTCAGTTTGTTCTCCATATTTAGGAGTCTCTTTTGTTTTGTCCCCATCTCTGTTTTTATATTATTTATATTTCCCTTCCTTTATGTTCATCTGTTTTGTTTCTTAAAGTCCTCATATGAGTGAAGTCATATGATATTTGTCTTTCTCTGACTGACTAATTTTGCTTACATAATACCCTCTAGTTCCATCCACATAGTTGCAAATGGCAAGATTTCATTCTTTTTGATTGCCGAGTAATACTCCATTGTGTGTGTGTGTGTGTGTGTGTGTGTGTGTGTGTGTGTGTGTATATATACCACTTCTTCCTTATCCATTCTTCAGTCAATGGACATTTGGGCTCTTTCTATACTTTGGCTACTGTTGATAGTGCTGCTATAAACACTGGGGTGCATGTGCCCCTTTGAAACAGCATATCTGTATCCCTTGGATAAATACCACATAGTGCAATTGCTGAGTCGTAGGGTATTTCTATTTTTAGTATTTTGGGGAACCTTCATATTGTTTTCCAGAGTGGCTGCACCAGTTTGGATTCCCATCAGCAGTGCAGAAGAGATCCTCTTTCTCCACATCTTTACCAACATCTGTTGTTGCCTGAGTTGTTAATGTTAGCCATTCTGACTGGTGTGAGGTGATATCTCATTGTGGTTTTAATTTGTATTTGCCTGATGATGAGTGATGTTGAGCATTTTTTCATGTGTTGGTTGGCCATCTGGATGTCTTCTTTGGAGAAGTGTCTATACATGTCTTTTGCCCATTTCTTCACTGGATTATTTGTTTTTTGGGTGTTGAGTTTGAAAAGTTCTTTATAGATTTTAGATATGAATCCTTTATGCAATATGTCATTTGCAAATATCTTCTCCCATTCCGTTGGTTGCCTTTTAGTTTTGCTGATTGTTTCCTTTGCTGTGCAGAAGTTTTTATTTTGAGGAGGTCTCAATAGTTCACTTTTGCTTTTGTTTCCCTTGCCTCTGGAGTTTTGTTGAGTAAGAAGTTGCTGTGGCCGAGGTGAAGGAGGTTCTTGCCTGCTTTCTCCAAGGATTTTGATGGCTTCCTGTCTTACATTTAGGTCTTTCGTCCATTTTCAGTTTATTTTTGTGTATGGTGTAAGAAACTGGTCCAGGTTCATTCTTCTGCATGTCACTGTCCAGTTTTCCGAGCACCAGTTGCTGAAGAGACTGTCTTTATTCCATTGGATATTCTTTCCTGCTTTGTCAAAGCTTAGTTGGCCATATGTTTGTGGGTCCATTTCTGGGTTCTCTATTCTGTTCCATTGGTCTGAGTGTCTGTTTTTGTGCCAGTACCATACTGTCTTGATGATTACAGCTTTGTAATACATCTTGAAGTCCGGAATTGTGATGCCTCCTGCTTTGGTTTTCTTTTTCAAGATTACATTGGCTATTGGGGGTCTTTTCTGGTTCCATACAAATTTTAGTATTGTTTGTTCTAGCTCTGTGAAAAATGCTGGTGTTATTTTGATAGGGATTGCATTGAATATGTAGATTGCTTTGGGTAGTATTGACATTTTAAGAATATTTGTTCTTCCTATCTAGGAGCATGAAGTATTTTTCCATTTTTTTGTGTCTTCAATTTCTTTCATAAGCTTTCTATAGTTTTCAGTGTATAGATTTTTCACCTCTATGGTTAGATTTATTCCTAGGTATTCTATGGTTTTTGGTGCAACTGTAAATGGGATTGATTCCTTGATTTCTCTTTCTGTTGTTTCATTGTTGGTGTATAGGAATGCAACTGATTTCTGTGCATTGATTTTATATCCTGCAACTTCGCTGAATCCATGGATCAATTATAGTAGCTTTTTGGTGGAATCATTTGGGATTTCCATATAGAGTGACATGTCATCTGCGAACAGTGAAAATTTGACCTCCTCCTGGCCTATTTGGATGCCTTTTATTTCTTTGTGTTGTCTGTTGAGGCTAAGACTTCCAGTACTATGTTGAATAACAGTGGCGAGAGTGGACATCCCTGTCTTGTTCCTGACCTTGGGGGGAAAGCTCTCAGTTTTTCCCCATTGAGGATGATATTAGCATTGGGTCTTTCATATATGGCTTTTATGATCTTGAAGTATGATCCTTCTATCCCTAGTTTCTTGAGGGTTTTTATCAAGAAAAGATAGTGTTTGTCAAACGCTTTCTCTGCATCTATTGAGAGGATCATGTGGTTCTTGTCCTTTCTTTTATTGATGTGATGAGTCACATTGATTGTTTTGCAGATATTGAACCAGCCCTGCATCCTAGGTATAAATCCCACTTGGTCGTGGTGAATTATTATTTTAATGTGTTGTTGGATCCGGTTGGCTAGTATCTTGTTTAGGATTTTGCATCCATGTTCATCAGGGAAATTGGTCTATAGTTCTCCTTTTTAGTGTGGTCTTTGTCTGGTTATGGAATCAAGGTAATGCTAGCTTCATAGAAAGAGTTTGGAAGTTTTCCTTCCATTTCTATTTTTTGGAAGTGCTTCAAGAGAATAGATGTTAACTCTTCCTTGAATGTTTGGTAGAATTCCTCTGGAAAGCCATCTGGCCCTGGAGAATGTTTTTGGGAGATTTTTGATTCCCAGTTCGATTTCTTTACTGGTTATGGGTTTGTTCAAATTTTCTATTTCTTCCTGTTTCAGGTTTGGTAGTTTATATATGTCTAGGAATTTGTCCATTTCTTCCAGATTGCTCATTTTATTGGGCATATAATTGCTCATAATGTTCTCTTATTATTGTTTTTATTTCTGCTGTGTAGGTTGTGATCTTTCCTCTTTCATTCTTGATTTTATTTATTTGAGTCCTTTCCTTTTTCTTTTTGATCAAACTGGCTAGTGGTTTATCAATTTTGTTGATTCTTTCAAAGAATCAGCTTTTGGTTTCATTGATCTGTTCTACTGGGTTTTTTGTTTTGTTTTGTTTTGTTTTGATTTCTGCTCTAATCTTTATTATTTCCCATTTTCTGCTGGTTTGGGGTTTACTTGCTGTTCTTTTTCCAACTCTTTAAGGTGTAAGGTTAGGTTGTGTGTCTGAGACCTTTCTTCCTTCTTTAGGAAGGCCTGGATTGCTATATACTTCCCTCTTATGACTACCTTTGGTGTATTTCAAAGGTTTTGGGCTGTGGTGTTATCATTTTCATTGGCTTCCATGTACTTTTTAATTTCCTCTTTAACTTCTTGGTTAGCCCATTCATTCTTTAGTAGAATGTTCTTTAGTCTCCAAGTATTTGTTACATTTCCAAATTTTTTCTTGTGGTTGATCTTGAGTTTCATAGTGTTGTGGTCTGAAAATATGCACAGTATGATCTCAATCTTTTTGTATTTGTTGAAGGCTAATTTGTGTCCCAGTATGTGATCTATTCTGGAGAATGTACCATGTGCACTGGAGAAGAATGTGTGTTCCACTGCTTTAGGATGAAATGTTCTGAATATATCTGTTAAGTCCATCTGGTCCAGTGTGTCATTCAAAGTCATTGTTTCCTTGTTGATTTTCTGTTTAGATGGTCTGCCCATTGTTGTAAGTGGGGTGTTGAAGTTCCCTACTGTTATGGTATTATCAATGAGTTTCTTTATGTTAGTGGTTAATTGATTTATATATTTGGGTGTTTCACATTTGGAGCATAAATGTTTACAATTGTTAGATCTTCTTGGTGGATAGACCCCTTGATTATGGTATAATGCCCTTCTTCATCTCTTGTTACAGTATTTATTTTAAAGTCTAGATTGACTGATATATGTATGGCTACTCTGGCTTTCTTTTGTAGACCATTAGCATCATAGATGTTTCTCCACCCCCTTACTTTCAATCTGAAGGTGTCTTTAGGTCTAAAGTTGGTCTCTTGTAAACAGCATATAGTTGGGTCTTGTTTTCTTATCCATTCTGTTAACCTATGTCTTTTGATTGGAGCATTTAGTCCATTGACATTTAGAGTGAGTACTGAAAGATATGAATTTATTGCCATTATGTTTCTTGTAGAGTTGGATTTCCTCAGGATTTTCTCTGGTCCTTTCTAGTCTTTGTTTCTTTTGGTCTTTTTTTTTTTTTTTCTTTTCTCCCCTCAAAGATTTCCCCTTAAAATTTCTTGCAGGGCTGGTTTAGTGGTCACAAACTACTTTAATTTTTGTTTGTCTGGGAAACTTTTATTTTTTTATTTTTTTATTTTTTTAATTTTTTTTTTTTCAACGTTTATTTATTTTTGGGACAGAGAGAGACAGAGCATGAACGGGGGAGGGGCAGAGAGAGAGGGAGACACAGAATCGGAAACAGGCTCCAGGCTCTGAGCGATCAGCCCAGAGCCTGATGCGGGGCTTGAACTCACGGACCGTGAGATCGTGACCTGGCTGAAGTCGGACGCTTAACCGACTGCGCCACCCAGGCGCCCCTGTCTGGGAAACTTTTAATCTCTCCTTCTATTTTGAATGGCAGCCTTACTGGATAAAGAATTCTTGGCTGCATATTTTTCTGAGTCAGCACATTGAATATATCCTGCCACTCCTTTCTGGCCTGCCAAGTTTCTGTGGATAGGTCTGCTGCAAACTTGATCTGTCTTCCCTTGTAGATTAAGGACTTTCTTTCTCTTGCTGCTTTCATGATTCTCTCCTTGCCTGAGTATTTTGTGAATTTGACTATGATATGCCTTGTTGATGGTTGGTTTTTGTTGAATCTGATGGGAGTCCTCTGTGCTTCCTGGATTTTGATGTCTGTGTCTTTCCCCAGGTTAGGAAAGTTTTCCACTATGATTTGCTCACATAACCCTTCTACCCTTTTTCCTTCTCTTCATCTCTTCATTTCCTTCTCATTCATCACCCCCTATGATTCTGATATTGTTCCTTTTTAATGAGTCACTGATTTCTCTGATTCTTAAATCATGCTCTTTTGCCTTAGTCCTCCTCTTTTTTATCTGCTTCATTATTCTCCATAACTTTGTCATCTATATTGCTGATTCTCTGCTCTGCCTCATCCATCCTTGCCGCCGCAGCATCCATCTGTGATTGCAGCTTAGTTATAGCATTTTTTATTTCATCCTGACTAGCTTTTACTTCTTTTATCTCCTCAGAAGGGGATTCTAATCTATTTTCGATCCCAGCTCGTATTCTTATTATCATGATTCTAAATTTTGTTCAGACATCTTGCTTGTATCTGTGTTGATTAAGTCCCTGGCTGTTGTTTCTTCCTGCTCTTTCTTTTGGGGTGAATTCCTTCATTTCATCATTTTGAAGAAGAAAAGGAATTAATAAGGTAAAAAAATTAACATTAAAAAATTAGAAACAACACACACACACACATACACACACACACACACACACACACACACACAAATCAAATAAAATGATTCTAGATCCTAGGTGTGTTTTGATCTGGGTGTTGAAAGGAGCTTGATAGATTAAAGAAAAAGGAATTTAAAAAAAGGAAAACTTTTGAAAATTTGAAAAAAGGAATACAAAGAAATAGAATAAATGAAATGATGGAAGTAAAATAGAATTTGAAAAATTTACAAAAAAAGTAAAAACTATAGTAGAAAAAATTTAAAGAAAAATATAAAAAAAATTTTTTTAAATGTTTATTTATTTTTGACAGAGAGAGAGACAGAGCATGAGCGAGGGAGGGGCAGGGAGAGAGGGAGACACAGAATCCAAAACAGGCTCCAGGCTCAAAGCTGTCAGCACAGAGCCTGACGTGGGGCTTGAACTTACAAACTGTAAGATTGTGACCTGAGCCAAAGTCAGACGCTCAACCGACTGAGCCACCCTGGGGCCCCTAAGGAAAAATATTTTTAATAAAAATCAAAAACAGAAATAAATATTTTCTCTTTCTGCATTAAGGAAAAAGAAAAGAAATGAAAAAGAAAAAAAAAACAAAAATTGAATAGACAGACCAGCGAACAGACTTAAATATGATTTTTTTTTAAACTTTTTTTTAACGTTTATTTAATTTTGAGACAGAGAGAGACAGAGCATGAACGGGGGAGGGTCAGAGAGAGGGAGACACAGAATCTGAAACAGGGTCCAGGCTCTGAGCTGTCAGCTCAGAGCCCGACGAGGGGCTCGAACTCACGGACCGCGAGAAAATGACCTGAGCTGAAGTCGGCCGCTTAACTGACTGAGCCACCCAGGCGCCCCTAAATATGATTGAAATTACATTGTTTTCCCCTAGAAGTCAAACTATGAAGCACTTTATAGTCCGTAAATGAAGCAGGCGGAGAGACGTGTTCCGAAGAGAGGTTGGCCCAGTTGGGTTGGGCTTAGTGTAACGGCTCCATCCTCCACTAGATGGCGCTGCTTAGCTTACTGGGGCGGATTGTTGCGGTGCTTGTAGGTGCGTATGCGCATGCGCGGGAGTGGTCAAAATGGCGTCACGCAACTACCCGGTCTCTAGTATTTCAACTCCGTTCTCCCCGAGCAGCAATCGCACACCTGTCCTTTGTCTCCGGCTTTCGTCTACTCCCCGCTTTTACACTGTCCATGACCAAGCCGTCAGGTTGCTAGGCAGCACCTCCCTCCTGAGTTTTATCTCAGATGTGGCTGTGTTTCCCGACCCCTCACTTCTGAGGGACTGCGGTTTTGACCCTTTCTGCCCCTCTGTAGGAGGGTGTCAATGAGCAATGGCCAGTGCCGGCTGCACCCAGGAACACTTATGGGACTGTGCTACTGCTGATGCCCAGAGACTGAGGCTGGGCTCCAGCCCGCCCCAGAAAAAGTTCACGCAATCGTGTAGCAGCAGCATTTCAGGGATTATGGAAAATCACAACACGCATCTGGCACCAGGCTTCACCACCAACGACCTTGTTCCAGCACCGGTGAATGTGGTTGTTCTCCCAGGCCCACTGGGGCCTTTTCCTGTGGGGGGCCACACATCTACCAGATGTCCTCCCAGCAGGGGAACCACCTCTCCCCATGTGGCCTGAAGACCATTGGACTTCACTCTGCTCCTGGGGATTCGCCCTTCCCACCAGAGCACCACCAGGTATTGAGCTGTGGAGTTTCAGGCTCTGCACTCCCCGTTTATAGAGTCTTAATGGAACTTAAACCCTCTCCTTTCTCCTTTCTCCCTTTTCGGTCCCTGCGGCTGTTTCCACTTTCTCTCCAGCTGATTTTGAGGGAGGTGATTTTCCTGTAATCTCCCTGGCGTCTCCATCCTCGATCTGCATGCAAAAACAGCTCCCTGCCCCTGCAGCTTCTCTCCAGTTCACCTCTCTGCGCTGCATACCTGCTGATTTCTGTGGTTCAGGTTGTGCAGATTGTTGTGTTAATCCTCAAATCAGTTTTCTAGGTGTTCAGGATGGTTTAGTGTTGATCTGGGTGTATTTCATGGACGCAAGACACACACACACACACACACACACACACAAAACTTCCATGCTGTTCTGCCATCTGGGCTCTGGACTAGGTTTTAAAACAGATACATTGTTAGGGGAACCTGGGTGGCTGAGTTGGTTAAGCATTCGAGTTAGGCTCAGGTCATAATCTCATGGTTCATGAGTTCAAGCCTCACATCAGGCTCTGTGCTGACAACTTGGATTCTAGAGCCTGCTTCAGATTCTATGTCTCCTGCTCTCTCTGCCCCTCCCCCACTTGTGCTCTGTCTGTCTCTCTCTAAAATAAATAAGCATTTAAAACAATCCATACATGTTGTTAAATGAAGAAATCTGGATGCTGAGCACCGGGTATACAATATTATCATTTTTGAGTGTGTGTTGGGGGTGTGATTTCCCAGAGATGCATAGAATATTTCTGGATGGGTTTGCAAGAAACAGGTAAGAGGAGCTGCCCCCTCCTTCTCCCCACTGCCCCCAGAATAGGCTCTGAGGCTGACAGCATGGAGCCTGCTTGGGATTCTCTCTCTGCCCCTCCCATGCTTATGCTCTCTTTTTCTTGAAGTAAATCAACTTTAAAAAATACTAGATATAAGTTACATAGATAAGCAAAGATATGAGGTCTCTGGATAGGGAGAAATTATGAACAAAGTCATAAAGCATTAATAAAAGACACTAAAGAAACCTAATAAGTACAAGGATAAAGCATGTTCATAAAAAAAATTCAGTATCCTAAAGATGTGAATTCTCCCAAACAAATCTATACATTCGGTACAACTGGAATTGATACAATCTATACATTTGGGGCTCCTGGGTGGCTCAGTCGGTTAAGTGTCTGACTTCAACTTAGGTCATGATGTCACAGCTCGTGGGTTCGAGCCCCGCGTGGGGCTCTGTGCTGACAGCTCAGAGCCTGGAGCCTGTTTCAGATTCTGTGTCTCCCTCTCTCTCTGCCCCTCCCCCACTCACATTCTGTCTCTGTCTCTCAAAACTAAAACATTAAAAAAAAAGTCAGTTTTTACAAAGAGGAGATGGTAAAGGAGGGGAGGAGTCAAAGTCTTCAACTTAGTTAAGGAGAGACTTTATTATGAGGAATATAAACATCAGTTTCTAATAATAAAGTATTCACACACGGAAATATGAGTGAAGCATCTGAACAAAGTCATGACTAAGTCTTGCCAATGGTCCAATTATGCAACAAGCTGACACCCTCAGCTGTGTTTAGTCTCTATGATATCAACAATTCTTTGTGTGGAAGGTAGATGCAGAAGCACTGGCTGACCAGAGTGTATGCCGGTCATTCATAGCAGGGAGTGAGCAAATGTGCACAGGTTGGCACCACAACTGCCAACTGGTAAAGTTCCCTTGGCTTGCTTGCTTGCTTGCTTTTTTTTTTTTTTTTTTTTTTTTGAGAGAGAGAGAGCAGGTGAGTGAGTGGCAGAGAGAGAGAATCCCACAAGAGGCAGAGAGAGAAAGAGAAAGAGAAGTGGGGCTCACCAGAAGCAGGGTGCTTGATGTGGAACCTGGACTCACAAACCATGAAATCATGACCTGAGCCAAAGTCAGATGCTTATTGGCTGAGCCACCTAGACTCCCTCCCTTGGCTTTCTAAAGGTATGTGGGAGAGAGAGAAAGAGACAGGGAGGGAGGAAGGAAGGAAGGGGGGAAGGAAGGAAGGAAGGAAGGAAGGAAGGAAGGAAGGAAGGAAGGAAAGAAAGAGGAAGGAAAGAAGGAAGGAAGGAAGGAAGGATGTGGTAATGAGTTGAGAAGATCATTCCATTATTTTCCTGCCCCAAACCTTTCTTAAAGCTTCCTTCACATCTTTGTTTCTCAAAGAATAAATAAGGGGGTTCAACATTGGGATTACCACTGTGTAGATCACGGCCACCATGCGGTCTTGAGTCAAGGAGTAGCTGGACCTGGGGCGCAGGTACATAAAAAGTGTTGTACCATAGAAGAGGAACACAGCAGTGAGGTGGGAAGCACAGGTGGAAAAGGCCTTGAACCTGTCCTGGGCTGAGTTCATTCTCAGGATGGTGATGAGGATTAGGAGGTAGGAGACCAAGATGGTGAGGGTGCAGCTCAAAAGGTTGAAACCAGCAAAAATGAAAAGCAAGATCTCACACAGCGAGGTGTCCACACAAGACAAAGACAAGATAGGTGGTCCATCACAGAAGAAGTGAGTGACCACATGGGCACCACAGAATTTCAGACTAAAGATACAGCTTGTGTGGATAAGAGAATTGAGAAATCCTGCACCGTAGGAGCCCACAATGAGAGACAGGCAGATCTCAGGAGACATAGTGAGTGGGTAGAGTAGGGGGTTACAAATAGCAGCATAGCGGTCATAGGCCATGGCAGCAATGAGATAGCACTCGCTGGTGGCGAAACCTGCATAGAAGAACATCTGAGCCATGCAGCCAAAATAGGAAATCATCTTCCTCTTGGCCAAGAAGTTCACCAGGGTCTGAGGGACAACCGTGGAGGAGTAGCAGAAATCCAAGAAGGAGAGGCTCTTCAGGAGAGAGTACATAGGTGTATGCAGAGGGGTGCTCACGTGAATCAGAAGGAACATGATCAGATTTCCCAGCAGAGTGATGGTGTACATGCCCAGGAATACCGTGAAGAGCAACCTCTGGAGTTGGGGGTCCCTGGTGAGGCCCAAGAGCTCAAACTCAATCTCTTGGCTCAGGTTTGCCCCTTCCATATTTCTCCAGTGCCCTGGTGTGTAAAGAGGGGACCACCAGAAATGATGTGGAACCCTCAGGGGCTCTCACTGGATTTAGTTCTGCTTTGGCTAAGGACAGCCTTCTGAAGACTGGTCTCGCTGAAAAAGTCCTTTGTAGCTGGAACTCGGTCATAGAGAGGGTCTTCTCTACTTGGTTGATTGGATAGTCTGTAAGCATTACTAGAGCAGCAATGAAAAATAGAAAAACAACATATACCATTTGGTCTCTCAGCGACCTTAAGAAGTTCTCAATAATGAAGCAGTTACTTACCAAATATTTGTTGACAGTCTTCCATATGCTTAGCTCTGTGTTCTTCTTGTCAGCAATACAAAAGTGTCTGATTTTAGGGAGCTTATATTCTAGAGATAGTATATTTTGTGTTAAAGCACTCAGGCTCTGGCATCAGACTGCCGAGTTTCCATGCTGGGACCTCACCACTAACTAGCTGTGTAACCTTGGGAATGTTACTTAACCTCTCTGATTTCAGTTTTCTCATCTGTAAAATAGGGATAATGGCACTAATCGTAAAAGACTGTTGAAAGAATCCAATTAACTAATCCATGCAAAGGCACTTGAACAAAAAGCCTGGCAGGCTAAGAAAGTTCAAAGAACGTTAGCTTTGATTATTCTCACAAGAGAGACAGACCTAGCACATAACTAAATATGATAAATAAAATGAAACAATGACAAAATTTGGCAAGCAACCCACCACCAAACAATACAAGACAGAGACACTTGTACTAAGCAGCAGTGACTGAACAGGCCTTCAGAGGATCCCGAATATTCTAGGGGAGTTAGGGATGATTTCTTGGCTCAGCTATAAAACTGCCTCTGTGTTCTTGGCACAAGCCAAACCCTACTGTGAGTTCTAACAGTGATGAGGGTTGGGGATGTGGAGACATGGGGATGATGTAGGGCTCTGACGAGCAAACTGAGACTTTGCTCTTGGGAGCATCCTTTACAAAGTCACCAGTCATTGCCAGGAAACAGGTTCATCCTGGACTCAGAAGCCATTGGAGCCAGAGGGGAAGGAACAGCTCTGTAAAGCTCTGAAATTAAAATGCCTTTCCTACTCAGAGAATGAACGAAGCCATGGATGCACTACCTAAATAAACACCATACTATTTTCCCCTCCATTGGCTGCTCTGCCACCATGTTCCTGAATTACCTTTGGGTTCTGGAGTCAGTTAAGTCAGTTAAGAGCTCCATGGTCTTAGGTGAGGACACTCAGCTGTGAAGACTTTGAAGCCAGATGTAATTGGGTAAGACAGAAAAGTGCGTAAGTGAGCCCCCTCCTCCTGCCCTGAGGATTGTATGTGAATGACACCACGGAAGATATTGGGAGGATTCGGGAGAGGAGAGCTGAATTCAGCAGGCAAAGATTCTAGTTTATCCCACTAGCAAAGTTCCCAGAATCATCAAACTACCAGAGAAGGAGAAGATTCTAAACATATGAACAACTAACTTTGACTGTCAAGTAGGTAATGAAGGCACTGTGGCCATTGATAGAGTACTGTGAATGGTGACAAGAAAGCATTGTAATGCCCAAAGAGGTCACACACTCTACTAAAGCTGAGATGCTCAAAATATAAGAGGGCAAATTTGAACACAGAGCATTGGTAACTTCTTTTAAAGCACATGGAGCATAACTCCGTGATAGATTTGATGTCACTGAGGTGTAACATTCAGCCATTCTTAACCCAATAACTGCTAGTTTGTAATACACCCCATTATTTCAGGAATGTGCGCAGCCCTAGATTTGGGTTGCAAATGTCACTGGCTCCATTGGTTTCAAAAGCCAACCCAGCTTCAAGGCAAATTACAAGGACTTCAGAGAAGTGACTAAAAATCTCAGGAACTTCAAGGAAGTTGAGAAGTGGTTGTTAAGAGTGGAATAGGACTTCTTGAGATCCAGCTTTGCATCTTTCCTCAATAGACTGTTTCAGTGTGGGTAACTGGTCAAGTATCTCTGATTCTGTGATTAAAAGGATGGACAAAAGCTAAGTCATGTAGGAATGTGACCAATTATCAGGAGAGCATAGATGAGGTTCAGAGGTGGGATGGGATGGGGTAGGGTGGTAGGTAATACAAGGGATAGCTGATCAGAGGCTCCAGGTTTATTACTCGCTTTAAGTCCACTCTCTCTCTTCCCCTCTGCTTTCCCCTCTTATCTCTCTTCTCCACTCTGCACTAAATTCAAAATTATTCTGAACATAGAGAGTACACCAAGTGAGGGATTGTGAAGAAATTGACATCTCTGACAGTTTTTCAAAGGATGCTGGAATAGCCTCTATTTCTGTTGGCTACAGTTTGTACCTGTGAATGAAAACTAGGAAGAAAACTTAAGGGTGGTCTTATCATATGGAAGTAGGCTGGGGAGGGGAGTGTCTAGGAGTGAGAACCAATACCTTGGGCCTGTAGGTGAGGGAGGAGTAGGCAAGAGGCTTTATTTACTCTTGCCTCTTTGCCCTCCTCCCTGGGATAGCAGAGCAGGAGCACAGATAGAGAAAAGGCTGCCAAAGGAAGCAGCTAGTGCGTCTCTTTGAGCAATGATGACCCCAAACAGTGGTTCTTAAACATTAAGGTGCCCTTCCCAAGGTTCACTGGAGGAGCTTGCTATATGTGCAGATCCAGGTCCCAACCTCTGAAAATTTGATCCTGTGGGCCCAAATCTGGTGATTCTGAAACAGGTGATCTCTGAACCACACTTCAAGAAACACTAAACCATGGGGTACCTGCAGGAACAGACAGATCCTCCTGAGCCACATATAAATATCCTTTTCTAACCTACTGGAATCCTCTGTGTCCTGGAAAATCAGCCCGTGGGTAGGATAGTTGTCTTGGTCATTTTCTTCCTAAATGTGTATCAATAGTCATCAATTTCCAGAAATCGAAGTATTACCTGATGATAATCAAACACCAGAAGAATTTCCTCCTTCAAAGTTGCTTGACCTTTTCTTAAGCAAATACTTTATTTCAAGTAAAGCATATGACTTGATGGCAAAGCTATTATTGCTCTGGGGGTCAGAACACAAGCCTTCAGTAGAAAAACCATAAAGACAAAACCAGATTTACTGAGTACATAGACTGAATCTGGAGATCAGAGATGCTACTGACTTTAACCTCTCACGTGGTGATGGGAGGAAGACAGCCCTGTTCCCCAAGGCATCCCCTCAACTGATCCTGTCCTGAGGAGAGACATCCCTTCCCCTGGGCAGCCTAGTAGCTCACAGCTGGGGAGGATGATGTGTTCACTGATGAGGGTTTAGGAGGCAGCTGAGGAAGTGAGAATAATTGGCCCCAGGTAGACCCGTTAATGTGTTGGCAAAGTTAGTAACCTCTCCAAGAGCCTCTATCCTGAGGAATAATAAGGCGATTGGGAAACTGGGAATGGAGAGAATGGATCCACACTAGATCCCTACCAATATGTTCATCATTAGCCCCCAAAGACTGTTCTCTATTGACCCTAAACTTAACTCTTATGTAATTATTATCTGTACTTCCAGTACAGTGGAAGACGAAGTATTCTTGGTGTTCTTGTATGCCATTTTACCAATGTATACTGTAACCTAGACTACGGCTGAGGACCTTCCTGCCCAAGATCATAGTAAAATTAAAGATGTATACTAGTTTCCAAATATTTGGGGATTTTCCAGGGATCTTCCCATTATTGATTTCTAATTTAGTAGCATGTGGTCAAAGAACATACTTTGTATAACTTGAATGCCTGTGAATTTATTGTGACTCATTTTATGGCCCAGAATATGTTCCATCTTGGTGAACACTCCATGTTCACTTGAAAAGAATGTATATTCTGCTGTTCTTGGGTAGAGTGTTCTATAATCATCAAGTCAGCTTGCTTGATAGAGTTGTTCAAGTCTACTATATCCTTTCGGATTTTCTGCCTACTTGTTCAGTCAAGGATTGAAACGGGAGTATATTGAAATCTCTAACTATAATTGTGAGTTTGTTTATTTTTCCTTATTCTTTACTTTTTGCTTCAGGTATTTTGAAGTTTCTTTATTAGGTAAATAAACATTTAAGATTGTTATGTCCTATTGATAAATTTACCCACTTATTATAAAATTACTTTCTTTGTGCCTGCTGATACTTTTTGCTGTGAAATACACTTTTTCCGATAGAAAAACTGTCACTACAGTTTTGATTACTACTAGAATGGTATATCTTTTTCATTACCTTTACTCTTTTTATTTGCAACTTTTCTGTGCCATTATATTTGCAGAATTTCCCCAAGCAGACCTGAAATCTGGGTCTTTCTAGGATGATGATATGCCTGGAAAACTGATTTCAGATGTACCTTGTCACACAGTAAACATTCAGTAATGTTTTCAGGCTT
Source organism: Leopardus geoffroyi (assembly GCF_018350155.1). Taxonomy (NCBI): domain Eukaryota; kingdom Metazoa; phylum Chordata; class Mammalia; order Carnivora; family Felidae; genus Leopardus; species Leopardus geoffroyi. The sequence continues at coordinate 72,107,761 of NC_059337.1, forward strand.
TACCAGAAAAGCTGGTATGGACTAGGCAAAAATCAAACAAACCCCCTCAAAGGCAACTTTGTGAAGAATGGGGTAAGATCCTCACCCCAATCAGATGCTATCATAGGCAGCTGAATACCTTAATGGAGACCTGAAAGCCAGGGATACTTGTCCCATTGATAGAGTGCTTCTGTGTCTTCTCTATGCAGGTATCATTCAATTCATTTCTCATATCCTTTATTTATGGTTAAGGAAGTTGTGTCCTTTATTTGAGTCTGTTGGCTTGTCACTCATTAAAATCATTTTGAGAACCAACACTCAAAGTTTTAGGTGTGGCCTTTGTAAACATCATATATCTGGAATTTTTTCTTTTAGCCATTCAGAGTATCTCTGTCTTTATGTTGGTGGATTGGGGGGTTTTGGTTTTGGCTTTTTTTTTTTTTTTTTTTTTTTTTAGTTTTGGGGGCTTTTTGATATACATTGAATTTATTTTTACATCTCACTTTGATTTTTCTATTTATCATACTTTTTCCAATTTGCTTCCCTCTCCCATCCTCTGACCTTATTTTTATTTCCTTTTGGGTTAAATTTTATTTAGTTTTTTAAGGTTTATTTTTATGTTTGAGAAAGAGAGAGAGCATGCGTGCAAGTGATGGAGGAGCAGAGAGAGTGGGGGGCAGAGGATCTGAAGCAGGATCCATGCTGACAGCAGGAAGCCCAATGCAAGACTAACTCACAAACTGAGATCATGACCTGAGCCAAAGTCAGACTTTCAACTGAATGAGCCCCAAGTGCCCCTCTTTGTTTTTCAGTGTACTTTTTCCCCCTTCCACTGATTCTTCTCTTTCTATTAGTAGCTATTCTTAAGTTTTTAACAATAATATTTAGCAGTCTATCAGATATGCTTAAACCCATGAGTTTATAATGATACGTAAGTAAATTGGTTGATCACTGGGTTAGTTACCTATTGCCATACAACACATTCTCCCCCAACTTAGTTAAATCAATAAATTTATTATTTTATGCTACTTGGGAGTGATATACTGTAATTTCCACAATATCCTATTGGTTACACAGGTTGGCCCTATTCACTGTGGGAGTGGACAACACAGGGGTATCAATACCAGGACGTGAAAATCTTTGGGGCCATCTTGAAGACTGGCTACCACAATCTGCCCTCTGCCCTCAATGATTCATGTCCACCTTACATGCAAAATACACTCATCTGCTCTCAAGGCCCTCCACAGTCACATCTCATTACAGTGTTAGCTCAAGTCCATGATCACATCATCCAAATCAGGTACAGGTATGGAGAAATTCATTAGGTAGAGTTACACAGCATTTCTCCTGTACAATTCCTCTCAGTCATAAGACTGATGAGCTAAACACACAAGTTACATCTGGCTTCTACACTCACAACATATAATGGCAGGACAGAGATGGGATAACTACTATAGAATAAAGATGGGGGGTAAGGGAAGGTAGGCACACAAAAGTCATTGAGTCATAGAAATTCTGGAAGCCAGTAGGCACTTGTTGGCAATTCCTTGATTAGGATTCAAGTCCTGGGAAATTCTCTGTGGTTGCTGGCTCCACCTCTGAGATCACGGTTCTGCTCACTGAACTCTCCTATATATGAAAACTAGCCTGTGTTTGTGGCTGAGTAGTTTTCGTGGTTTGCTTCCTGGCTGAAGAAGTTTGGCGAATCAAAACACTTCGTTTTATTTTCTACTGTTCTACAGCTCAAGCTGGTAGTGGTTCTGCCACTATTATTCTCTTAAAAACTTCTCTGAATCTTACTAGGATTTGTCTGCTAGACAAAAATCGCATTAATACATGTCTTTGAGATAACTCTCTTCCTTGAGCCTCTGCTGAGACTGCTGAGGCACAATACCTGTGAGCTTTTTAGAAACCCTATTGTTTGATTGAACTAATCTCTGAGGTACCACCACCTTGGATCTTTATATGGTCTTTTTTTTCTTTTAAGATAAAAAAAATGTGTTATTATTTTTTCACCTTATTTATTTATTTTGAGAGGGAGAGCGAGCAGGGGAGGGGCAAAGTGAGAGGGAGAGAGAGAATCCCAAGCAGGCTCTGCACTGTTAGTGCAGAGCCCAATGTGGGACTTGAACTCACAAACCATGAGATCATGACCTGAGCTGAAATCAAGGGTTGGATGCTTAACTGACTAAGCCACCCAGGCATCCTGTATCTTTATATGGTCTTAACAAAATTTACTGTCTTCTTCAACTTCATCTTGAGACAATGCTGTCCTGAGAATGCCTTAAGTTTTATGTTTCCCACTTGCCATTTGTTAGTGTTAACTTTAAATCATAAATAGGTATGGACCAAACAATAGAGGTCCAAATGCACAAATCAACATCTGATAGATATGAAATAAGTAGATAAGTCCACAATCATAGTTGGAAATTTCAGTATCCCTCTCTAAACACTGTCTATATCTAAAGATTATAAACATGGACATGGAGGGACACCTTGCTGGCTCAGTTGGTAGAGCATGTAACTCTTGATCTCAGGGTCATGAGTTTGACCACCACCTTGGGCTTAGTGCCTACTTAAAAAAAAAAGATATGGAAAATCTGGATCACACCATCAGCCAATGGGATCTTATTGAAATTTATACAGCACTCCACTAAACAACAGAATAGGCATACTTTTTAAGCATCCGAACATACACCAAGATGGATCATATCCTGGGTCATAAAACAAACTTCAGCAACTCTAAAATACTTGAGAGGTGTCTGGTGGCTCAGTCAGTTAAATGTCCAACTCTTGATTTTGGCTCAGGTCATGATCCCAGGGGCATGGGATCAAGCCTCATGTTGGGCTCCATGCTGAGCATGGAGCCTGCTTAGTATATTCTCTCTCTTTCTCTCTCTCTCTCTCTCTCTCTCTCACTCTCTTTCTCTCTATCCTCCCTGCCATTCTCCCCCACTCCTGTTCTCACTCTCTCTCTCTCTCAAATAAATCAAACAAAATAATCGAAATAGTACAGAATATCTCCTCTAATCATAATTGCAACAAACCAGAAATAAATAAGAGAACAGGAAATAGGAAAATATGCAAACACCTGAACTTTAAACAAAACAAATATGAATAATTTATGGATAAAAAAGAAGTCTCAAGGAGAATCAAAATTACATTGAACTGAATAAAAATTAAAATACAACATATTAAAATTTGTGGGAAACAGCTAAAGCAGAGCAGAAAAATACATTTATAGTAATAAATGCTTATATCTTAAGAAACTAAAAAAGAGCAAAACAAACCCAAAGCAAGCAGAAGAAGGGAAATTATATGGGGAAAAACAGAGCTTTCCCCCTAAGGTCAGGAAAAAGATAGGGATGTCCACTCTCACCACTGTTATTCAACATAGTATTGGAAGTCTTAGCCTCAACAGACAACACAAAGAAATAAAAGGCATCCAAATTGGCCAGGAGGAAGTCAAACTTTCACTCTTCACAGATGACATGATACTCTATATGGAAAACCCCAAACATTCCACCAAAAAACCAAATGCACAGAAATCGGTTGCATTCCTATACACCAACAATGAAGCAACAGAAAGAGAAATCAAGGAATCAATCCCGTTTACAATTGCACCCAAACCCATAAAATACCTAGGAATAAATGTAACCATAGAGGTGAAAAACCTATACACTGAAAACTATAGAAAGCTTATGAAAGAAATTGAAGAAGATACAAAAAATGGAAAAAGATTCCATGCTCCTGTATAGGAAGAACAAATATTGTTAAAATGTCAATACTACCCAAAGCAATCTACATATTCAGTGTAATCCCTATCAAAATAACACCAGCATTCTTCACAGAGCTAGAACAAACAATACTAAAATTTGTATGAAACCAGAAAACACCCCAAATAGCCAATGTAATCTTGAAAAAGAAAACCAAAGCAGGAGGCATCACAATCCCGGACTTCAAGATGTATTACAAAGCTGTAATCATCAAGACAGTATGGTACTGGCATAAAAACAGACGCTCAGATCAATGGAACAGAGTAGAGAACCCAGAAATGGACCCACAAACATATGGCCAACTAAGCTTTGACAAAGCAGGAAAGAATATCCAATGGAATAAAGACAGTCTCTTCAGCAACTGGTGCTGGGAAAACGACAGCGACATGCAGAAAAATGAACTTGGACCACTTTCTAACACCATACATAAAAATAAACTCAAAACTGGAGCACCTGGGTGGCTCAGTCAGTTAAGCGTCTGACTTCAGCTCAGGTCATGATCTCACAGATCATGAGTTCGAGCGTCACCTTAGGCTCTGTGCTGACATCTCAAAGCCTGGAGCCTGCTTTGGATTCTGTGTCTCCCTCTCTTTCTGCTCTCCCCCTGCTCACATGCTGTCTCTTTCTCAAAAATAAATAAAGATTAAAAAAATAAACTCAAAACGGATGAAAGACCTAAATGTAAGACAGGAAGCTATCAAAATCCTTGAAGAAAAAGCAGGCAAAAACCTCTCTGACCTCAGCTGCAGCAACTTCTTACTCAACACGTCTCCAGAGGCAAGGGAAACCAAAGCAAAAATGAACCATTGGGACCTCATCAAAATAAAAACTTCTGCACAGCAAAGGAAACAACCAGCAAAACTAAAAGGCAACCAACGGAATGGGAGAAGATATTTGCAAACGACATATCAGATAAAGGGTTAGTATCCAAAATCTATAAAGAACTTATCAAACTCAACACCCAAAAAACAAATAATCCATTGAAGAAATGGACAAAAGACATGAATAGACACTTCTCCAAAGAAGACATCCAGATGGCCAACTGACACATGAAAAAATGCTCAACATCACTCATCATCAGGGAAATACAAATCAAAACCACCATGAGATACCACCTTACACCTGCCAGAATGACTAACATTAACAACTCGGGCAACAACAGATGTTGGTGAGGATGCGGAGAAAGAGGATCTCTTTTGCATTGATGGTGGGAATGCAAGCTGGTGCAGCCACTCTGGAAAACAGTATGAAGGTTCCTCAAAAAACCAAAAATAGAAATACCCTATGAATCAGCAATTACACTACTAGGTATTTATCCAAGGGATACAAGTATGCTGTTTCAAAGGGACACATGCACTCCCAAGTTTATAGCAGCACTATCAACAATAGCCAAAGTATGGCAAGAGCCCAAATGCCCATTGATGGATGAATGCATAAAGATGTGGTGTGTGTGTGTGTGTGTGTGTGTGTGTGTGTGTGTATATATATATATATATATATATATATACACACACACACACAATGGAGTATTACTTGGCAATTAAAAAGAATGAAATCTTGCTGCTTGCAACTACGTGGATGAAACTAGTGGGTCTGACTTCAGCTCAGGTCAAAATGCTAAGCGAAATTAGTCAGAGAAAGGCAGATATCATATGACTTCACTCATATGAGGACTTTAAGATACAAAACAGATGAACATAAGGGAAGGGAAACAAAAATAATACAAAGACAGGGAGGGGGACAAAACAAAAGAGACTCATAAATATGGAGAACAAACTGAGGGTTACAGGAGGGGTTGTGGGAGGGGGGATGGGCTAAATGGGTAAGGGGCATTAAGCAATCCACTCTTGAAATCGTTGTTGCACTATATGCTAATTTGGATGTAAATTTAAAAAATAATATTAAAAAAATAAAGAAGGGGAATAATGAAGATAAGAGCAGAAAAAATGAAATTGAAAATAGAAAACTAGAAAAATCTGAACAAAATGTGGCTCTTTGAACAAATCAACCATCTTAATAAACCTCTATCAAGACTGACAAATTAAAAAGACACAAGTTACCTATATCAAGATTGAAACAGTAGATAATCACTACAGAGCCCACAGACATGAAAAGAATCATAAGAGCATAGGTCAAACAACTCTACCCATATAAATTCAACAACTTAGATAAGATGGATCAATTCCTAAAAAATAAAAAAAATTATAAAAATCGCTCAATACAAAATAGATAATAGGTAATTGGGTTCCTAGTTTTAAAAATCCTTACAGGGGCGCCTGGGTGGCGCAGTCGGTTAAGCGTCCGACTTCAGCCAGGTCACCAGCTCGCGGTCCGTGAGTTCGAGCCCCGCGTCGGGCTCTGGGCTGATGGCTCAGAGCCTGGAGCCTGTTTCTGATTCTGTGTCTCCCTCTCTCTCTGCCCCTCCCCCGTTCACGCTCTGTCTCTCTCTGTCCCAAAAATAAATAAACGTTGAAAAAAAAAATGAAAAAAAAAAAAATGAAAAAAAAAATCCTTACAAATAAATCTCTAGATCTAGATGGTTTCAGTGGCTAGTTCCACCAAATGTTTAGAAAAGAATTACACCAGTTCTACATAATCTCTTCAAGAAAATAGAATCCTTTCCAAATCATTTAATGGAGCCACTATTACCATGATACCAAAGCACACCAAACCCAAACCAAAAACCAGAACAACACACACACACACACACACGCCCCTCATGAATATAGACACAAAAGTCTGCAACAAAATATTAGCAAACAAAATCTAACCATGTATATAAAAAGAATTATGCACCATGACTAAATGGGATTGATTCTGGGGATGCAAGATTGGTTCAACATTTGGAAATCAGTCAATTGAATCCACCATATTAATAGGCTAAAGTGGAAAGTCACACAATATCATCTAATGCACAAAAAACACTTGACAAAATTCAACACTCATTCATGGGAGGAAAAAAAACAACTTCTCAAAAAATTAGGAGTAGAGGAAAATTAGCCTAATAAAACCTACAGCTAACATCATACTTATGGTAAAAGACTGAATACTTTCCCCTTTAAAAGTAGGAACAAGGCAGGATATCTGCTCTTACCATCCTTATACATCATTGTACTAGAAATCCTAGCCAGTGTAAGAATGAAAGAAAAGGAAACAAAAGGCATCCGTACTGGAAAGGAAGAATTATAACTATCCCTTTTTCCAGTTGACATGACTATCTAGGCAGATGAATCCACAAAATTCTCAGTGAACTGAGAAATTTCCTTTCTCAAAGAAGCTACCAACAAATTAACCAACAAAACTCCTAGAATAAGAGTTCAGTGAGGCTGCAAGATACAAGATCAAGATATAAAAATAAAAGAATAAAGTGGAAGGAATCATTCTAACCAATTTTAAGACAGTTTTACCCAATTTTAACGAAAACATGGTATGGACAGGTGGATAAATACATTGATCAATGGGACAAAATAGAGAACCCAGAAATAGAACTTACACAAATATGCCCAATTGATTTTTGACAAAGGTGCAGAAGCAAGTCACTGGTAGTCTTTTCAACAAATGATAGTCTTTTCAACAAATGGTGCTGGAGCAATTGAATAACCATAGGTAAAAAATAAATTAAAAAAAAAAAACTTCAATCTAAACCCTACATCTTATACAAAAAAATAACAAAGTGGATCATAGATGTAAAAGAGGGGTGCCTGGATGGTTCAGTCGGTTATGTGTCCGACTCTGGGTTTTGGCTCAGGTAATGATCTCACAGTTTGTGAGTCTGCACTGACAGCATGGAGCCTGCTAAGGATTCCCTGTCTCCCTCTCTTTGTCCCTCTCCTGCTGCGCGTTCATGTATGTGTGCACGCACGTGTGCCCTCTCTCTCAATATAAATAAACTTAAAAAAATGTAAATGAGGAGGCATCTTTGAGGTAGACATCATGAGCAAAGCTCACGCTCCCATGTTGGAAAAATTTATAAACAAGAAATTATCATTGAAATTAAATGGTGGCAGATGTCCAAGGAATATTGCTGGGGTTCGATCCCTTTACGAATCTTGTGATAGATCAGTGTGTGGAGATGGCACTAGTGGGCAACAGAACAATATTGGAATGGTGGTAATTCAAAGAAATAGTATTACCATGTTAGAAGTCTTGGGACAAGTATCAACAATGGGTGTGTTTACCGGAAGAAACCAACTGCTTCCACATGTCCCCTCTCCTAGCACCTGTTTTACTACAAAATAAAAATCAGGCTATGCATTTTCTTATTGAACTTTTTTTTTTTTTTTTGCTAAATAAATGTTCATAATAGTCAAAAAATGTAAATGATAAAACTGTAAAGTTTATCAGAGAAAACATAGGAGAAAATCATCAGGACCTAGTTCTTGGTAAAGAGTTATTAGAAATGACACTTAAAAGCATGATTGGGGTGCCTGGGGGGCTCAGTCAATTAAGTATCCAACTTCAGCCCAGGTCATGATTTCAGTGTTGGTGAGTTCGAGCCCCGCGTTGGGCTCTACTGGCAGCTCAGAGCCTGGAGCTTGCTTTGGATTATGTGTCTCCCTCTTTCTGCCCCTCCCCTACTAGTGCTCTCTCTCTCTCAAAAGTTTTTTTTAAAAAAGCATGATCCATAAAAGACAAAAATTGATAAACTGGACTTTATCAAATTTAAAAACATTTGCTCTACAAAAGGCTCTGTTAAGATGAAAAAACAAACACAACCGCTATCAAAACAAAACAAAACAAAAACACCATCAATCTTCACAGAGCTAGAACAAACAATCCTAAAATTTGTATGGAATCAGAAAAGACCCCAATAGCTAAAGCAATCCTAAAGAAGAAAATCAAAGCAAGAGGCATCACAATCCCAGACCTCAAGATATATTACAGAGCTGTAATCATCGAGACAGTATAGTACTGGCACAAAAACAGACACTCAGATCAATGGAACAGAACAGAGAACCCAGAAATGGACCCACAAACATATGGCCAACTAATTATTGACAAAGCAAGAAAGAATATCCAATGGAATAAAGACAGTCTCTTCAGCAACTGGTGCTGGGAAAACTGGACAGTGACATGCAGAAAAATGAACCTGGACCACTTTCTTACACGAGACAAAATAAACTCCAAATGGATGAAAGACCTAAATGTAAGATAGGAAGCCATCAAAATCCTAGAAGTCCTAGAGGGGAAAAACAGGCAAAGACCTCTTTGACCTCGGCTGCAGCAACTTCTTACTCAACACGTCTCCAGAGGCAAGGGAAACCAAAGCAAAAATGGATCATTGGGACCTCATCAAAATAAAAAGCTTCTGCACAGCAAAGGAAACAATCAGCAAAACTAAAAGGCAACTGACAGAATGGGAGAAGATATTTGCAAACGACATATCAGATAAAGTGTTAGTATCCAAAATCTATAAAGATCAAACTCAACACCCTAAAAACAAATAATCCAGTGAAGAAATGGACAAAAGACGTGTATAATCACTTCTCCAAACAAGACATCCAGATGGTTAGCAGACACATGAAAAATGCTCAACATCACTCATCATCAGGGAAATACAAATCAAAACCACAATAAGATACTACCTTACACCTGCCAGAATGGCTAACATTAACAACTCGGGCAACAACAGATGTTGGCAAGGATGCGGAGAAGGAGGATCTCTTTTGCACTGCTGGTGGGAATGCAAACTGGTGCAGCCATTCTGGAAAACAGTATGGAGGTTCCTCAAAAAATTAAAAATAGAACTCCTCTATAACCCAGCAATTGCACTACTAGGTATTTATCCAAGGGATATAGGTATGGTGTTACAAAGGGACACATGCACTCAAATGTTGATAGCAGCACTGTCAAACAAGACGTGGTATATATATACAATGCAGTATTACTCGGCAATCAAAAAGAATGAAATCTTGATGTTTGTAGCTATGTGGATGGAACTAGAGGGTATTGTGCTAAGCGAAAATAGTCAAAGACAAATATCATATGACTTCACTCATATGAGGGCTTTAAGAGACAAAACAGATGAACATAAGGGAAGGGAAGCAAAAATAATATAAAAGCAAGGAGGGGGACAAAACATAAGAGACTCTTAAGTACGGAGAACAAACTGAGGGTTGCTGAAGGGATTGTGGGTGGGAGAATGGGCTAAATGGGTAAGGGGCATTAAGGAAGACACTTGTTGGGATGAGCACTGGTTGTTATACATAGGGGATGAATCACTGGAATCTACTCCTGAAATCATTATTGCACTGTATGCTAACTTAGATGTAAACTTAAAATAAAATAATATAGAATAAAGTAATAAAAAGATTAAAAAAATTACAGAATGAGAGGAAATATTTGCAAACCATTTGACAAAGGATCTGTCTCTAGAATATATAAATAACTCCCCAAACTTAGCAGTTTCTTTTTTTTAAGTTTATTTTTGAGAGAGAGAGAGAGAGAGAGAGCAAGAGAGTGCACACACACAAGTAGGGGAGGGGCATAGAGTGGGAGACACAGAGGCACCCCTCAGAAGTTTCTTTTTTTAAGTAAGCTCTGTACCCAGTGTGGGGCTTGAACTCATGACTGAGATCAAGACGCACATGCTTTACTGACTGAGCCAACCAGGCACCCCTCAAGATTCAGCAGTGTAAAAAAAAAAACAAACAAACAAACAAAAAAAAAAAACAATTATAACATAGAAAAAAGCCATTCACAGACAATTCACCAAAGAGGATATGTGGATGGCAGACAACCACATGAAAAGATGGTCAATATCATAGCCATTAGGGAAATGCAAACAAGTAAACAAAAACTACAAAAAAAATGAAAACAAATCCCCACTACATACCTACTGAAAAAGTGAAAATAGGGGCACCTGGGTGGGTCAGTCGGTGAAACGTCCAAATTTTGGTTTCAGCTCAGGTTTTGTGAGTTTGAGCCCCGCATTGGGCTCTGCACTGAGGTGCGGATCCTGCCTGGGATTCTCTCTCTCTCTCTCTCTCTCTCTCTCTCTCTACCCCTCCCATGCTCACGCTGTCTTTGTCTCTTTCACAATAAGTAAATAAGCCTGGAAAAAAAAGTGAAAATAAAAACTAGCAACAATCCTGGGTCGTCTGACTGAGTCAGTGGAGCATGTGACTCTTACTCTCAGGGTTGAGTTCGAGCCCACATTGGGTATAGAGATTACTTTTTTTAAAAAGCAAGTAGTGACAATCTCAAATCTTGCCAAGAATGCAGAGAAACTAAATCTCTTGTACTTGTTGGTGGGAATGTAAAATAACACAGCAACTCCGGGAAATAGTTTAGCAATTTCTCATAAGATTAAACATATACTTACCATGCCACTCATCAATCACCACACCCCTGGGCATTTATCCCAGAGAAGTGAAAACTTATGTCCACAAAAACTGATACACAAATATTTATAGCAACTTTTATTTGTAATAGCCCCAAACTGGAAGCATTGCAAATGTCCTTCGACAGATGAATGGGTTAAACAAATTCGTACATCCACAGCAATAAAAAGGAACAAACTATTGTTACAAGTAACAACTTGGATGAAATTCGAGGGCACTGTGCTGTGGGTGTCTGTGGGACAGCCCTTCTCAAAAGGTTACATAGTATGATGTCATTTATAGAACTTCTTGAAATGGCAAAATTATAGTGATGAAGAACAGATTAGTGGTTTACAAGGGATAGGAACAGTTGTAGGAGGATGGGGGACACAGTACAATGATAAATAGTATAAGAGTTCTTTTGTGGTGATGGGACAGTTCTGCATATTGAATGTGGTGGTGATTACATGAATTATACAGGTGATAAAATTGTGCAGAACCACCCCCCGCCACCAACATGAGTGAATGTAGTAACTGCTGAAATCTGAATAAGGTCTGGAGTTTAATAGTAATGTGCCAGTGTTGGTTTCTTAATTTTGAAAAATGTACCATGGTAGCATTAAGATGTTAACATTAGGCAAAACTGGAGGGTGGGTAGACAAAAAGCTCTCTGTACTCTTTGCAACTTTTCTGTAAACCAAATGTTACTCCAACATTAGAACGTTATTTTTTCTTAAACCTTTATTTATTTAAATAATCTCTACACCCAACATGGGTCTTGAACTCTGGGCCCTGAGATCAAGAGTCACATGCTCTTCTGACTGAGCCAGCCAGGTGCCTCTAGAAGCTGATTTTTTTTAAAGGAAAGAAAAAAAAATTAAGAAAAAAAAATTTAAATATTTTTAAATGTTTATTTAGAGAGAGAGTGTGAGTGGGAGAGAGGCAGAGAGAGAGGAGAGACAGAATCCCAAGCAGCCTCTACACTGTCAGTGCAGAGCCCGATGCGAGGGTTGAACCCATGAACCATGAGATCAAGACTGAAATCAAGAGTTGGATGCTTAACAGACTGAGCCACCCAGGAGCCCCAAAGGGGGAAAAAATTAATGTGACACTGCTAGGATACCTACTAGAATAGCTAAAATTGGAAAATAGCAGATAGGCAAGGGTATGGGATAATATTCTTTATTCTAGTGATTTCATTCTTAGTTTTATACCCAGCAGAAATAGACACATTTGTTAAAAAAAAGACATGCTCTAGGATGTTCATAGCAGCTTTATTCATAATAGCCCAAACTGAAAACAGTCTAAATGCCTACTCACAGAATGAATAAATTGCAGTATATTTGTATAATGTAATATTATACAACAGTATGAACGAACCACCTACAACATGCAACAATATAGATGAATTGAAAAGACATAATGTTGACTCAAAGAAGATAGACAAAAAAACCCCCACATAATATATTATTTCACTTATTTGAAGCTCAAAAACAGCCAAAAAGAATCTATGGTGTCAGGATAATAGATGTCCTTTGGGATGGTGGTATAAGTTGCCAGAAGAGGGCATGCATGCATGGGACTTCTGTAGTGCTGGTGATTTTTCAATTCTTGATTTCTTGCTATTTTTTGTGAGTGTGTTCAGTGTGTGACAAGTAACAGCTGTACACATGATTTGTGCACTTTTCTGTATGTAAATTATACAATAAAAAGTTTACCAAAGAGCAAACTGAGGCACACTCACACTCATTAAAAAAAAACTAGAATTATAAGGACTAACAATACCAAGTGCTGATAAGGATGTGGAGCAACGAAAAATTTCATTTACAGCTAGTGAAAATATCAATTAGTACAATCACATTGGAAAGCTGTTTGGCAATATCTATTAAAGCTGCATACACACATAACCTATGTCCCAATACCACCCGATTATATATATACCCAACAGAAATATGTACAAATGTGTACATGTGTTCTCATAAGACAGGTACAAGAATGTTCATGGCAATATTACTCAAACCAAAACAATCCAAATGTCCTTCAATGCTGTTGGAGCTGATTAAGATCAGTTACAGCCCAAAATTGCAGAGAAGTGAACCCCTGCTGTGGCATCCCTCTGTCAATGGGGAACAGGAGCCAGTGGATAAATATTCCAGCCTCCTGTTCCCCCATCCTTCAGAAAACTCTGAGCATTATGTACCTAATCTCAGTAACACACCTTTATATTGGCTTTTTCTTCTTAACTGTCTCACTCTTCCACTTCCTCAGGAGTCATGTCTCCTGGAGTCATTCCCCACATAAAATACATCCAAGTGTTTCTCCCAGGGGAGCCCAAACTTCAACAGTACTATTCCATCTATGTATAGTTCACAAACAACACCTATCTATGGTGATAGAAGTCAAAATAGTGGTTACCTAGTGGGGTAATGGTTGGAGGGGGCATGAAGGTTGCTTCTGGGGTGCTGGTAATGTTCCATATCCTGATCAAGGTGGTGTTTAATTAAACAGGCATGTTCATTTTGTAAATCCTCATGAAGCTGCATGCTTAAAATGCATGCATTTTATATATGTATAGTTTAAAAAAATTAAAGAATACAGGTGTTGAGGGGTCAGAGAGCAACTCATTAAGGGTACAGTGGTCTTTGTAAGGGCAACTGGACTTACAGGTATTAAAACAGGTTAATTTCAATGAGCATCTGCATCTTTCTTGGATAATGCACTCTCTCATATCCTTGGCAACCAGACATGGATTATTAGGGATTTACTGGAGGCACAGGGAAAGGATTGTGAAATATTACAATGAAAGCAGGGGCACTGAAATTCCCTGCAAGAATGCATCTCCTTGGGACAGGCCCAAGGCATTACAACATTCCTTCAGGTGTGTTGTACAGTCAGTTCTTCAACCTTGCTTGGCATTCAGGCTGTGTTTCCAATACTGCCCTACCCAGAGCTAACCTTCCCCCATTTCACCTGTCCACTTCCCGTTTTCATTCATTGAGCCTATTTCTAAGTTTCAGACACAGTGAAACACTTGAGATATATTGGTGAACAGTAACAGATGTGGTTCCTGCTCTCACTGAGTAACACTCTAATAAGAAAGCCGTATTAAGAAATCATACACATTGATGAGTGTGACTGTAATTTGTGCTACAAAGAGATTACTGGTTCTCTGAGAGCCTACTGGTCTACTTAAGAAAGGCAGGGGAGGATTCCTGGAGGAAGCAACACTTGAGTTGAACTCTTAGGATGAAAAGAAGTTAACTAGGGACCCAAATGGACAAAGGTGTGGGGAGTGACCATGGGGAGTAAGAGGCACAAAAGAAAATTTGGACAAGGTAGGTAAGGGAGCACATGGTCGAGAGGCTGGACAGATGGTCAAGGGAAGACCATTTATGCCTGTGTAGACTGTAAGAAGTTTTACCGTTATCATAAGGCAAGTGAAGCCAGAAGGGCTTTTAAACCAAGAAGTGCCATGATTATAGGTGTGTTTTGAAAAGATCGCTATGGCTGTTGTGCGGAAGTGACTGGAAAAGGATCACAGTGGCTGTGGGTATACAGGAGGGTACTGCAGTAAACCAGAGGCAAGGTGATGGTAGCTTGGACTGGAATGATGGTAGGTGAAGGTGGAGAGAAAGTAAAACGGATTGAACAGACATTTATGAGGCACATGAGTTTTACCAGTAGCAATAAAATATGGCATTTATTTCTAAACAGCAAATAGAACCATGTGTTTACCTCAGCTGGATACAGGGATATGCATTTTGTTAAACTTGGTTATTTTTGTTTCACTAGCATATTTCTTCTTAGGAAAAGTGGTATATGATCATGTTGCAACTGAATTGTGCCTAGGAGATTCTGAAGCTGCTGTTATTCTGAAGCCAAGTACAACTATTCCTCAAGGGGAGGACTGAAGACTACCAAAGTTGCAAGAGGGCAGGAGTGGGGAAATGTGGTAATGAAACCACTGACATCCAACGGGCATTGCAAGGAAGGCAAGAAAAATGAGTGTATAAAGGGCAGGCAGGAGGCTGCCGTCTTGGGTGGGAAAAGTTAAAACAGGACTCCTCAGATACACCAAAGCTGAGACAAAGCCTCCCAAGGTCTGTAGAGATCTAAGGAAAATAAACCTTTGAGCCATTTGTGTGAAGACTGCAGACTCCTTCACAAAGTGAGGGACTGTGCTGGAGGGTTAATATTTTAAAAGGGAAGATGTGTATCCTTACACTTAGGTGAGTGCTTAAGAGGACAAGACAGGTTAAGCTTCAGAGAGGTAGGGAGATGGCAAGGCCCTGGGTATGTAGCCAGGTAGTTACTGGGTCCCACCAGGGGAATGAATCAGGATTGTTTGCCCAGGTGAGAGGGAATGAAAACACTGACAGCAAACACTGAAGCTATCTCCACAGGTGGTCAAATAACAGTGAGCAAGTGAGGATGCTTCTAGACTTCCCACAAGGGAGTAGACTCTAAGAGCTGCTCCTCCTTCCCAAGACACTGAGAATCTAGCTGGAAAAATGCTGAGGGTCAGTCCAGGATGAAGGACCTGCTAATAAGGACAGAGCAGACCACTGCAGTATTTCCAGCAGTTAAGCAGACAACCTTCTGGCAACTACACCCCGGCAGCTTCCAAGACCCTGTGAATGACCTAGCTGCCACTATAGAACAGCTTCTGTGGAGTCCACGTAAAGTTCTGGGGAAAGGGCAGGTTTGACTGGATGAGGAAGCTAACAAAATGTAGTATCATGGGTTCTGAGTAGGGAGAGGAATACTGTGAGAGACGGTGGGCTGGCAGCTGGCTCTAGCTCATCTAGCAGACCACCTGGCTCCACTACAAGCCCTCTGGTAAATCCCTCCAGGAGGGCCAAGAGGGTCTTTAAGTGTCTCATCTCTCTCTAAAGCAAATATCCTTTAGGGCAGGGACAAAATAGGCAAAAGGTTATCAGACTCCAAGACTTTATGATCCATAGGAAGATTTTTTAAGTCTGGATGGGAACTAGTAAAGCTGTTAACCAAGCTGGAAATGGGCACGTGGTTTCTGAGTCATTGAACTCGACAGGTCGACAGGTAGATTCTCAGGCTCAAACTTTTGCTGGGGGGGGGGGGGGGGGTCCCTTATGTCCCAAATTCACACCAGAAACTCATTGTGGCTTGTAAGTTTGCAGCGGTACCTCAACCTGTGTCACTGAACATCATTTCACATTAATAAATCTTTTGGGGTAAAGATCAAGCCTTTTTTTAAGGACACTCTTGCAATGACACTGCCAGGTGCTTCTAACGGACCTTGAAGGCATAAAGATACAGGGTCAAAGTTGTATAATCAGAGTGTTATCCTGAAGAAAATAATTTTTACAAGATATTTGTAACGTTTGTTGCTTGAGATAGAATAGTTTAAAATAGTGCCTCTGGGTTACCCAGGAAGAGCTAAGGAAAACGGCTGAGAGAGACTATATTCTTAGCCAGGTGTTCTTCAATAAGATGTGTTGTAATTGTTAGGTCTATGAATCCCTCCTAGTATTCAGTGTACAGAATCGAGAGAAAAATTGTAAGGATATTTTTCTTTTGTTAAATTTAAGAAAGAGTACTGGGATCCTAAAGTCTGTTATCCTGGTTTGGTAACAGTTGTCAGTTTTTGGGATTCAGGATGTAAGCTCAAAGATACCATTTCCTCTCCTAAGGTCCAAAATCCTTGGTCAAGTCAGATCACAGGTTGAAATGTTGGCACTAACATAATTATGGGCATTCAACAAGGCACTTCATCCGAAACTCTGAAACACAGAATTACTTCCATACATATATATGTATATGGAATATAATCCTATATATATATTGGATTATATAATCTAACCTAATGGGATTGTGTGAAAATCAGTAAGACTGTGTTAAATGCTTGCCCAGCATCATGCTTGGATGGATGCCTTGGGCCCCCCTGACAAGATTATATCTTGCGAGAAGCATTGCTAACTGAAGTTGGCAGACTAAACTTGTAGCTGTGGATGTCCTCATACTCTTGAATACTGTAGGGCTTAGGGCCTAGAAATATCTTCAATGAACTCAGGGCATGAAACAACTTGGAAAGTCACATTTGTTCACTAAGTCATCTGTACTTGTTTGAAAACTGCTCAGTATTCTCTAGCACTACACTATCCAATAAACTGGCCACATGCTACCTGTGGCTATTTAAATTAAAAATGAATAAAATGTGGGGCGCCTGGGTGGCTCAGTCGGTTGAGCATCGACTCTGACTTCAGCTCAGGTCATGGTCTCAGGGTTGTGGGATCAAGCCCATTAAGATTCTTGCTTTCTCTCCCTCTGCCCATACCCTGCATTGTGCTAATAAAAAAGTAAAAATTAGAATCCAGTTAGTCACAGTACCTACATTTCAAGGGTGGCAGCCACAGGGCTAGCATATTGGTCAATGCATTATGAAATAATTCCATTACAGAAAGTTCTACTGGACAGTGCAATAGTTTTAAGAATGGTGGATGGATAAAATTGGGCTTACTTTAACATGTGTCTCTCTTCCGGCCCTAGCTTTTCTCAACTTATAACCGTACCCAGACACCTCCCCCTCTTCAGTGCTTTCTATACTTTGGCCATAGATTTCAATGCAGGTACACTCTCACCCTTGCACCTAACACTTTCATTTTTTAAAATAATGCGTTGCCACCATACTTTCTTACTGTAAGCACTTCTCTTAATCCACTTAAGTCCCAACTGAAGAGATTTAATTGGTCTGGAATGCACACCTGGGTGTCAGGATTTTAAAAGCTCCCTTGGTAATTTTAATGCACAACCAAGGTTGAGATCCACTCAACTAATAATTATTTTAAAACTGTTTGTGAAGAGGCCAGCCTGCAGGAGTCATTTTGCACAATCAAATCTTGGGCTTCTATTATGTAACTGCTTTGCCTTTTTGCACTCCATTATACTGTCCCCTTCTTTCTATTGTAGTTCTGACTTAAGTGCGGAGTGGGGGAGGCTGACTAGCTCTCAACAGGGCTTTAAACAGGTTTTGCTTTTCCAAATTGGGATTTTAAGTTTTTGGATTAACTTGAAAGTTACTTATGAACCATATATTGTTTTGAGGCCTTCTTTATTAGGACTAATTTGATTAAAATTCAAATAGGTATTTTCCAACACTCCTACTTTAGTCTCCCCTCTAAATATTTGGAATTGTCATCCCAGTCACATATATATCTGAAATCTAGCCTTTTCTGTACAGAAAAGCTGGGCAGATTTTCACTTTATCCTAAGGTCTTTCCAAACACTAAAAATTCTCCAACATAATGCCCCATTTGTCAAACACAGTGTAAATGATACCTGTTCTCTATGAGATTCAGCATTGATAAGGCAAATGAAGTTCTTTATAGTTACTTACCAGCCCATACTCTGCACATTATATGTAGCTCATTTACTGGTCGCTCTCATTTTATGTCTTATTTGTGTGTCTACTATTGTTAACTGGCTTCAACTCATCACAGTGTCTTTTTTCCTTAAATCTATCTAGAACTCCACTGAATTGCAATTTTTGGTGTGATCTGAACCAGGGTCCAGAAACTCAAACCCCATTTGACACTGGTGCAGCTGAATTTCCCTCACATTCAATAAAAAGGTCAATGGATATGGCTAAATCCTTCATTCTCCTAGGCCACACAATGATGAGGCTTTCTGGTTTTCCTAAAAATAATATTCATTAGTTCATCATTAGTCAGTCAATGCTGTCACAGGTCAGCTACATGTGCTCAGAACTAAGTATAGCTTTCAATTGATCTCATTAAATACACAGCTATTTCCTATTTCCCAACTACTTCCATAACATACCTCATCTAGGTTGTCTAAAACCATGTCTCATCAGTTCTGTTTCTTTACTTTGCATATCATATCCATGGGCTTTGCTTCTCCTAGCTACTTATTCTTTTGAATAAATCTATTGCTAGAAGTCATCCAGTAGACTCCTTTTTGCGATCTTCTGGTTACTGTATGGCTGGAATGATGCCTATTTTTCTATTCCTTACATTACATTTTTAATATTCATTTGACTTGTTTATTCTCTGGTTCCAATTTACCATAATCCTGTTGTTCTTATTTACATTTTCCTATTTTGTTATGCCTAGTTCCCTCTGTAAAACAGAGGCTTTAAAACAAGTACTGAATCGTACTAATAATCCTTGCAGTTTTCAGATGAAACTTGAAACTACCTTAGCCAGTCAACTCCAAAGAAGTTTCTCCATTAAAAATTGGGTATCAGGTATGTTTCAAAGTCTAGGGGGCTCAGTTAAGCATCTAACTCTTGATTTTAGTCATGAGATAGAGCCCCACATTGGGGTCCAGACTGGGTGTGGAGCCTGCTTGGGATCCTCTCTCACCCTCTTCCTTCCCCTGCTTGTTCTCTCTAAAAAAAATTAAAACTCTTAAAAAAAAAAAAAGTTTCAAAGATTTCATTTTAAGTCATCTACCTCCTTAATTCCTGGCTGGAAACCATTCTTTTAAAAAAAAAAAAAAAAAAATTTTTTTTTTAACGTTTATTTTTGAGACAGAGGCAGAGCATGAACGGGGGAGGTTCAGAGAGGGAGACACAGAATCGGAAGCAGGCTCCAGGCTCTGGGCCATCATCAGCCCAGAGCCTGACGCGGGGCTCGAACTCATGGACCGTGAGATCGTGACCTGAGCTGAAGTCGGACGCTTAACCGACTGAGCCACCCAGGCGCTCCTGGAAACCATTCTTAAAAGCTTCCAAGCTATTTTTTCTTTTATTTCTTGGCATATTGGGGGAAAAAAGGAAAACATTATTCTGAATTTTATACCCAACAAATACATCACCATATTTTACTGTTTTAAATCTTACTTCTACTGAATAGCTTAAGGTCCTGGAATTTGAGATTGTCGTTACCCAGAATTCCCTCTAAACAACAATTAGCTGAGTCTGAAACTCAAGCTTTTCATCCTTACCTGCACTGCTAACCAAGCCCACCACTTGCTCTGCCTAGATTTCTATTAAAACTACTCCAATCTCTTTCCTGGGGCCCAAAGTTAAGTAACATAACAGTGACTATAAACCTTCATTAGATCGGTGGTAAGACGATGGCCTCTTTTTTTTTTAAAAACAAGTTTGTAATCTATCCATTTCATCAGATTGCAAGATATAGAACTATATGCTATTTCAATCATGTTTCCTTTACTTTCGTACAGTTTTGGCCTTGGAGCCTGAATTTCAAAGTATTAAAAGAGTACACCTATGACTATAGAATTCTACAGTATTGTTCTAAGAGGATCTTCAAGTATGAAATGATTCTTCCCCATCAAGATAAACTAGAGGTCTCTTGGCATTGTATCAATAACCCTATGTGTATATGTGTTCTAACAGCATATGATCATTTCTCTAAGCTTTCTGCAGTTTCTTTCAATATTTGGTTTCATACGAAATTATAAAAGTAGGTATTTTTAGGCCTGGCCTGACTAGTCTATTATCTTTTAAGTACTGATGGCTAACATAACCTTAAACAGGTTTTATTAACATCTTAGAACCGTGTCCCTTTCTTCTAAGCATCCAATTTATTTTCTTGTTGGGAGTTATGTGCCGAAAGGGAGTTTGTGTAACATGAAATCATGTCAGATCAGAAACAGGGTGGGTAAAAAGCTACTTTCGTACTGTGGACATGAGGTCCAAAGGGAGTCCATAGTTCAGCTCTTCCTTCTTTTCTGCTTTGTCACCTGTTACATAAAACGATTTATGGAATTCTAATAAATAGGACAGGACTTCTAGTAGGCTGGATACAAATGCCTTGTTGCAACAACTTTTCTGGGGAATCCAAGGTTTGTGTGAACGATAGTAGTCTAAACTAACCATGTTTTTGTCCTGTTCGGCTGGAAACTGAAGTATAAAACATAAATAAACTGGACCTTTCAGGATTAGGCAAACATCACAAATCTAGAAGCTGTTTAATAAATCTGTCCTTAGAAGTTTGGGTGCTAATTAGTATCGTGACTAAAAATCACAACAATTTAATCATATTGGCAAAGGCGCAAAAATTACTTACAGGGATTAAACCAATTTAAAGTAAAATACATGTTCTCAGTAACCTTGCAAGGTTATTATATACTATAGAAGAGAAGTAAAGAAAGAGCTTTCCTATTTTAATAACAGTGAGGCACAGACTCAATCCAGGAAGCAACTGGGACTATATCAATTAAAAGGATAAAATGGGAGAAAAACGAAACTTCGTTCTCCAGTTGTTTCAATTTTCCAAAAATCTTGACATGTCTGAGCCTCATGTATTTAAGGAGAAAACAATTTAGCACACAACAAAAATCTCAAAAAGGGTGCCAACTGGACCACAAAACATTGATGAAAAGGCTTAATGTAGTTCCCAAACCTTTTCATTTGGAAAGAAGAGCCATTCTGCAAAGGAATTTAAGTAACTTGTCTCCTTAACACAATACCCACACCAATGATACATCGTTTGAGTAGTGTATGTTGGTATGCATAATGACTATGACTCAAAGAAAAATATATTTAGTACATTTTAAGGGTTTTGTGGAAGCCGCTGTGAAACAAAGAATTGGAAGTAAACAATTAACTACAAAAATAAAAAACCAGGTTCTTTTTTTTCTCCAAATTCCTGGTTTAATAAGGACTTGTTTATTTTGAGAAAAAAGGGTCCCAAACATCAGGCTGTTCACAAAAATAACCCACAGTATCAACTTTAGAAAACAAATCTTAAGACTATTACACTAATTTTTCTAGAGGATGCATTTGACATGCCAACTCTCATTCACAAAAATACATTGTTACATTTGTGTTGAACATCCCCACATAAGCACTCTTATGTGGGGTATAACACACATACCTCTAACTCAAAGCTGCTCTCAGGTGCTACTCAACTAAAGCGATTGCCTTTGCAGTTAGGGAAGCAACTACTGAGCTCATGTATGAATGGAAATAACTGCACTCCCTGCATAACAAGAGATTATTTTGGAGACAGTTGATAAAAACCACACATCCTTTTTATTGTTAAGTCATAAAGAGGTATCAAAATTAAAAGCAAAAATTACAGGGTAAGACTTAACATAACTACTAGGAGCGTCAAAGGAAGTGAAAATGGGACTAGGCGCAGGGCAATATGAATTAATGAACATGGGAAGGACAAGGATGGGGAGAACAGTGAGCATGTGCTGAAGATACTAGGGGAGAGGATCTGGTGAAAATTTTGATCTTAGACAAGCGCCTAGGTAAAGAAATAATGGGACAAGATTTCTAAACCCCACTATGTGCTTAAGAGTCATCCTCGCCATTGGCGCTGTCTCTGTCATCCTCTCCTTCCTCAGCCTCTTTTTCATCATCCTTGATCAACTCCAGCTGTGAGAAACAGACACAAATAGGATGGAGTTAGAGGCACTCCATGTGTCCCTGATCCCCCCTCCACCACCTCTTTCTTTCCTTTCCCGTGGTTTTCACCTGGTCATCCCCCCGATCTTCATTATCATCATCATCCAGTAGGTCCCCCTCCTCAGCAGAGTCATCTGCACCCCCCTCAGACTCCATCTTCACATTAGTCTCATCTTTCTTCAGGGAGCTGCTGCTCTGCTCCTCTTCTGACTTATCATTCTTCATCTCTACTGGGGATGAGAAGGACAAGTCTGTCTAGGGGCAAGTAATGTCCACAGGATGTAGACAATCCCCACTAATGATCATAGAACTGCAGCACAAACCTAAATCCTCCCACACAAATGCCCTTCCCAATTCAAACTCCCCAAGTTTCATATTCAATTGCTTTATATCCCACTACTCCAACATATACCTTCAACTATCTTAGGTGGCTAACCCAACTTTATACCCAACAAGCAGGAAAACCATTTACCTCCTTGTTTGCTCTGTTCTTTCTCAATTTTTTCCAGGCTTTCCAGTAGAGAATCCACTTTTTGCTTTATCTGGGTCAACTCCTTCTTAATGGTCTGAAGGTCATCGCCTTTCACTTTAATACAAACAAAACTCTAGATTAGAATCAACTATACCAGAAAGCTACCTGTTGCCAAACTCATCCCCAGCTAAACCATATGGCTGTAGCCAACAGAAGATCACTGGGGAGAAATGGAGCCAGGACCATATTCTCCCGGTAATGTGGGGACCCTCAGTTTTATAGCTGGTAGACAAAATTAAATCTAATGTGCCTGCTCACTTAGCAGTAGAATCTTACTTTTGTAGGCCCGCTAAAGACCTCAATTATATTTGAAAGCATTTTTTTGTACTGTTTTTACTGACCTACACATTTCATAAATTTATAAATGCTTAGTTAGCTCCCTAAAGTCTAGCAACTTTTTTCAAATTACCAAGGCCTTGTAATTTATGTAACTTATAGAAGGCAGTCTAAATTGGCCCCTGAATCACTACCTTCTCCTCTTCCACTGTTTTGATAATGCGGAGCTATTTGTATAAAAATTGACTACTGGCTGCACTAATTTCCCTATTTCAACACAAGAAAATAGCAGAATCACAAAACTGCAGTAATACATACACTTTCCAGACTTGGACGAAGATCCCCGCTGTCCACTCTTAGAATTAAAGCCACTTTTGCCTCTTCGTGAGGTGTTTCCTGATACACGCTGGCGTTTTGAGGGAACTACAGCCCGAGCAATAGGAGGAGGAGGAGGAACGCGTGCCGGGTAACTATACATCCTATTGGATAAAAAGAAAACAGAATTCCTTCACAACTAAAATTAAGTCAGCAAGACCCAACAGTGATCTTATACAAGAATAATATTCATTGTCTATTTGTTTCTTTTGGCTAATTTCATTCAAAAGTCCACTTCAAACCTTTCTTCTTTGCTGCTCTGAATACTGCAGCTACTTCAAGAAGATGCATACCTAAGGATAGTTGGTTGATCTTAAGGGATGGACATAAAAACCTCCTTTGTACTAGGGCAGTATCAATAAAGCACTGCTTTTTATAATGAATAGTCTATATTGATCTCTTTTTATACGTGTTACAATACATAGTAACACAACACATAATATATAACTCAAAAAACAAACATAAAAACAATCCCAAATAAAGTTCTCACAAGAAGGGATTGCAATTACTGGTGTCTGCCAACAGTGTTATATTTACTGTTAGCTAAATCCCTGATTTTTATTATCCACAGAATTATACAGATAAATCATTACTGCTAACTAGTTTGTGATAATAGACTGAACCACACAAAACTGCCAAGATTAACCAGCTTAGGACTATAAAAACAAAGAGCCATTTAAATGTGTTTGTTGTGTATAAAAAGCCATGATCAATTCTAACAACATTTAAACATAAGATGTACTCATAGTTACAACAAGATGGAGAATATTGTCTGTCTTATTTGCTATTCACTAGTGCCTAAATCCAATGCCCAGCATGCATTCAGCTCTCAAATACAGACACTGGTTGCTCAGTTGGTTCTTCCATTGGGGAAGTATGGCTCTACAATTTGTAAAGAGAAAATTCAAAGCACAACAAAAAGCTTCTTCCATGGGTATCAGTTTTAGAAAATCTCTACATTCCATGTCATTTTTACAAAATACTGTGGCAGCATAAGAAGGTAAGACATAGCAGTAGGAAAAAAATCTTACAATTCTAGTTCTGCACCTTTTTAGTAACTAACTTAATTTCAAGGCCCAGTTTTCTACGAAAACTACCCACACCAAGTGCTGCTCTGCTAACTTCCAAAGTTTTAAGGAGCAAATGTGATGTATTAAAATTATGTAATTCATATATGTGGACTCTCCAATATACTTCATTAGTGGCTAATCTCTGAATCTCTAAGGTTTCAATCCTCCTGGTAGTGAAAACAGTGATTTTATATGGTCTTTCAGAGAATTCTCTTCTCCTCAACCCAATTTAATATAAAATGTTTCCATTATACTTTAACATAGTAGTATTTTAGTTTTTCCTAGGAGTAGCTATCACAGGAACATTTTCCTAAATTAAGAAAGAGCACATGTACATTGCCAAACAAGTGAGGGCACAACTAAATTTTCACTTAAGCAGTTTTCAGTCAAGACCACCCTTGAAACACAGCAGTTATTGATTTGCCAAGTGAAAAATGATGTTAAGAGTTACTGAAGTGCTCATAATTCTTGTTTTTAAGCTCCATTAAAAACAATTTTTTATTCGAGAGAGAACGTGAGTGTGAAAGAAGACGAGTGGGAGCGAGAATCTTAAGCAGGCTCCACACTTAGTGCAGAGCCCAGTGCAGGGCTCAATCCCAAGACCCTGGGATCATGACCTGAGCTGAAACCAAGAGTGGGATGCTCAACTGACTGAGCCACTCAGGCACCCCTTAAGGGTCACTTTTATGTTTGAGCTCCAGGAAATAAGAAAATGTATGATTTAGAAGGCAGGGAGGTATTGGTGCTTCTACAGAGGTTGTTGCTCAGTAGACAATTTTGTTAATGAGGAAGAAGATACTTTAAAAGCAGTTTCAGTCAATGATGGTGAGTTAATCCATATCTTTGGGCATAGAACAACTCATGGCCCAATCCTGTTGGATTTAGAGATCTAACCTACCCCTCCTAACCAACCCACTCACTGTCATTGGCACAAGTCACCATCCAAACCAATGACCTTGCCAGTTCACATTCCTTATACTTCACCGCACTGGAAATATACAATTTCGCTCAACACAGGTAAATCGATAATGAAAATAAGGCAAGAAATGCAGTTTTCAAGTCAAATGCTCCAATTTTCAGAAAAGTGTATTTTGGAAGATAAACTGTTAGTGCTGAATGGCTTTTAGTGCCATGGAACTTAACTGCTACTCAAACAAAAATGAACTCTTGAAAAACTCTAAGGAAGAAGTAAGTAGACCTTCCTTGTAAAATCTCAAAGTGTATGACTGAAAACATGAGAAGAAAACCATACCTACTATGATAACCCTCAAGGTCAAAGGGATAGGAAATACAAAGCTGAGTATGACACCTTCAAAAACCAGCTACAAACTTAAGTAACCATTTTCCCCACAAGAAAACCTTAAGATGAACATCATGTGCTGATCCCCTACTGATAATTGATAAAGCCCAAGTCCTTAAAAAGCCTTCACACAAGTTTCACTATTACCAAAGGAAAAAGCACTAGAAACCCTAAACGGGTTATGACTGCCCCATAAACCAGCAATCTGGACATTAAGTGTTGGTATAAAATCTAGCCAGAATAAAAAGGTAATTAAAATACCGTAAAAACAAAAAACAAAAAACAAAAAACAAAAAAAAAACCCTGAATCACTTCTGATCACACATGAGCCAGCTAATTATCTGAACGGATAAGACAAAGGAACTCTGTCCTAATCTCTAAGCAAAATATACACCTAACAAGTCATTTATTAAAAATAAAAGTTTAGGGATGCCTGGGTGGCTCAGTTAAGTGTCTTGACTCTTGATTTGGGCACAGGTCATAATCTCCGTTCATGAGTTCAAGCCCTGGATTGGGCTCTAGGCTGGGATTCTCTCTCTTCCCCCTTCCCTACTCTCTCAAAAATAAATAAACTTTAGAAGTTTACAGAGGCGCCTGGGTGGCTCAGTTGGTTAAGTGTCAGACTTTTGGTTTTGGCTCAGGTCATGGCCCCAGGTCCAGCCAGCTCTGTGCTGACAGCATGGAGTCTGTTTGGGATTCTCTCTCTCTCTCTGCCCCTCTCCTGCTCGCTCTTGCTCTTTCAAAATAAATAAACTTTAAAGAAATAAAATAAAAATAAAAGTTTATAGAGGCGCCTGGCTGGCTTAGTCTAGCGTGTGACTCTTGATTTTGGGGTTAAGTTCAAGCCCATGTTGGATGTAGAGATTACTTAAAAATAAAAATTTTTTTTTTTTTTTAATTTTTTCTTTCAACTTTTTTTTATTTTTGGGACAGAGAGAGACAGAGCATGAACGGGGGAGGGGCAGAGAGAGAGGGAGACACAGAATCGGAAACAGGCTCCAGGCTCTGAGCCATCAGCCCAGAGCCCGACGCGGGGCTCGAACTCACGGACCGCGAGATCGTGACCTGGCTGAAGTCGGGACGCTTAACTGACTGCGCCACCCAGGCGCCCCAAAAATAAAAATCTTAAATAAAGTTTAGAGTCAAGCTTATTAAATGCCTAGATGTAAAAGTGATCTTTGGGTCTCAAAAACCCTGATTAATAGTATTAAATTTCAATCACTACCAAAGCAGAAACAACTAGAATATATTAGTAAATATCTATACTCTCCTGAATTTATTTGTTTAATGTACCATACCTGCCTTCAGGTCTTAAAAATTTAGATAGATTAAAAATGATGGTTTAGGTTAATATTAATTATCAAATTATCAATTCTGGAAATAACTGCCAGATATCTTAGGCCCACAAAATATGTTAAAAAAGTCATTCAAGTGTTAGGTATTTTCTTCTGCTTCATTATGATCTATAATGGGATTTCAAGATGGTGTTTCTTCCTGCTTACCTTTGATTTTCCTAGGATTGATTTTATAGGCTACCATGTTGTTTGGGCTTTGGAATGTGTAAGCATCTCTGAAACTGCTAAAATTCTACAAATGTACCTATTCCCAATAAGGTTAAAAATCACTGAGGCAGAAACGAGAGGAATCTTCCATTCTACTTAAGCAAATCAGGACCAAATCTAAAATGACTGCTCATTTCTAAGAAATGTGCTCTAATTCACTAAAAAAAAAATTTTTTTAGGTAATCTACACCACACATGGAGCTCAAAATCATGAGCCCAAGAGTCATAACGCTCCACTGAATGAGCTAGCTAGACACTTCAAAACGTGCTTTAATTTAGAGAAATACAGGGGAAATTATGTACAATCCATGTTATACAAAAGGCATGATCTTAAGAAAGTGACAGGAACAAAATCCTGATGAATAAATAGAAGTAATCTATTGGATAGATCTAGATGAAACCATGGAAATCAATGTGACACAATAGCAAATATTATGTATAGAGTTTAAGAGCCAAAAGAGATTTTTTCCATCCTAGTTCCAGTAATTACTAGTTGATGACAGATACCTCAAACTCTGTACCCACAATGACTACACAGAAACTAGCACACTAACAATTCACTTAGTTTTTTTAAACTAAAGCCCTAAGTGAAGACCTGTTAACTGTCCTGAATTTGATTCTTGTCAGTGTACTCTCCTATGACAATCTACAACTTTAACTACAGGTTTCCCAACGATTTATCCAGGGTAAACCTTCAGAATACACACCTTACATTACATTCTGTATGGTTTTGTAGAAAAGGACTTTACAAATTTTACTTTATCTTTGGATGGTGTAGACTGAAGCTAAGCGTTGCACTACACAAGACGACTGATACTAATGAATACCAGAATCTTGAAAACTCTTCAAGAACCAAAGCCTTCAGCAATTGGTATCTTTGAGAATTAGAAAAGAATATTTCTTTCTCACTTTTTTTCTTAAAAATTTTTAAATGTTTTACTTTGAGAGCACCCAAGCAAGCAGGGGAGGGTCAGATAGAGAGGGAAACACAGAATCTGTAGCAGGTTCCAAGATGTCAGCAGAGACCTACCCAGGGCTCAAACTCATGAACCATAAGATCATGACCTGAGCGTAAGTTAGACACTTAACCAACTAAGCCATCCAGGCACCTCTGTTTCCCACTTTTTATAAAAGCTTCTATTATGGGGGTGCCTGGGTGGCTCAGTCGGTTGAGCGTCCGACTTCAGCTCAGGTCATGATCTCACGGTCCGTGAGTTTGAGCCCCGCGTCGGGCTCTGGGGTGATGGCTCAGAGACTGGAGCCTGCTTCCGATTCTGTGTCTCCCTCTCTCTCTGCCCCTCCCCCGTTCATGCTCTGTCTCTGTCTCAAAAATAAACGATAAAAAAAAAAAAAAATCAAAAAAAAAAAAAAAAGAGCTTCTATGAAAACATATTTGAATGATTTACATAACTATTTTCCATTATCTTTAAGACTACCAAAACTTTTTCACTAGACTACAGACAGTGCAACCCCTCAGACTTTTAAAATCATGTTATTCATTTTTAATGTGCTAGAATTAACATAATCAAGTTACCTTAAATGCACAATTAAACACTGTAGCATAAAATTCATTTTAACATGTACACAAATAACTAAAAACCAAAACTTTTACTCAACATCCTAATGCCTAACACACACGTGAAAAGATATTCAACACCACTCATCATCAGGGAAATACAAATCAAAACCACAATGAGGTACAAACTCACACCTGTCAGAATGGCTAAAATTAACTACATAGGAAACGAAAGATGTTAGTGAAGATGTGGAAAATGGGGAACCCTTTTACACTGCTGGTGGAAATGCAAACTGCTGGTGCAGCCACTCTAGAAACCAGTAAGGACGTTCCTCAAAAAGTTAAAAATAGAACTATCTTAAAATTCAGCAATTGCACTAATACGTATTTTTCCAAAGAATGCAAAAATACAAATTCGAAGGGGTACATGCACCCTGATGTTTATAGTAGCATTATCAACGATAGCCAAACTATGGAAAGAGCCCAAGTGTCCACTGACTGATGAATCAATAAAAATGTGGTACACATACACACTGGAATATTACTCAGCCATCAAAAAATCCTGGGGTGTCTTCGTGTGAGCACTCAAGTCAGTTAAGTGTCTGACTTCTGATTTTGGCCCAGGTCATGATCTCACGAACCATGAGACTGAGCCCCGTGCTGGGCTCCACACTGGCAGCGGGAAGCCTGCCTGGGATTCTTTCTCTTCCTCTCTCTACCCCTCATCCACGTGCGTTCTCTCTCAAAATAAACAAACTAAAAAATGAAATCTTGCCATTTGCAATGACATGGACAGAGACCGTCAGAGAAAGAGAAATATATGATTTCACTCATGTGGAATTTAGGGAAAAAAGATGAACACGTGCAAAGGGGGAAAAAAAGAGGGAGGCAAACTTTATAACAATAGAGAACAAACCGAGGGCTAATGGAGGAAGAGTTTGGGGGGTAGGCTAAATGGGTGAGGAGTATCAAGGGTACTTGTTACGAGCACTGGATGTTATATGTAAGTAATGAATTACTAAATTCTACTCCTGAAACCAGTATTACACTGTGTTTAACCAACTAGAATTTAAGAATTTAGGAAAAAAAACTTTTTTAAGTTCATCCTAATGTAATTTCAATGGTATATATTTAAATCTCAAAGACTTATGAGTAGGCTACTGATAGGGGGCCTGGGTGGCTCAGTTGGTTAAGCATTGGACTTCAGCTTATGTCATGATCTCAACAGTTGGTGAGTTCGAGCCCCATGCTAACAGTGCGGAGCCTGCATGGGATTCTCTTTCTCTCTCCCCCCTCTCTCAAGAATAAACAAACTTAAATATACATGAGTATGCCACTGACTTTGCTTTATGTAAGAAATGGGGGGGGGGGCTTAAAAATGTCTCTGTAACGCATTTCAGATTTACATTAAAATGTAAATATGAAACTATGTCATACCAAAAACAGATCCCAAAAAACCTTTCATGTTGTAAGAATGCTTGCTTTCGTGCCTAAAAATAAATCAACTAGCTAAATTTTTATAACTTGTTTTATTTCTAAAGTAAGATCATTTTAAAATCATTTTTATGTGTATTTATTTTGAGAGAGAGAGAATGAAATCTCAAGCAGGCTCTTCTGCACTGTCAGTGTAGAGCTTAATGTGGGGCTTGAACTAACTGTGAGAACATTACCTGAGCCAAAATCAAGAGTCAGATGCTTACCCAACTGAGCCACCCAGGAGGCCCAGTAAGAGACAATTTCTAAACCTTAGTAGCAAGTAGTTTTTCCACAAATATGCTGCCTTAGTGAGTCTTCTTCAGAGAAGGACTGAAGTGAATGCAACTGTTAAATTTGTTTCCCTAATACAATTTATGTTTAGAGTGCCAATTACCAATATAAATTTGCATGGTTGTACTTTGTATTCCTTAACTTTCTTCATGTTGCCTTTATCCAATGGCCCATTAAGGATACAGATTTGTAGGACAGTGGAAAAACAGCAAGCCCTACTCATATTAATGGTAAAGGGACTGAAGGACAAACCAGTATGCTGCACAGGATCATTTCACATATAATGGCTGGGTGGCTCAGTGGGTTAAGCGTCCAACTCTTGATTTGGACTCAGGTCATGATCTCATAGTCCTGGAATCAAGCCCCAAGGGACCAATCCCCAAAACAGGTTCCCCACTGACAGTATCAGCCTGCTTGGGATTCTCTCTCCTCTCTCTCCTTCCCCTGCTCACGCAGGTATGCACTCTCTCTCAAAATAAATAAACGTTAAAAACTTAAAAAAAAAAACAAAACAAAACTATTTTGTAATTAAAATTACCTAACTACCTTTTTTTTTAAAGAACACTACCCAAAGAACAACGATCAAGGTTGAGAACACCACATGCATTCCTGCTTACGATATAGACATATACATAGACAGCCCCTGTATACGTAGAACCAAAGTTGTCAATGAACAACTGGCTCTACAATCTTCTTTCACAAAGAATTGTTGGTTTAACACTTACGAGTATTTTTGCAAATTCAAAGATACATTTGATTAAAAATTGCTTGACTGATTTATTTGCAACTCTCAAAGCGAAGGAAAAAATTAATTGCACATACTCATTTCAGGATGCATCCAGTTTTATATA
Source organism: Leopardus geoffroyi (assembly GCF_018350155.1). NCBI lineage: Eukaryota > Metazoa > Chordata > Mammalia > Carnivora > Felidae > Leopardus > Leopardus geoffroyi. The sequence goes on from NC_059337.1 coordinate 72,139,470, forward strand.
TTAAAAAAAGTAAAAAGTTGCATCTTAAAATTACAGTGATTTGTCTTGACAAATTCATTTGGAAAGCTGTTAACACAAAACCAGAGGTTTCCAGGAAAGACAATTTGAAAATTCATCTCAAAACTTTCTAAATGAAAAATAATCTGAGCAATATGTAAGGTTGCTTTGATCAATCCTTTCAGAAACAGTACCGGATCCAAAACTATGTTAAGAAAAAAAATTTTAGGGGCGCCTGGGTGGCTCAGTCGGTTAAGCGGCCAACTTCAGCTCAGGTCATGATCTCACACTCCGTGAGTTCGAGCCCCGCGTCGGGCTCTGTGCTGACAGCTCAGAGCCTGGAGCCTGTTTCAGATTCTGTGCCTCCTTCTCTCTCTGACCCTCCCCTGTTCATGCTCTGTCTGCCTCTGTCTCAAAAATAAACAAACATTAAAAAAAAAAAAAAAAAATTAAAAAAAAATTTTAATCTGTCTTTGCTTCTGCTTATGAAGCTTTATATCCAGGTGACCATCTTTAATTGACACAATTTCCACCAAAATTACAACATTATTCATTTGTCATAATTTTAACACATACACTTCCCCGCATATCACTTTGGGTCTTTCCCAAAGATAATAAACTGTAGGTGTTGTCAAATTTTTTTTTAATAAAGCTCAAATTACAAAACAGTATTTATGACAAATATTGTTTATAAACTGTATGTTAAGAACATGTAAGACCACTCATTCCTATATTCTCAATTTACATCCAGGTCAAAGGGTACACTTCTTTTGCTTACAATGAAATTTCCTTTAAGGAGTTGTCTGAGAACAGACTTGTGGTTGCTAAGAATAGGGTGGAGAAACTGACTAGAAAAAGAGTTTCATGGTGAATTTGTGAGAAGCATGATCTATCTGTATCTTGATATCCTGGTAGATACTGTAACTTGAATATACTGTGTTTGTTAAAATAATACACTGAAAGAGTAAATTCTGCTATATATAAAAAGGTATCCTATTGAGGTCTTCAATTTCTTTCCATTCTCAAACTTCTTTGTAAAATTTCTGCCCCTACCATTACCCAAACCTACCCTTGTCAAGTCACCAATGATCCCCGCATTTCTCGATCTTCTATTACTTAACATTTGTAGTTCATCCTTCTACTCTTTTAATACATATTCACACAGCTGGGACACTTCATGCTTCTGGTTTTTGTCCAGCTTTTTAAAATTTTTTTCTTTTTTTACATTTTCTTTATTTTTGATAGAGACAGAGCACAAGTGGGGGAGAGGCAGAGAGAGACGGAGACACAGAATCCGAAGCAGGCTCCAGGCGCCGAGCTGTCAGCACAGAGCCCAACGTGGGGCTCGAACCCACAAACCCCAAGATCATGACCTGAGCTGCAGTCGGACACTTAACCAACTGAGCCACCCAGATGCCCCAGCTTTTTTTTATGGCATTTTTCAATCACTTGAACTCACTCCTCATCTCCCTAGTTTTTAATAGTTGCAGTGCTCTAATGATCTCTATTTTCTGTCTCTACTCACCCAGTATTGTGGTTTTGTGACCTACAAGCAGACAACTATCTCTCCACATAAACAACTGCCGATATAACACCTCTCAATAATACACGTCTAATAAACATGTCAATGACCAATCTGTGATAGTCACTCCTCAACCTAGTTTCCCTATGTTCTTCTATCACTATTTCTGCAAATTCCAAGTCACTAGTTGCGCAGGCCAAACTTTGGTGACATCTGATTCCTCTCTTAGCCTTCACAGTGATGTGTAAGTGAACTGGTCTTTATTAACTTCAAAATTCACCTACTACTTACCACTTCCAAGTCTACCTCCCAGGGTCCTTTCCCAAATGATTGTTTATCTAGATAATTCTATCAGCCACTTATTATCTACAATCAGACTAATCCTGTTACAATACAAATAAGATCCTCTCACTCCTCAGTTCAACTCTCCCCACTGCCTTCTCATCTCATTTCATAAAAGCTAAAGATGCCTTAACATGCTTTTATGTGTTCAACCTACCTTCTCTGAGACCATTTATTTTCCACTATAGTATCCCTGGTGAACACAACAATGCCTCTCCTAAACTAGCCTCTAGGAAAGATTTGTCACAAATCACACTATCAGCATGCAACAAATCAAACCTATCTTTATAGCTGGAAAGCCAAAAGCACTAATCTGCTTTTCCCCCAGCTGTATTAAAACTATTGGAAAAGCTAAATAATCTACCCCAAAATAAAAATCAGATCCTGTGCCTATAATGGGATGTGATGAGACTATCAGGTCATACCTGCTGTTAAGGAATTCACCCGCAAAAAAATTCCAGTAGTAACTTTCTCTTGCAATTATATATGTTTTTTACAATATTAACCTATTTCCCTTCTTAAGCCCCATCAATCTCACAATAGTAACACATTTATTACTATAAAGTAATAAAGTCCTGGGAAAAAAGTTGATCTGCCTGAATAAGTCAAACTATATTTGGTGGACCTTTTCCTCTTATTCCTGGGATTACAGTCTTTAAGAGGAGATTAAATTATCATCTTATCCTATGTATTAACGGGCACCCTCTCTTTCTTTCCCTGAAAGACTGATTTCCTGGATATTCCTTCAAATTCCTTGTAGCTTTATTTCAAAACTGCAGTCTGGGTTCTCTAACTTCCTGCCTGAAGAGCAGTCCTCAGTCATTACAATTCTCATATTGAAACACTGCTCAAAATTCATTTGTGGGGTACCAGAGTGACTCTTGATTTCAGCTCAGGTCATGATCTCACCGTTTTTGAGATCATGTGTTGGGCTCTGCGCTGACAGCACAGGGACTGTTTGGGATACTCTACACCTCCCTCTCTTCCTGTCCCTCTCCTGCTCTCTCAAACTAAATAAACCTAAAGGTTCTTTGTATAAAACGGTAGTTAACACATCTCCTGTGATCACAAAGCAGAATCGTGAAACTATAAAAAACTAAAAACAGTAATAATAAATATCAAAAATGTCAGTATTGGATGTTGTATTAAGACTTGTATCTTTAGGGGCGCCTGGGTGGCGCAGTCGGTTGAGCGTCCGACTTCAGCCAGGTCACGATCTCGCGGTCCGTGAGTTCGAGCCCCGCATCAGGCTCTGGGCTGATGGCTCAGAGCCTGGAGCCTGTTTCCGATTCTGTGTCTCCCTCTCTCTCTGCCCCTCCCCCGTTCATGCTCTGTCTCTCTCTGTCCCAAAAATAAATAAACGTTGAAAAAAAAAAAAAAATTAAAAAAAAAAAAAAAAGACTTGTATCTTTAATATATGAAGTCTTACAACTCAGTAAGTAAACTCAATATAAAAATAAGCAAAAGATCTGAATACATTTTTCTAAAAATAGATATCCAATAAGCCCATGATTACTCACCATAATTTTTTATTTTTATTTTTTTTTAGTAAACACTACATCTAATGTGAGGCATGGACTCACAACCCGAGATCAAGAGTCGTGTGCTCTTTCTTTTGACCAAGCCAGCCAGGTGCCCCTCAACGTCATTAGTTTGTAAGAAAATGCAAATCAAAACCACAACGGGATAACATTATTCAAACTTGAACTACTATAGTTAAATAACAAGGACAGGTAATAAAGTAAGTGTTGGCAAGGATGTGAAGAAAAGTGCAACCTTTATACATGGCTGACAGGAATGCAAAATGGTACAGCTGCTTTGAAAAGATAGTATGGCAGGTTCCTCAAAAGGTTAAAAATGAAATACCATTACAGCCAGCAATTCTACTCTTAGTATGTACCCAAGACAGATGAAAACACATGTCTATGCAAAAATGTACATACAAATGTCCACAAAAGCATTATTCAAAATGTAGAAACATATCAAATTATTCAGCAACTGATGAATGGGTAAACCAAATGTGGTTATCACCCATAAAAATGGAATATAAAAAGGAATGATGTACTAACAAATGGTACAATATAGATGAATTATGAACTATAAAGTATAAGAAACCAGCCATAAAAGACAAATATTATATGAATCTATTGATATAAAATGTGCAGAATAGGCAAACCTATAGATAGAAAATGGATTAGTAGTTGGCAGGCCTACGGACAGAAGAATAGATATGACTGATAATAAGTAAGGTGTTTATTTTTGGGGTGATGCAATGTTCTAAAATCATGATCGTGACTGCACAACTCTAAATATACTAAATTGAATTGTACACGTTAAAATGAATTTTATGTTATATATTATACATCTGTCTCAATAAAGCTACATTTTTAAAAAAGAAAAAAAAAAAAAAAACCGATGTCAAGGAGCTTGACAAAGTCTACCTGGATTAAGAATATCATGAAGTAGAATCCTAAAACAGCAGTGGCTAATTTTGCATTAGAGGTCATAACCAGAACACCACTTAATTCAGAGCCATATAGCAGATTCTCTGACCAAGTCAAATGCTTCCCCTGCAAAAGAAATACCTCCCACCTAGTTATTAAGAGTCCAAGACACAATAAACATAAACAACCTGAAATGAAAGCGAAGTGAAATAAAGAATATACTGTCAAATCACATCTACAGAGGTGTCCCTTAGCTTTTCCAAGTAGCTAAGAACCCTCTTATCTCTGAATCACACGCCTTTCCAAGCAGATGGTCTAAATCAGTTCTTCAAAACCTAAAATATTTCAGGTGTTCTTCCTTCAGGTCTAGTGTTACTCAGGAATATCAGAAAAATGGAAAAAGGGAGGGAGGCAGGATGATAGCCCCACTAATCCCAAGAACATTGTGGGGGGGGGGGGTGGAAGTATCCTTTAATCTGTGGTATTTCTTTTTTTTAAATGTTGATTTATTTTTGAGAGAGACATAGACCCCAGAGCAGCAGCAGAGGAGGTGCAGAGAGGGACAAAGGCACAGAATCTGAAGCAGGCTCCAGGCTGAGCTGTCAGCACAGGGCCCAATCTGGGCTTGTACCCATAGACCAGGAGATAATGACTTGAGCCGAGTTGCCGCTTAACCTACTGAGCCATTTGGGTGCTCCTGTAGTCAGTATTTCTTTAACTTACTAACCAAAACCTAAAACTGGGTGCTTAGAACAAATAAGGGGTAAATATTAGTTTAATATGATTGTTAGCCGCTTTCACCTGTCTTGCATTTCAAAGGAAACTCCCCTAACAACTGTACTTCACCTCAACTGCTGTTCTACAGTCTAGCAGGATACGTTCCTAAAAAAGAGCTCTAACATAAATATTAACAGTAAAATTGTTCCCCAAAATTCAAACAACTCAAACCCTCCAACATCTCTTTCATGTAACCTTTAATGGTATAACTGTAGTCATAAAAGATCTCTGCTATACATCATTTTTTCTCCCTACAAAACATTTAACTTTAAACTCAATAAATTATACCAAGACCAGTCTACCCCAGAAATTCCTGTACCTCCTTCTCCATTCCAACATTTACAATGTTAACTACTTAATACATCTTTTTTTTCCCTCCACTTTCTCTTTTCTATCCACGAAGCAGTTTCTAAGACCTCTCTACCTGCAGGACACAACTCCCTAATAGACCATAAAAGGCTTTTACAACAACCACTCTTTCCAATTATACCAGGCTGTTTCTCCAAATACAACCAGGGATATTTACCACTGTACCTTTACTCTGCCTCAAAATCTTTGATACTTAGTATCAAAGATAAGTTCAAAAATAGCACTTTGTGAAACTACCTGGGGATCTTTAAAGGTGAAGAGAGCTCAGAGCTCCACAACGGGAAACACAACTCGTCTTTCTATGACACAATCCTGTACAAATGCAGGACACATAGCAGCCAATATTAATTCCACATCACTGTCTTCACTGTATAATATTGTGCTTCCTACAATAGCTTCTTCATTGGATAACATACTGCTTGTCATCCATGTGTTGTATTTGATGTGAGTTGATGTACTCCATTCCTCTTTCTATTCATGGTGCGATGGCATATTTACTTAATATATTTAGATATGAAGCAGTATTAGCACTCTGAAAAAGCTCTCATGTAAGAACTTTTACAGTCCAGTCACTTATACACTGTTTACATTATTATTCATGGCCCATACGTTATGTGTGATAAGTTACTTATTACCATATCTTTTGCTACTAGGTTTACTGTGTCTTCACTTTTATACTGTAGCCTACTGTCAAACCTAATAAACCCTTATTGCTTTCTGTGCTCCCCAGTTTCTATAGAAGAAATGACTGAGAAAGAATTAGTTGGCTGTCCATTATGGATTATTTTTTTTTCCAATTTATATTAACATATGATTCACATACCATAGAAAAAACACCCTCCACACACAAACTTCTGCAATCATTACCACTATGCACTATGTAATTCCAGAATAATTTCATCAGGGATCTTGTAAGGGAAAGAAAAGTGGGACTACAACTGACAAAAATCTAAAGAATTCCAGAATTTTTCAAAAAATGGATACGGTTTTATACTTAAGAAAACACTAAATCTTTGTGACACAAATGTAAACCTTAAAATTAAAAATAAATTTTAAGAAACTAAAAAACAGGGCATCTGGCTGGCTCAGTCGGAAGAGCATGCAACTCTTGATCCTAGAGTTGTGAGTTCGAGCCCCACGTTGGGTGTAGAGATTATGTAAATAAATAAAACAAAGAATTTGAAAAATCACTTCTAAGTATTTCAAAGCAACTGCTCACATAAGGAGTCCTTTAGCAACAATTTTCCTAGAAGCAACATGATTCTCAACAGGACACAACAAAAATTGGATCTCTGCTAGAATCTTACAGGTTCTCAGGATTAAAAAAACTTTTTTTTATATGTTGATTTTTTTTTTTTTGAGAGACAAAATACAACAGGGGGAGGGGCGGAGAGGGAGGGAGGGAGACACAGAATCTGAAGCAGGGTCCAGGCTCCGAGTGGGGCTTGAACTCATAGACTGTGTGATCATGACCTGAAGTCAGAAGCTTACCCAACTGAGTCACCCAGGCACCCCCAGGTTTTCAGGCTTTCAAAATCAACAAATAGTATGTTCAACAAATAGTATGTTCTGCACACAGGCAAGACTTATGTAATTCCCTTTGTTTTATACATAGAAGCCCACGAATAGTCATCCTAAAACAAAAAGCTACTTTTGGGCTTCTATCCTACCAGAAAAATGTGTTGGTTAATGAATTTCTAGGTAATTCTAAACTATGTATAATAGAGTTTACAGCATACATGAAATAGTTGACAGTGTCAAACATTAACACATCTATCTAAAATGGTAGTTCCACATATATCAGTAATTTTATGTTAAAAATTCATCCCCAAACTTCCAAAGCCTATAAAATTAGGAATGGTCTTAAGAACAAAAGACCAAATATTCAGACCTACCTAATGAAAGAGGTAACTTTTGGGAAAAAAAACTAATAATAATAATAATAATAATAATAATAATAATTTCATCTTAATGATGAAAAATCGGGGGGTGCATGAGTGGCTCACTTCAGTAAACCATCCAACTCTTGATTTCCCCGACTTGTGCTCTCACGCTCTCAAAAAAAAAAAAAAAAAAAAAAAGATGCAAAATCTGATTAACTGTAAAAATGCTAAAATATTAGCAAAATACATATGGTTAACGTTGGAAGAACAGCAGCATTCCTATTATGCCAACAGCAAAAAATGTACTAAGAATTAATTCACACTACAGTAAGCTTTAATAATCACAGGTAGGGGTGCCTGGGTGGCTCAGTCGGTTCAGCGTCCGACTTCAGCTCAGGGCATGATCTCGCAGTCCGTGAGTTCAAGCCCCACATCGGGCTCTGTGCTGACAGCTCGGTGCCTGAAACCTGTGTCTCCCTCTCTCTCTGCCCCTCCCCCATTGGTGCTTTGTCTCTCAAAAATAAATGTTAAAAAAAAAAAAATGATCACAGGTAACAGTTTTGCATTTTTCCACCCACACCCTGAATTAAAATCAGTAATATTACTGCAGTGCAGGTGGCAGCATTAAGGCTATAGAATTTGATCCTGTTATCTCCCTCAGGAGACAAAATTCTAAAATATAAGTAACTTGGTTTAAGTTTTAAAGTTTGATTGCCCTCCAGTTTTAAAGATAAAGAGTATTCTACAATCCTTGGGTCTTGATCACACATCCCCAAACAAAATACAACACAGGTAGGAGAGGGCTCTCAAAACAAAACAAAAAAAACCAAGTGACTCTAATTCTAACAAAAGTGTTAATTACCTATTTCCTGATATCTAAAGTGTTTCTTCTTATAAAACACCCAATGCCTCCTGTATTCTTAAAATTCCTGCCAAATCAGGTTAATGATTAAAGTGCACAATACCTCTATGAAGTATTCTGGGCTCCTTCCCCACTACTCCCAACATACTCCCTCATGTGGGGGGGGGGGGGGGAGGGGGGGTGAGAAAGAAAAAGAAGATAGAACCTGAAATCTGATCAAGCCTGCAGATCTATCCACCAGTTCACAAATACAGGTGGCACTGAAACATGCTTAACAACACAAAGTATAACCCACAAAATGAGATCTATGAAAAACTGATGAGATTAATATTAAGTATGGCGGTGTGATTATGTTTATAAAAGCAATCTTTTAACCATTAAAAAGAGGTCCAGAAAACACTAGAAAATACTAAGCATTTCAATATGCATTAAAGTTGAGAAGACGGTTGTCACACCTAAAAAGAACTGGAGTATGCTAGAGATGTTAGTTTTCTGGGGAAGAGGATTGGAGGGGTATCCACAATTCCCTTCGTTCTGATAATCCAGAAGTGTAACTTGCAGCAACTTTGCATATAAGAAATGTGAAGATCTTGATAATTAACAGGAATGAATCCTCATGCTCTAAAGACTGGGAATTCTATTGATTGGTTGTAAACAGTTATGATATTTGCGAGTCATCACATTTATAATGCAATTTCTAGTCTTTCATGTTTCCATTAGTCTTCATAGCAACTCTATTAGTAAGATTATTTCCATATTAGGGATAAGAAACTTGAGATTACATAGGACTTCAGTCAAAAATTTCTTTGCTAAATATTAGGTCTTTGGATTCTTCAATTGTTCTTTTTTTATAGGCTCCAGATCAGCTACCTCTCTACCATAAAAATAAGTAGAACTCAAGATCCCAGAAAGCTAATTAAGAAATGCCGATTTTAGGTCTTGAAATATTTGTGTGAATCTTATGTTCTTAAAGGTATGACTAAAAGGTTTAAATAAACACTGACTTAACCCATTTACATAGGAAGATTCAGAGCTTTCAGCTCATCTCAGAGCCATTATCAATAACCTATTTCAATAAACAATCCAACATAGTTGATTTAGGACCACTATGTTGTTATGACAATTAATACAAATCTTAACTTTCCAAATAAGTATCTTCAGAATGACTTCTCAGTGTGATTTAAAAAAAAATTTTTTTTTAATCTATTTTAAGTTTTGAGAGAGAGGGAGAATCTGAAGCAGGCTCTAGGTTCTGAGCTGTCAAAACGCAGCTTGACATGGGGCCCAAACTCATGGTCTGCAAGATCATAACCTGAGCAGAAGTCGGACGCTTAATCAACTGAGCCACCCAGGTGCCCCTCTGTGAGATTTTCTAATGCAATTTTCCTGACTAGTTTCTCTATGCCTGACTAAATGTATTTTCTCATTATAGACCTCAGTACTATACTTGAATCTGCTCTTTACCAGCTACTACCTGGCTGCTCCATCAGTCATCATAAGGCTTTTTCCATTGGCTGAGATTAGAATTGAAGAAAATTCTACTTTTCACTGAAACTCTATTAATACCAAGCAAATACACCAGAGTAATTAAAGGTATTCTCTTGCCTCTTGAAAAACTGAAGAATGAGGTCAACAGTGGCACCGCCACTAATTTTTAGGATCAAAGAGCAGTGGCAAGAAATTTGAAGGTATTTCTGCAAACATCTAAATTTCCTTACTATTCCTTGCTGTCGATACCTTAACTCATCCAAAATTCCTCACTCAAAAAAATCTTTTCCAAACATACTTATAGTGGCATGATAGAAACGGTCAATGTTTTGCTGCCTCACCAAGACAACTAAAAGTAAAACTTTAGAGGACTACTGTCATGAAGTTAGGATTGTACACATTAATTCTCTATGTACTAAATTTAAAACGGGAGTTTTTTGTGCCAGAGTCCAGGATACCCCAGAAATTATACATACATATATAAATGTATTAGAATTTTTCTAAAGAGATTCATAGACAAAGAAATAGGGTAAGAATCAAAGAAACAAAGCTACTTCCTCATCCTTTAATCAAGGATTCTCAACCCTTTGACATCAAAATCTCTTGAGAAGCATTACGAAAAATACACCAACACTCAAGCATCTATCTAGACCATATGTATAAGAATCCCTACAGGTATAGTTGGGCATGAGTATTTTTTTAAGAGAGTAAAGGGCAGCTGCTTCAGATAAACTCATTAGGTCTCTCTCTGTCCCTTGAAGTCACCCAACCATTGATCACATTTTTAGGAGTAAAGAGATGCCCAGATCTCTCAACTGCCATCTTTTGTATTTTAGTATTTCCAAAATATGAAAATCATCATGGTTTTCAAAACATGTGTTCAAACATAAATAGACATAAAAATATGAAGAAATCACTAAGGACAAATGAAATAGCCATACTGATGATGCACAAAGAATACTCACACAATTTTAATATGGCATTCAAACACTTTTAACAATGTAGGCTCAAACTATGTTTCCATTCTTAATTCTTTTTGGCCTATTAATGACTAGCTTACCGCAGCCCATATATTTCTCAAACAGAAAAAACATACACGCTCAGATCTTTACACAGGTGTTTACTGGCTGACTTGATAATCCTTTACCCAACTGCCTTAGCATGACTCATCAACTCAGTTCAAAAGTTTTTCATGTGTGGAAAAAAAAGCTATTCCCAAATCAAGAAAGCTATTACTTTTACTCCCAAAGCAGAAATTTAATTAATTTTCTTATATATTAACATTATACTAATCATTGGAATACTGAAATCCTAAGATGAAAAACACCAAAGAAAAATTTATACTAGATCAAGTCCAATGTATCAGCATACACCATACACTTCCATATGATGCATAATTTTAAAAGCAGGAAACCAAATAAAACTAATATTTTTTTAATGTTAATGAAAACTGTTATCAGAATGCTAGTATGATACTGATATCTTTTGTGTATTATATCATTCCCCAAGAACTAATTCCTGTATCAGCAGGTCTAAATCATTCATAACCTTCCATAACCTATGCCTATCCACATATATTCCTATTTTATTTCTCAGCATGCTCCAACAAATAATATCGCTTTTCTAAAGGTATGTGCCCATGCACGTGCACGCACACACTCTCCAACCATTATTCCAACCTCCTTGTCTTTTAGAAAGGTGTTACCACCATCCCCAGTCTGCAAGTCTTCAACACCTTTTACCTCCTAACACAAATTCTTAAAATGTCCTTCAAGGAGAGGATTTTTTTTTTTTTTTTTTTTTAAGTTTAAGCAGTCAGCAAAGAGCATCACACAGGGCTCAATCCCATGAACCATGAGGTCATGACCTGAGTGGAGATCAAGTCAAATGCTCAACCGATTGAGCTAACAACACAGGTGTCTGGAGTGCATATTGTTAATTCGTTTACGTATGCTCACTGTATCCTGTTTTGTATTAGTTGGTTTACTCAAGGGAGACTTAGGGATCTTTAAAAAAAAAAAAAAAAAAATTTGTTGTAATCCCCTACAAAGCAAAGCCAAATGGCAAGTATGTGACAGGGACAAAATAAAGAGAGCATGGAAATGCTAATTAAGTTCTATTTCCTCATTTAGCAGTCAATGAATCCTTACTTCTCTATCTGGCATACATATTCAAACAAAACAATGGACATGTCCCCATATGCCCAGACCATACATAAACTGATTCTTTGAAACTAACAAAAAACACCACCCTCATCTACCTCTGACAATTTGTAAGAAAGTATTTTTCATTTTGATTATAAAGGGGGGACTCTGACAACCCGCTTATTGCTCATTACTACAAAAGGGAATGTTTGTTACAAAATTGAAAAATAAAATGATTCTTACTTAAATGGCTTTTAACCAGAATAGACGAAACAAAACACCTTTAACATACCTGTCATAATAATCTCGTTGAAAGTCATAGTCCAAGTCAAAAGAGGAGCTGAAAAACAAATACCAAAAAGGATTAATTTGGAGTTGCTGATGTATATTTACAACAGTAGATGGGAAAAACAAAAACAAAAACCATGCAAAACCAATCATAACAAACAGATCAAGAGATTAGCATGGAATAATATCCAATCATTCAAACAAATCACTAAAATTTCAATCATTTTAGAGGCCACTGGACATGCAGCAGCCAATTTGCAAATTTAGGCACAAGTATGCTACAATTTCAACATACAACATTAACAGCTAATACAGGAACACTGAAAAATACAACAATAAACCAAACATTCTTATGCTACCCTCCTTCCCTTTCTTATTTCCCAGCTTCTTAAACTAAACAATTCCTCTTGAAGGATTTCATTTTATGTTAAAAATATCAAACTGCTCTTTAGTAAGTAAAAACCTCAGGGAATTCTAATAATTCTCTGGGAAATGGGCGAAAAGGAGGTATACTAATACAAGATTAATAAAGCATCACTTTTACACAGATAAAACATACTACAGTTAACCCTCCCCACATCCAGAAAACAGATAGAGAAGATGCCCACTGATGGACACAATGCAGTTATAAATAATAAAGTTCCGGACCTGAGTAGAGGGGACGGAGAAGGGTGTTCTGGTACTGACCCGTACATCTCCGCTGCAGATCGTTTCACACCTGCTTTTCCTCGGTTCACTTTTGGCTCTGCAGCCAGATTAATATCTGAAAAAGCAAAAACAAAGACAAAAACTTTAATGACAACTCTGGGTGGGGTAGGGTATATCTTAAACTAGTTTTAAAATGCGTACACAGTATATAAGTCAACAAAGGACTAACACCGTATCTCATCTTTCCTTAGATAAAAGGGGCTCATGAATTTTTATAAAGCTAAGACTTAGTCTTTCATTCCTTTGTCCTCTGTTCTGTAACAAAGTATTCATTATACATAAAACATTAGGTTTGTCTTTGGTACCTTCTACCCTCAACTGCCACTAAAACTCACTGTTCAGAGCATATATTAGGAATGAGTGAGTGACCTCAGAGACATAAAATATACAGCAATTCATGAATATGGAGTATGGTGCCCTCAGATTCTCATTCCCCTTACAAACAGAATCAGCTGTAAAGATGAATAAAAATTGGTTAAGAAATACTACGCAGGGGCACGTGGAGTTGCTCAACTGGGTAAGTGTTGAACTCTTTACTTTGGCTCTGTGCTGGGCGTAGAGTCTGCCTGGGATTCTCTCTACCCCTTCCCAGCTTGCACTCTCTCTCTCTCTCTCTCCTGGGATTCTCTCTACCCCTTCCCAGCTTGCACTCTCTCTCTCTCTCTCTCTCTCTAAATAAACATTAAAAAAATATATATTATGCAGACTAAACTGCTGAGCAACTGTTACATGAACAAAAAGAAAAGGGAAATAAGGGAACAAAGGAAAAGCCCTAGTTTCCATATGCCTCGTCATTTTTAAAACAGATATTCCAACATGGCCAGCTGTTTACCGTTACCCACTGTCTAACAAAAGAATTAATGATTGCTTTCTTATTCTAATAATACATTTGCCAAAAACCAGCTCTCCAAAACTCAGTTCATCAAATGACCAACTGAAAAACAGAATTTCAGTACACTATCTGCTGAGCACCACTACATTTATGAATTATCTTCAGTTCTTAGTTCACTAAACTCATTTTTAATTTTTAACATTTATTGTTGAGAATGTAGTTTTTAAAAATTTTCTAAAACAAAACCAATAAACTATGTATCATACTAATTACACAACCTTATAGAAGAATTATTTCAAGTGATGATTTAAACTATAGTACTGTGTTGATATTCAGAATAGGATATATACTAATAAAAAGAAACTAAAAGCTAAAATTGCTTTTAATAATCTTAATTTTGGTAAAAAAAAAAAAAAAAAAAAAAAAAAAAACAAAAACAGAAAAAACCTAATAGGCGTAGTTATTTTAAAACTGTGGCACAATGCATAAAATTATGTTTTGTTTTCTAAAAACCAAGGTGCTCCTATTCTTCCCGCTGAAACTAGACAGAAGCTATTAAAAATTCAACAATAATAAACACTCTCAGTGTACAGATCATGGTTTCTATGTAAGTGCCATTTAAAGGAGCCAAGGCTCCTAGAAAAAAGGGGCAAATCGAGATTTAGGTCAAGAAATCTATCAGATGACCTGAAATATCTTGTGATGCCAGAAAGTTAAAGATGCAATAAAATATTACAAGAGTAAGGTCTCAAGGACACAGAAACCAATTTGAAGGTGATCCACTGGCCACAGAAGAAATATTTTAAGCTCTAAGGAATGATTTGCAATGCACGAAAATGTATCAATTTAAAATATAAGTTTATGGGGATGCCTGGCTAGCTCAGTTAGTAGAACATGCAACTTTTGTACTTGGGGTTGCGAGTTCTTCAACCCATGCTGGGTGTAGAACAGAGCTTACTTTTTTATTTATCCACTTTGAGAAAACAGAGAAAGAATCCTAAGCAGACTCCACACTGTCAACCCAGAGCCCAATACAGGGCTCAAACTCATGACCATGTGATCATGACCTGAGCAGAAATTAAGGAGTTGGAGGTTTCACAAAGTCATCCAGGCACCCCCTAGAGCTTTCTTTTTTTAAAAAAAAGGCTAGGGGTGCCTGTGTGGGTCAGTGGGTTAAGTGTCCGACGTTGGTTCAGGTCATGATCTCACGGCTCTTGAGTTCAGAGCCTGGTTCGGATTCTGTGTTGCCCTCTTTCTCTGCCTCTCCCTGCTCCCGTGTTCTCACTCTCTCAAAAAGTAAACGTTAAAAAAAGTTAAAAAACCTAAAATAAAAAAAGCTAAAATATAAGAGTTTATATTATTAAGCAATGATTATATTTAATGATTCCTAGGTATCAGTTTAGAAAAATTATTTTGCAAGCCCTAATGAAATACGTAGGCAATAATCATCAATGGATAATCACCATTAAAGTTAAAAACTGATGAGAAACTTTATCATTGATGTGTCAGGATGTAAACTCAGAACCCACAAATTATCCTTAACATCACTAAAAATGGGACCATATTAGGTCACCTGATGTGGTATAATATAAAACACAGAACACGGTCCATGTAATATTTTCACCAAAATAAATAGTATCTGAATTTTATCAAGCCTCTAGATCTGCAGTCTAAGGAAGTAAGCTGCTAGTCTGAATTCAGATGTGTTTTAAGTATATATTCTCTTATACATCTATTGGACAGCACTGCTCTAGATGTAGCAGTATTACACAAAACAGAGGTAGAAAACAACAAATTAAATGACACCACAAAGAATCAATCAGTACACAGTGTGGAACACATTTTCTTCAACAAATTAAATGTCATACATTTTTTAAATTAGAAGGACAGGAAAACTCAGATTTAAAAACATCTAAGAGGGAATTAATCAAACACACATACAGACATGAACTGGATCTTGATTTGAATTAATCAAGTTATTTAAAAAAAAGTTTGAGGGGCACCTGAATGGCTCAGTCAGTTAAATGTCTGACTTTTATCCCTGCTCAGTTAATGAACTCATAGTTCGTGGGTTTGGTCCCACATCAGGCTTTCTGCTTTCAGCGCGGAGCCTGCTTCAGATCCTGTCCCCACCTCTCTCTGCCCTTACCCCTAGCTCTCTCTCAAAAGAATAAAAAGTAAAACAACAACAACAACAACAAAAAAAAAAAAACCCACAAACCACAAAACAAAAACTTAAAAAAAAAAGTTTGCAACCAGGGGACCAGGGATGCTTGGAAAGCTCAGTCAGTTAAGCATCCAACTTTGGCTCAGGTCACTGATCTCACGAGGTTCATGGGTTTGAGTGGGGTTCTGTTGCTGACATGACAGCTCAGAGCCTGGGGCCTGCTTTGAATTGTGTGTCTCCCTCTCTCTCTGCCCTTTTACCCCACTCACACTGTTTCTCTCTCTCAAAATAAACATTAAAAATAATAACAATAAAAGTTTCAGACTCGAAAGGAAGAAATCTAAACATGGAATGAATATTTGATGGCATTAAGGAATTTCTGGGAGGCTTTATTTTGGTATGTGATAAGGGCAGTGTGGTCTGCATTTTGTTAAAAGTCCCAGTCTGCTGAATATATGCTGGAGTCTTAAAAAGAGACTTGACTCTAACAAAATTTAAGAGAAAAAAGGGAAAAAAAAGAAACAACAGAGGAAAACAAGATTAGTCAAACTGGTTGGTAAGACAGGTGAGATGTACATACACACATGCTCATTAAATTCTTCTATTTTTGTATTAGTAAATTTCCATGACCGTTAAAAAATAAACAAGTATCATAAAAAAACCTGACTTCATTTTATGATGGAAAACTGTTTTAGTTCACTTTTGCCACCACACCCATTTTACAGGTATCAAAGTTTTCCTATACTTTGAGTTTTCCTATAGTTTGAATATAGGACAAGTGGGTATGGAAATTTCTTATGTATTCTCAATTAAAACTGTTACTTTTATCTTCAATATCAAGGATTACAAGGTTCTCTAACTTCCAATATTTTTCCTTCCCAATCCATTGTGAAGATTTCTAAAACAGCATTTGAAAAGGGTTTACAAGTGAAATACAAATTACACTAAACTTTTATTCTAAAATCAAAGAGCTTTCATGAAATAGCCACTGAAAAACCATAAACATCCAAAATAGTCTAAAAAGCTGTTGAAGCTTTACAATAAATCACGATATAAAGTATTTATTAAATGCTACAATCATTATGAAATGCTCAAGTTTTATCTAGTATTAGAGGGAAAATCACCAACATGATTACACTTAAGGAGGAAAGAACCCACTCCAACCTGGAGAGGAAGGCAGTTAGAAATTAAAATGTTTAAATTGGAATTCAAATTTGCACATTATACAACTGAATACAAAGTCCTGAAAATGCTGAAAACAAAATGAAAACTTAAATAAGCCTCTACAGGAATCATCAGAAAACTAAGTTCTCAATTATGAATTGCTATAAACTTTATAAACCTAAATAATTGTTAAATTGATAACCACAGTATCATCAACAATGCCACCAGCCATTATGTGGCATTCAAAATATATGTGCTTATTCCTTTTTATTCATTAAAAAAACAAAGAGAAATTGACTTCTCTTACTGAACCCTTCAACTTCCCTAATATTATTCACACCCAAGAAAATATAAGCTATATAAAATTACTATGATTCTGACAGCAAATCTTAGCAACTGGTAAGTTGTTACAAAACTATTCAAGGAGATGAAATTCTGTAAGACTTATGTGCTAAGTCTTAATATGTAATGAAATCTTCTGAAGTTTAGAATATAAACTATTATTAAATAGGGCTTAAATCTCATTCTAAAATATCTGAACATACTAGATCAGAGCAGACACTTATTGGGAAAACTAACACCTACGACAAAACCACTCTGTGCTGCTAATGCTGAAATATATTTAATAATAAGTACCTTTTATTAAGTGTAACATGCTAGACTATACTTGAAGCTTCTCATGAATCATCTCAACTAAGACAAATTCCTGATAACACCAAAGTACTATTACCTCAGGTAAGAATAGATAATAACTCTGAGGCACAGTTTTTAAAAACTAAGAAAATTTAAGGCTCAGCCAAGCTATGCAGACTGCCCAATACACAGTTATGAATCGCCAATGCAGAGCCAAGCACCCGGCTCCACAGATCAAGAATGACTAAGCTATATTGTCTTCACCTCATCCCTGTGAATGGTAGGACACAGTTATTAGGCAGCAACTGTTCCTTATGTAACACGTCATTCCTACTCTCCTGACCTTACTCAAGACTGCCAACTGAAGCTTATCCAAACTCTGCTACACAAAATGGAATAAAATCCTTAGCCAATTATACCTACAACCCTAACATTTTTTGACTGTTAGCTTAATGGAAAAGGGACAGAAAAACAGAAGCTTGAATAGAAAAATCTAGATCTGGGGGCACCTGGGTGCCTCAGATGGTTGAGTCCAACTCTTGACTACAGCTCATGAGGTCATGACATCAGTTTGTGAGACTGAGCCTTGTGTCAGGCTCCACACTATCAGCATGTAGCCTGCTTGGGATTCGCTCTACCAGTACCCTACATGCACATGGGTCTCTGTTTCTCTCTCAAAACTAATAAACATTAAAAAATAGAAAAATGACCGGTATGTGAATTATACAATCAATGAAAAAATCAATTCAACCCAGATCTTACCTAAAACCTGGCCAGCAATCATTCTTCCATCCTCTCCTGCCACAGCAGCCCGGGCATTTCTCTCATTAACATACTGAACGAAGGCAAAGCCCTTATGAACAGAGCAACCCACAATTTTGCCATATTTTGAGAAGATTGCCTCCACATCAGATTTCTTGACCACAAGAGTGTTGAGATTCCCGATGAATACACGGGAGTTCATGGAGCGAGGATCTGTCTTGTTGGTAACATTGCTTGCCATGGTCTTTGATGATACGGTTGTTCACAAAGCCGAAAAGCTGGAAGGAAAAAAAAATGCGTTCAGGTGAAAAGGAGATAAAAACAAAATACTCCTCGATGAAACTTTCTACTCCTTATTTTGAACCACTGTGACTAGAGTATCAGTCAACCAAAAGGGCTGTCATAGCAGCAAGTTATCTGTTTTAGAGAGGAGAGCTCCTGAATATATGTATTCTTATAAAAATTTAGCTCCCTCTTCCCCAAGTCTATCCCATGAGGGGCTGGGGGGGGGGGGGTCCTCTTCAGAGACTATTAGTAACACAATCACGGACATTATTAATTATAAGTGACCATCTCTGTTCTAAAGTCCTGAAGCAAATTCGAAATCCTTAAGCTTTCTACTACAAACTTCTCAGATTTCTAACCTTAGCCCTCATACTAACCTAACCATTCCTTGCCACGTATAAAGAACTCCACCTTCTTGCACAGTGCTATTACTAAAACGAGTCTCAACTATTCCAAAGATATATAAAACTCTGAATTCTGCCCACAAACACCATTCTTTAGCTAGATAAATGTGGGCAGCTGACACCCTCAAGTATAATTAACCTTATTATACTAAAGCAATATATAGACCCAACTCATTCACTCTGGAACTATTTCCAGGTACTTCAATTGACTTATAATATGCCAGAGGTATCTCCAGTATCAGTACTAACACTTTACACAATGTACTGACTCTTGACCTACTTTATTTTTTATGTGATAATCTACAAAATACAGTTGGGACATTTACTACTAGATGATGATGATGATAAAACTAGTAAGTAGAACACTGCATGAATCAAAAGGGGACCAAGAAAACTACTTTCCTCAGACTTTTTCAAAACAAAAATTATCTTTATGTATGTTATAAAGGTTCAATCACAATTACATGGAGATTCATGATACTACCATCTTAGGTCTTTTTTTATGTGAGAAAAGTTTTGACATTCTTTAAGCTTTTTTATCTGCTGCCCCTTCCCACTCCAACTACCAAACTGAAGATGAACCCACTTTAGATTTAGAGTAACATTCTTAAGATTAATTTTTCCCCATTCATCCTTTTGAAACTCAAATCAGGTATCAGTGTCTTTCCAATCCTCAGGAGAAATCATGACAAACTAGTTCTCATGGATTATGTAAAAATATACTCTATATATGTATGTTAACAAAATAGTACAACATCATTTATACAGACCACTCGTATTTTTTTTTTTTGGACCACTAATATTCTGACCCTTAAAACACCTAGTCCTTTCAAACAGTACTGATTTCTGTTTTAATTTTTTTTACATTTATTTATTTTTGATAGAGACAGAACACCGGTGGGGGAGGGGCAGAGAGAAGAGGAGACACAGAATCGGAAGCAGGCTCCAGGCCTCGAGCTGTCAGCACAGAGCCTGATACTGGGCTTGAACTCACAAACCATGAGATCATGACCTGAGCCAAAGTCGGACGCTTAACCGACTGAGCCACCCAGGCGCCCCACAAACAGTACTGATTTTAAAGCTGCCAAAACCATTTTTCCCTCCTAGCCATTCTAAAATTCAAGAAATTGTCTTTATTTGATTTTGGTTTCTAAATTATAGCTTTATAAACAGTTCCTAAATTTTAAGACTAAGAAATAAAAATTTATCAAACAGCAGTCGTGAGAGTCGTGAACACATTTTAAACTCTAAGTGTGAGTGCCAGAAAGCCTTAGAACACCAAAAACAAAAATGAAATGAAAGGCGTAACTGGTTTCAAATGTTACTGCTGGCTATTAAAGTTTCCTATTATTGTATAGGGGGACAACTTAAGCCAGGTTTCTACAAATGTTTTTCATGAGAAACAAACATATATTCTACATGTTATGGTAAATAATAAACACAGGAAAAAATCTTCCTGGGTTTAATTAGAAATTACCTGTAAGGGGAAAGAGGATGGTTCTACATGCTATCAGTATACTGAACAAGAGGGTAAACCACCAAACAATGGACATTAATGCCTGCTTCAAATATACTCCTTGGAACCACAAAACAAATGGACTTCTATGACTGTTTTTCCAATTTTCACAAAGATGGTAGGTATATAGCTTGTACCAATCTAGAAATATAGAATTCATTATATATAAAGAATGCCACTGGGCATTACGGATTAATTCTTAAGCAACTCCATTTGGAAAGGCCAGTAAAGAAACATCCAGACACAAATAAGAAGGTGGTAACTTTGGGTGCCATCTCTGAATTTAAGAATATGATTTTATCTTTTAGGTGATTATATATGGTTTCTAAATTTGCTACAAGAATCATGAATTGTAAACAGAAAAATAATATATTGACCTCAACTTCAAAGGCTTGGCTAAAGTCAATGGTATAGCTTTCAATGCCCATACTCACTGTAAGGATTTAATCAAAATATGAGCAACAGTAAAGACAAATGAACCCACAAAGATTCATTAATCCTGGTTCAAGGAGAAACACATCTTCCTAAAAAAAAAGGGTTAGTACAAATAAATACATTTTTCACTGAACATGTATCTGAGAAGTACGAGCTACCAAGGCTACTTCAGAGGAAAAACAGCAACAGCTACAATTCCTCAGAGTTTACACTCTAATAATACTACTGTTTAATATTTTATTGAAAGGGCCCCGGGTAGCTCAGTCAGTTAAGCATCCAACTTTGGCTTGGGTCAGGATCTCACAGCTCGTGGGTTTGAGCCCCATGTAAGGGCTCTAGGCTGACAGCTCAGAGCCTGGAGCCTGTTTCAGATTCTGTGTCTGTCTCTCGGGTATAAACAAACATTAAAAAAAAAAAAAAAAAAAATTATTGAAGAGAGGAACAGATTCCCCAAAATTTTACAAATTTCACAAATACAAATTATCTCAGTTCACATTTCACCCTACCTCTAATCCTTAAGGTACCTTACCCCTGAAATCTCTGTTGGGGAGGTAGGGATGGATAGTGACCAATATCCCAAATGCAAAGAAACTACTGGGAAAAAACAGATTCTCAAAAGAAAGCACCAACAGCAGAGCATAGTTTTTGATCTTTCTGAATCCCCAGATAAAAGCAACTAGATAGTGAGCTTTAGTGTCAAGGTACCCCAATGAAAATGCCAAAATGCCAGGCTGGTAAGGAAGCCACCGGCCCATGCAACAGCCCACGTGGGGGAAATAGACTCAGGAATTGAAGAATCCTCAAATATCCATTTACTGGATAGCCAAAGGAACCAATTTTAAGAAAAGCAGTTGAAACAATGTTTCCTGTTCCAAGTATGGGTGAGTACAAGGCACTATTGTAACAATCTCTAGGTACCAGAGCCTCTACAAAATCTCAAAACTAGGAAGCCCTCTATGTGCACCATTCCATTCTCAATCCCTTTCCAACCTCCAAAAGTTAACTATCGCTTTTTTTTTTTTTTTTGTGAAGAAGGCTTCAAGCCCAGCACAGAGCCCTAAGCAGGGCCCGAACTCAAAATCCTCAAATCAAGACCTGAACTGAGATCAAAAGTCAGATGCTCAAAGGACTGAGCTACCCAGGTGTGCCATAATCACTTTCTTTTCAAAATAATTCTATCACGTTGATGTATATCCCTAGTTAGTAGTCTTACCCATTAAAGCGAATTTGAGGTGTCTTTTATGGCTTCTTTTAGATATGTTCCCCTTCCATCCCTTTAACTCAAAACAACTTCTTTGAAGAGTACAGGGTATTCAACCTCAAGTTTCCCAGTCTGGATTTCCCATAATTTCATACTCTTAGTGCAATTACACACACACACACACACGTCTTTTTTGTGATATTACTGCTTAAATTCTACCATGACTTAAAATTATAGTATCTCAGGTTTATCTCTAACATATTACTCAGAATTCATGAGAATAGTTTCTCAGTTCTTACATGTTACTAACAGTTGGCCTATGTGGTCTATACTTGTCAGTCAGTTTTGCTGGGTATGAAATTTTATCACTGCATTTTCTTTCCTTAAATATGTTGTTTCATTTACTTCTCAACTGTCACAGGTCATTCCAAGGTGCAAACCTTGTTGGCAGAGTTGTATTTTTATGGACTTTAGTCATTAGAGGTTTTGCTTCCTAATTATTTTTCTCGACCTAACAGAAATGGAACAGATGTAAATGAATTTATTTGAGGCTACATTATGGGTCATAAAGGTTTACACTTGAGTAATTTTTCCTCATTGGGCAGATTTCTCCTAGCTTTTTAAAAATAAGTGCTAGGCAAGAAGATATGGGTGGAAGTGCTGCCTAGCTTAAATAATCAGATCCAAATGCTACAGTCTTCAAGACATACATCAGATTTCAGTATAAAAGCAGTTGCAGAACAACTTTTGTTTTACCTTACAAATATCTATAGCATGTTATATTCTACATGCATTTTTGTACAGCAGATTTTTAATTTTTAACTCAGCATTCTAATTACCAGCAATTACAGTCTTTAGACTAATCTGCACATCACTTTAGGTGTGCCTGGCTGGCTCAGTGGGGGAAAGCATGCAACTCTTGATCCCAGGGTGGAGCCTGAGCCCCTCATTGGGTGTAGAGATTCAACAAAAACAAACAAAAAACTTAAAGAGAAAAATCTGGCAATTACTTTAAATAATGTGGGGAATTATCATTAAATGTTTAGGTCGAAAAGCAACATATATAACTGTATGGTAAAAGGAAGCACATATAAACTATTCACATAAAAGTCACATGCTTACAAAAGATAAAGCAATAATATTTTAAAATGTTGTCCTGTGGGTACTCTGCTTTCGGTTAATGCTTATTATGACCTTCATAGTCTAGTTCCTCAAGCTAGTTTATAAATTCCACAACTTCTCCCATTTTTCTGACAACCAGAAGTTGCTAGCACATTCTAAATGTTCTGTAATTCCTCATAGATGAAATTAGTCTAGTAACATCCTTAAAGTTTTCTCAGAGAGGGGCTCCTAGGTGGCTCAGTCAGTTAGGCATCCCAACTTCAGCTCAGGTCATGATCTCATGGCCTGTGGGTTCGAGCCCCACATGGGGTTCTGTGCTGACAGCTCAGAGCCAGGAGCCTGCTTTGAATTCTGTCTCTCTGCCCCACTCATGTCCTGTCTTTCTCTCAAAAATAAACTTAAAAAAAATTTTTTTAAAGTGTTCTCAGAGAAATCATTTTTTTAAAGTTTCATTTTATTTCTAGTTAGTTAGCATATAGTGTGGTATTAGTTTCAGGCGTTATCAGAAAAAAATATTTTTTTTAAAGTTTATGTATGTAGGTAGGGAAGTAAGTAATCTCTACACACCATGTGGGGCTTGAACTGACAATCCAAAAATCAAGAGTCGCATGTTCTTCCAACTGAGCCAGCCAGGCGCCCCACAGACCTCATTTCTAAGTCAAATTCATTCTTTCTTAAACATCTAAATAAATAAAAGTTACACAGAATAAAAAAGGTTCTTTCCTAAAATTAGTTTCAAAGAGTAAAAAATGAGGGGCGCCTGGGTGGTTCAGTCGGTTGAGTGTCTGACTTTGGCTCAGGTCACAATCTCACAGTCCGTGAGCTTAAGCCCCACATCGGGCTCTGTGCTGACAGCTCAGAGCCTGGAGCCTGCTTCCCATTCTGTGTCTCCCTCTCTCTCTGCCCCTCCCCCACTCATGCTCTGTCTCTGTCAAAAATGAATAAAAACATTTAAAACAATTTATATCAAAAAAAAGTAAAATAAACAGGGTAGACTTCTGAAATGATTATGTTCCCTGGATACTCTGCATCCTGTGTAATTCACTGCTGAAGATTTAAATAGATCTGGTTTCCACAAGAGCAGAATTCGAACACAGTAAATACAATGGAAGGAAAGAATGAACATTTTCCTAAAGGTTATCTGGGTTGTATCACTCAAAACTAGCACAGATGCACAAGCACGCAAGTGTTTGCATACTACATACTTTACATATATATTTTTATCCCAAAGAATCTAAGGCGTGTTTTATCCGGTAAGTAAATCTAAACTAGGACTACTCAGTTACTTTTATTGCATTACACCAAAGGATCTATGTGTCTGATCATAGGCTTTATGCTGAAGCAATAAAACCAAGAGATTTTAGAGGCAGTGATGGACAAATATTTAAGACTTGTGGATATAGAAATGTTTCTATTCACACTCCTGCCATTCCAATTATATCCTAAAACCAAAAAAAAAGGTAAATAAAATCTCCATCTGTTTGGAATGCAAACAAACCTGTCAAATTTTATTTCAACTGTTCATTCTCAGGTTTGCACTATCCCGATTCTTTGCCCTCTTGAGACCAACCTAACTTGGGACTGCCAATCTAACTAAAAATTTGGGAGATGTTTATAATGACTACTTCATCTCTCAAGTTCACATTAAATGTCAAGTAAATTCTGCTGGGAAGAGGGGCAGCAAGGGGAGATGCAGATTACACTCTCTGATTATGAAGAGTTTCAAATGGCCCAAAAACATAGGTTATGAAGGTCCTTGACTTTGCTGGGAGCTGGCCCAAAACAAATTTATAACTGGAACCAAGACTTTAGCTCCCTTGCTTTTACGTCTGGGACACCAGAACTGTACCTTTAGTGGAAAAGGGCTGGAAAGATAAATGCTTGACAAAACTGTGCCACTCATTCAGACTGTGTTTAGTATCACAGTAGTAATATTTA
Organism: Leopardus geoffroyi; assembly: GCF_018350155.1. Classification (NCBI taxonomy): domain Eukaryota; kingdom Metazoa; phylum Chordata; class Mammalia; order Carnivora; family Felidae; genus Leopardus; species Leopardus geoffroyi. The sequence continues at coordinate 72,164,753 of NC_059337.1, forward strand.
GGCATATTTACTACAAACAAAAATCCCAGCAGCAGAAAGTTAAGTACACAAGCCATAAGGTTTCTACTCAAGATTTCAGCCAATCCTCACTTTTGAATGTCCCCTCTCTGTAAAGAGAGCTTTCATACTATTTTCTTCTTTTCCCATCTTATATTCTAATAAACTTTTGCCAGCTGCTCAAAAAAAAAAAAAAAATTTCAGCTAAACCTCTACCTGCTTACCCTATACACCTAGACTAATCACGTTTAAACTTGCTCATAGCACATTACCTTTTACTCCAGAAAAAAATAAATCAAAGATAACATCTGTATGGCTTATCAGATGTCAAATCATACTAAGAAAAATAACTTGTCTCAAACTAGAAAATTCAGAACTCTGCCTTAAAATTTTATTACCCTTTACCCTATACATCCAATTCAAATTAGATACATGACTAATGTTATTTCCCATCTTTCAATATAAAAAGCAAAGTATCACTAGATGGCAGCAATGAGTTGGCATTTTTAAAAATACATGACTAAATCTGGAGTGTAAAGATTTTCTACTTCACACCGCCTTTCACAATTTCTTGACAAAGTTTCTTTTTCCGATACTATAAATTTCTCTGCCCAATTAGAGTGTCATCATCTGCACTAAGTTGTCCTCCTTTAACAATCCTAAGCTCTTATTTTGCCCCTTTATAAATCACTTGTCCCTCTTGGTTCCCTCTTATTCAATCTGGCCCCCTTTCTTTGTTCTCTACCTGTTATCTTTATTGCATTCAATTATTTCCCTCTGGCCAGCAATGAACTGTCCATCTGTCTGCAAAAAGAACAATATACTTTATTTTTAAGGCATTTTCAGGTCACAAAAAAGGACGCTAGCCATTTTTAGATAAGCTATTCTAACTGCTATGTCTAAGAATTAAACTAAGAATACTCAAGATATTATAAATTATAGGGAGAAATAGATAATTCAATAAATGGTAGCACACAGCCATCTAAAAACAAACTCAGTACACCAAAATAAATTATAAATGGGTCAAAATTTAAATGTAAAAAATTATATATGCAATTGTCAAAACCTCAACACAAAACATGCAACAGTCCCAAAAAGTATGAAGAGAAAATAAAAGGCAGGAAACTCAAAACAAATCATTTAAAATCAAATGTTTTAAAGAAAAACATACTGAAATGAAAAATTTTAAAGATACTTCTTAAAACTGTTAGATTGGTAAAGATTACATCAATTTAAGAATTGATTCAGACGACTATTGATGTATGCTAAAATCACTGGGCAAAAGCTTGTTGAGTAGAAACAGGATTTACATGATCTCAAAGTATCACCAAAAAGAATACGATTTTAACAGGAAAAATGTACTTTTACAATGGGAGACATAAATGCCACCACTTAAACCAACTGATCTGACATATGCCTGCTGATGTAACAAACACATCACCTATGCAATATTCTTGGTAAAATACTTGAACCTATACATACGGAAATAATCAATTTCAAGTTTGTAGAGACATTATACAACAATACAAATGATTGAAACTCCTCGAAAATAAATACATACATACAAAATAGGGAAAAGGAGGGACTTTCCTAGATTAAGAAAGCAATGTATGAACCTTGACTGGATAGGGAACATTTTTTGGTGACAACTAGAGAATTTTATTATGGACTGTACACAAGAGAATATTGAATATTATATATTATTTTGATAATTATGTGATGATACATACTATCTTTCTTCTTACAAGGTGAAGCCACGTTCAAGTTCCTAAGTGAAGTATCATGCCTAGAATTTTAAAATTATTCAGGAGGGGGAAAAAAATGCAAATAGAGAACATGGCAATCTAGGCAGCAGCTACCAGAACCAAGCACAAAGCTGGAACACAGATGGTGTATTTTACATGTGTAATATTACCTGTTCCAAAGTTTCTTAAAGCTAGTTTAGGCAAATGGGAAAATGATATATACAAGGTCACACACTTTAACAAGTTCCCAGAAAATAGCAAAATTACATTTTTCTTAGATTTACTAATATAACAATGATCAATGATCATCCAATTGGATGAAGAGAAATGGCATTTCCTCTGCTATAGCTAAGTAAACCAGTACATGTTTCTATAGGTTCCTTTGAAAATACTTTATTATTTTAAAAAAATTTTTTTAATGTTTATTTTTGAAAGACAGAAAGAGACAGCATGAGCCGGAGAGGGGCAGAGAGAGAGGGAGACCCAGAATATGAAGCAGGCTCCAGGCCCTGAACTGTCAGCAAAGAGCCCGACGCGGGGCTAGAACTCACGAGCCGCCAGATCATGACCGATCGAAGTCGAAAGCTCAACCGACTGAGCCGCCCAGGCGCCCCTGAAAATTCTTAATTAAAGTTAAGTGCCAAGCAACGGGTAGGTCTATATACTTCCATTAATTAAGCAACCGACAATGTTAAATTAATTTCAGGTCATCCTATTTGGAACTGAAAATGAGAAACTTTGGGGCGCCTGGGTGGCGCAGTCGGTTAAGCGTCCAACTTCAGCCAGGTCACGATCTCGCGGTCCGTGAGTTCGAGCCCCACGTCAGGCTCTGGGCTGATGGCTCAGAGCCTGGAGCCTGTTTCCGATTCTGTGTCTCCCTCTCTCTCTGCCCCTCCCCCGTTCATACTCTGTCTCTCTGTCCCAAAAATAAATAAACGTTGAAAAAAAAAAAATTTTAAAGAAAATGAGAAACTTTGACGCCTGTAATTTTTATAGATCCCTATAACAAAAAACATTAGATAACCCCCTAATAAAAACATGTTGTAGAAAACTAAGCAAAAAACACTTAGAAAATAAATGCTCTAAAACTACCTATGGTGGGGCGCCTGGGTGGCGCAGTCGGTTAAGCGTCTGACTTCAGCTCAGGTCATGATCTCGCGGTCCGTGAGTTTGAGCCCCGCATCGGGCTCTGGGCTGATGGCTCAGAGCCTGGAGCCTGTTTCCGATTCTGTGTCTCCCTCTCTCTGCCCCTCCCCCGTTCATGCTCTGTCTCTCTCTGTCCCAAAAATAAATAAACGTTGAAAAAAAAAAATTAAAAGAAAAAAAAAAACTACATATGGTAACAATTCTACATTGCTAAAAACCTATAAATATATAAAATACATACTATGAAAAAATTATAGAGATGTACAGGTACACCCATAGCTAAGAGACAGAAAAATGGACGAAGATAGCAAATATTAATAGTGATTATCTTTGCTGATGCTTTAAGTATTTTCTTTACATGTTTCCTTCAAATTTTAATAAACATTTTTATAATAAGATTGTTCCTGTCAAAGTATAAATAGGTAATGTAATACAACAACAAATTTTAAACTGTAGGTTTTAAAAATATTCCCAGAATCTCTAAGATGAAAAAACTAAATCATGTAGTTCAACAGCCTCACAATTCTTCATAACATGTTAAAATCCCCTAACATCCTTGCTCACTCACTAATTATCTAGCTTCTTGAACTGCCACCAAAGTCAAGGAATCCACAATTTAAAGATACTCAACTCTAAAACCTAACTGGCTTTTAACTAATTTCTTTAGTTCCTTCTTCCCTTGTCTCTTCATTAGCATTAAAATTTTCTTTTTAACATAAATCACCTTATTCAAAGTGTTGTCTATCCTCACCATCTGTGAAAATAACAAGTCCCATGCAACAATTTAATCTGTCAATGTCCCTTTGAACACAGTAGCAGCCCAAATTTGGTTGCTCTTTCAAGAATGGAATACACTCTGGATGCTATCCAGATGCTAGTGCTTCTGCTAATAACTTTTGTATTGTCAACATATGCAGAATTCATAAAGTAAAACCTAATTCTTACTCATTAATATAATGCTAACTTCCTATTTGTATGACTATAGAGTTGGGTCTCTTTACATCTAGTACACGGTTTTACACTTCGAATACCATTTCACCCTATTTAAAAAAAAAAATTTTTTTTTTAAATTTTTTTTTTTTCAACGTTTATTTATTTTTGGGACAGAGAGAGACAGAGCATGAACGGGGGAGGGGCAGAGAGAGAGGGAGACACAGAATCGGAAACAGGCTCCAGGCTCTGAGCCAGCAGCCCAGAGCCCGACGCGGGGCTCGAACTCACGGACCGCGAGATGGTGACCTGGCTGAAGTCGGACGCTTAACCGACTGCGCCACCCAGGCGCCCCCCCCAAAAAAATTATTTTTTAACGTTTATTTATTTTTGAGACAGAGAGAGACAGAGCATGAACGGGGGAGGGGCAGAGAGAGGGAGCCACAGAATTCAAAGCAGGCTCCAGGCTCTGAGCTGTCAGCAGAGAGCCCGACACGGGGCTCGAACTCACGGACCACGAGATCATGACCTGAGCCGAAGTCGGCCGCTTAACCGACTGAGCCACCCAGGCGTCCCTCATCCTCTTTAGACCTATTTCAACGACCCTTGTTCCAGCCTGAAGTGTCAGATTCGGATTTTAAGTATTAAAATATTAACAGTCACTTACAATTACATATCCTTCACTGATTTGTTCAACATACCCTGAGGAATCTTGCCCAAATCACTTAGAGAAGTTTAATAAGATTAACACAATTTTCCTTCGATAGCACAAGATTTTTTCTATGTCACATTAGTTTTAAAACAATGACAACCAAAAGTCAATCTCAACTGACAAGTGCTTCTGAGTATTTTCTGTATTCTGATCAGCCCTATCCTGGTTTAAGTTTGAACAGGACCTGAGTCAATAACTTTAAAAATTGCAAATTAAAAGTGTAGGTAAACACTGTTTTCAAAAAAAAATTTTTTTAAACCAAAATGGAAGATACCTATCCCCACAAGTTCAAGCCATGGCCACCATGACCAAATTTCACTTGCAATAGTGACTAACGAAAACTTCCTAAAGAGAACATAAAAATACAACACATTCCCACACTAAAATACAAAAATAACGAAAAATAAGTTACAAAAAACCGTAATGTCTATTTGTCCACAATTCAAGTTCTTAATAACATACACAAAAATGCATGAAAAGAATACATCCTAATGATCAAGAGCTCTGAGACTAGGGTCAGACTTGTTTCACTTTCAAGGTCAACCCCTTTGAATAGTGTACACCACCCTTTGGGAAGCCAATTCCTCCAAAAACCAGACATTTCAACAGTAAAATCAGTATCATTGATAGTATTTGTCTCATTGGTGAGGTAGGAGGCATAAACAAAGTACAGAAAACATTGACATGGTGCTTGGCACACAGGAAGTGTTGCTGCTGCAGCTGCTGCTACTACTACATCATTTACTATTATTGGTAAATACCAACAACAACAAAAAAATGGGCCAAGGACACAAACAGGTTATTAGCAAGTACTACTAAAGGTTTAAGGAGATTTTTTTAATTCAATATCACTATAATGAAAACATAAATGAAATCAATTACCATACTTCATTTACCAAATAAGCAAAAATACTTTAAACTTGGAATGGTCATATTTATACATTTTTTCTATGAATTGGTTCCATTATTTTCAGCGGACAATGGGACTTTTTTTTATCAAAAGCCTTAAACCTGTACACATTCTTTGGCTCAATCTCACTTTTTGAGAACTCATCTGAAGCAAACAAGGATTTGGACATATTAACAGTGAAAAATTAGAAAATAAGTGCCTGACAATATAGGACTGGCTTAATGAATTTCAGTACATCAATCTGATTAATACAAGCAGCAACAATTATTTAAAAATGACAACGTACTGACACTGAGAGATGTTCAAGATGCTAAGGAGCACACATGATATACAGCTGTCCCATGAACAACACAGGAGGCAAGGGGCACCAGCGTCCCCACTGTGCAATAAAAAAGCCAAACGGAACTGGACTCCCCAAAAACTGCTGACTGGAAGCCTTACCAATAAGTTTATTAACACGTATTCTGTGTATGTTATATACTGCATTCTTACAGTAAGCAAGAGGGGCACCTAGGTGACTGTTTGTTAAGCTTGATTTTGGCTCAGGTTATGATCTCATGGTTTTGAGATCCACTCCTGCCTTAGATTAAGATTCTCTCCCTACCTCCCCCCATTCCCCCGTTCACATGCTCCTTAAAAATAATAAGGAAAAAAGTTACTAAAATCCTAAGAAAAGGGGCGCCTGTGTGGCTCAGTCGGTTGAGCATCCGACTTTGGCTCAGGTCATGATTTCACGGCTCGTGAGTTCGAGCCCTGTGTCGGGCTCTGTGCTAACAGCTCAGAGCCTGGAGCCTGCTTCCCATTCTGTGTCTCCCTCTCTCTGCCCCTAATCCACTTGCATTCTGTCTCTGTCTCTCTCAAAAATAAATACTAAAAAAAAAAATTTTTTTTAAATCCTAATAAAAATGCTTACAGTATTGCATTTAAATGTGGGTTTTTAAAAAACCCACATGTAAGTCGAACCATACATTTCAAATCTGTGTTGTTCAAAGGTCAACTGTAGAAGTTATCTAAATTACTAAGTATTAGACATCTCAGGATGTAGTAATATTCTTAATTTTTAAGTACTTTTTCCTTGATTTTTCTTCAACAACCACATTGCTTTCATAATTCGTCATTCTGCAAAGATAGCTTAATGCAACATTGCAATTCAAGGATTATAATGCAGCCTGGCCTAGAATAAGCAAAGATTTCTATAACCCACCCTCCCCCGACAAACAAGTTGTAACGGATGAGTGCTTCCCTTCCACAAAGAGCAATTCAAAACTATATAAAATTTTAGAAAACGGGCATCTCTCAACCAAATTTTTCACTGGATATTGTGTTTCACAAATTCAAGGTATCTCAGTAGTAGTCCCAATAGAGACAGGTACTTCTCTCCACATTTCAACCTTCATAATCAACTGCTGGCATTATTAAATAGTTACCTGTCAGTTTCAGTCAGAGTTACATCAGACTTAAGGAAATAAGGGGGTAAGGTAATGCCTGGCTGGCTCAGTGGGTAGAGCATGTGAGTTGTGGATTCAAGCCCCATGCTGGGTGCAGAGATTACTTAAAAATAAAAGAAAATAAAAAGCAAACCTCAGCATTTTAGAAGTGTACTGTATTGTTCTTAAGTGTTTTTTCATTTATTTTTGGGAGAGCCAGAGCATGAGTGGGGGAAGGGCAGAGAGGGAGACACAGAATCAAAAGCAGGTTCCAGGCTGAGCTTGTCAGCAGAGCCTGACACAGGGCTTGAACCCACAAGATGTGAAATCATGATCTGAGCCGAAGTCAGATGCTTAACCGACTGAGCCACCCAGGCAATCCCGTTTGTTTTTCCTAAAAAAGGGAAGGCTGCTACTTTCATTTATTTTTGAGAGAAGGGTGCCTGGGTGGCTCAGTGGGTTAAGTGTCTAGCTCTTGGTTTCAGCTCAGGTCATGATCTGGTTCATGGTTTCAAGCTCTGTGCTGACACTGTGGAGCCTGCTTGGGATTCTCTCTGCCCTATCCCCACTTGTTCTGTCTCTCACAAAAATAAACAAAAAATGATCTGAGGGAGAGAGACAGTGAGAGAAAGAGCGCGCGCACAAGAGTGGGGGAGGGGCAGAGAGAGAGAAAGAGAGACAGAGGAGGGGGAGAGAATCTCAAGCAGGTTCTATGCTGTACAGAGCCTGATGTAAGGCTCCATCCCATGAACCACGAGATCATGACATGAACCAAAATCAAGAGTCCGACCCTTAACCTACTGAACCACCCAGGCGCCCCAAAGCCTATCATATTCTTTTTTTTTAATGTATGAAATTTATTGTCAAACTGGTTTCCATACAACACCCAGTGCTCATCCCAAAAGATGCCCTCTTCAATGCTCATCACCTATCCTCCTCTCCCTCCCACCCCCCATCAACCCTCAGTTTGTTCTCAGTTTTTAAGAGTCTCTTATGCTTTGGCTCTCTCCCACTCTAACCTCTTTTTTTTTTTCCTTCCCCTCCCCCATGGGTTTCTGTTAAGTTTCTCATGATCCACAAAAGAGTGAAAACATATGGTATCTGTCTTTCTCTGTTATAAACCTATCATATTCTTAACTAGACTAGCTTCTACATAGCAAAACTCCCCTTCAACAAACATCTACTCATTCTGGGAATTTTTTTTTAAATCTTCTTATTCTTGAGAGAGAGACAGAGTGCAAGTGGGAGAGCAACAGAGAGAGGGAGACACAGAATCAGAGCTGTCAGCACAGAGCCCAATGGGAGCTTGAAGTCACAGTTCAGTTCATGACCTGAGCTGAAGTCAGACGCTTAACCGACTGAGCCACCCTGGTGCCATTCTGGGGATGTGTTAAGCCATTTCAAAAAAAGAGGTTCCCAAATCTACAAGTATCAAACAAGTATTAGGAGTATGTAAAAGAATGCTTTTCACAGGAAAAGAAGAGCGACATTTCATAATTACTTCAGTAAAGTCAATAAACCTTGACCAAACACTAAAACATCAAGGACACATGCAATATATAAAATAATTAAAAAAAAAAAATACAGGAAGTACTTATTTCTAGTATCACTGAAAACCTATGTGCATAAGAGTGACAAAATGGTTAAGGTGCACATGAACTCTTGATCAAGAGAACAGTATCTTTATACTTGAGATTAATGCTTTAAATATTAGGGATCTGTCTTAAATCAGCAATTTCCCTTAAGTGGTTCAGTAAATAACACTCAAAGAAAACGGTAACATGGCAATCTAGGTATATATATAATATATAATATACAACACTGTTTTGTATGTCTGAATATTCTCTTTAAACATGGGGAAAAGGTAAAAATGTTCATAAGTATTATAGTCACAGATCCACATTGATAGGCAAAATTATGTTTTTCAAACATTTCTCTTTTCAGCTATCATTTATCACCAACAAATATTTGATTACTAGCTTCAGTGGTATCCACTACTTATCTACCATTTATCAAATTACCAGTCTGAATTACTTGATTCTTAATCCTATTTATGAGTCATTATTTCAATTTTTACATTTTTTTTATATTGTATTACTGCAAATTCACATACTGTGATCCCCAACTTTCCCCTCAAACACCAAAAAACCCTCTTGCCACAAAGCCCATCAAAATGTCTACATCACAAATAAGCAATAATAAGGGAATGCAAGTGGTCTAGACCAGTACTTTTCTTTGATGTGCCCATCAGTTCTAGGATAGAGCATAAAATTCTGTATTTCTATGAAACTTCCAGGTTATGATGATGATGATGACAATGATGATGATGATGATGTTGCTGCTGGAGCACAGACCATATTCTGAATAGCAAACAAAGTGTCAGTGATACTTATTCACAAGATTTCATTTCTTTTTTATCTTGCAATTGAGTTCCAACAAATTATACTTTTCAGTTATAAAATTTATACTATTTTATTTTACTTATTTTTTTTAGAGAGAAACAGAAAGAGCATGTCGGGGCAGGGGGGAGGCAGAGAGAGAAAGGAAGGCTTCATGCTCAATGCGGAGCCCGCACGGGACTCAATCCCACAACTCTGGGATCATGACCTGAGCCAAAATCAAGAATTGGATGTTCAACTGACTGAGCCACCCAGGTGTGCCCAAAATATACTTTTTAAAGTCTACCATGGAGACAGGTGTTTGGAAAATCAGTATTTTTCAGTATTTACCAATACTGTGCCTTTTTTTTTTATGTTACACCCCAGCTGGATCTGGGGAACCACTCAGCTGTCAAATCAAATGTATTAGTTTTTATACAGTAATAGATATACATAATCAGTCACTTAATGTAACAGACTATAAATAATCAAGTCAATCGAAGTCAGGCTGTCACCAAATGAGTTTGTCAAACTAATGATAATATTCGTCATAAAATTTTAATTTTTTTATAAAGAAATAATTTTTAATAAGGAAATGAATTAAAGTTACAACATTCTCCATCACTCAGACCTAAGCAGCTAGAACATGGGATTACACCTAAATTTGAGAACTGACAATAAGATGACCATCTTCTGTTACTCTGAACTCAATTTTATCACCTATGAGAAAAACCATGCCAAGATTCACTCAAATTAACAAAAAACTTTTCTCTAATAAAAGAACTTCTCTAAGTCCAGAAAGACCAAGCAAAAAAGTAAATCCTTGATTTACTTCAAAATAATGTGAAGCAGAGGGAGTAGATGCAGGTATAGGTGAAACAAGATTACACAAGGACTGTTAAAACTGGATCAAGTTCATGGAAACTGATTATATCCCTCTGTGTAAGTTCAAGAATTTTTCACAAAATTGAAACAGCATCAAATATCCACATACATATATGTTAAAAATATAAAGCACTTATAAAATTTTAGTTTTAGGACTGTTCAATTGTGTATAAAAGGGAAAAACGGCAAGAACCTGAGTGCCCCAAATAATAGTTTTAAGTAAAATATTGTTTAAGTATGCAATGTATGCAGCTATTAAAATTCTTAGATTATCTAATTTTATGTTATTATATTCACATTAAGAAATTTTTTCTACTTGAATGTTATGTGCTGTATGTATGACATGACTTTCTGAAAAGCCTATGTATGCATACTCCTGGAGAATAACTTTTTAAGAAAATGACAAAGTTCTTCCAAATTTTGTCTACAGCCCCATTCCAGGAAACACACAACCCATGTCCTCAAATTACAACTCAACTCATTCCACCACAGCCAAACCTGTTTCTTTAGTTTTTTTCTAATGTTATTTATTTTTGAGAGAGACAGAATGCAAGTGGGGGAGGGGCAGAGAGAGGGAGACAGATTCTGAATGAAGCAGGCTCCAGGCTCTGAGCTGTCAGCGCAGAGACCAGTGCAGGGCTCAAATTCTTGAACCACAGGAGATAGTGACCTGAGCCCAAGTCACTTAACTGGATGACCCACCCAGTTGCCTCCAAGCCAAACCTATCTTAAAACTGCATTTCAACTTAACTACAAAACTGTTTACTAAACCCCTACCATAGGCCTTAGCTATTTAACTTCAGTCACAGAATCTGAAGAATTGAAGCATTTCTACAAAAGGAGTTTTAAGTTTTTAAATTAGAAACGAAATAGTGTTGCTCATTGTACTCCTCAGTCTAGGCACACAGCAAGTTTCCTTCCAACCCTAAATCCCTCCTTGCCCAGAGGTAATGAATGTTTTTTCACATGTAGCTTTCCAGATATTTCTCTCATACCTTTACGTAGAAGACAAAGTTCTTAATACGTGTGCTGTCAAAAAGTGCTCGAGTATTTAGTGGGGGAAAGCCTGAAGGGCCAAGAGAGGGAAAACACCAGTGAGAAGATGACCTTTGAGTGAAGTAAGGAACCTAATCTTAGGAATGTCTCAGGGAAGAACATTCCAAGGAAAGGCTCTGAGGACCATCTAGTGTGTTCAAGACTCAGTAAGGAGGCAACGTGGCTAGAGCATACTGTGTGTATATTATTGGTAAAGAGGAGCACAACAGATCATGTAATTTGTTAAATCACAGTGATTTTTAACACTGAAAATAGGGAGCTATTAGTTGAGTTTCAAGAAGAAACTCCTTCAGGCAATACATTTTTCAAGCATTACATTTCAGTAGGACCAATGCAGCTACCACAACTGGTGGGAGGGGCAAAAAAACCTAAACCTATTCCAGTTGTGCACCAGACAATGACAGCTTGAAACTGGACCAAGGAACGGCAGTATCGGTCAATTCTTGTATTTTAAAGGGAGCACTGACAGTATATTTCACAAGGCCAAAAATAAGGTATGAGAGAAAACAGATAAGGATGGCTAACCAACATCTGACCTAAATTGACATAAAAACTGGAGTTTCATTAACAGGCAACACTGGTTTGAGAGAATTCCAAGAGCCCAGGTTTGGACTTTTAAGTTGATACACTTAAAGGGAGTAGTCAGCCAGGCAGTTAAACAGATTGATTGGCAAGTCATTCAAAAGAGGCCAAGGCTGGGGGCGCCTGGGTGGCGCAGTCGGTTAAGCGTCCGACTTCAGCCAGGTCACGATCTCGCGGTCCGTGAGTTCGAGCCCCGCGTCGGGCTCTGGGCTGATGGCTCAGAGCCTGGAGCCTGTTTCCGATTCTGTGTCTCCCTCTCTCTCTGTCCCTCCCCCGTTCATGCTGTCTCTCTCTGTCCCCAAAATAAATAAACGTTGAAAAAAAAAATTTAAAAAAAAAAAAAAAAAAAAGAGGCCAAGGCTGGTGATGGAACCATGGGAATAATTGGCTTATAAATGGTATAGAAAATCATCCGACTGAATGAAATGACCCAGAAACAGAACAAAAACCGGGAAGCTAAGTAAAAAAACGTTTCAAGGAGGAAAGTGGCTCCATTGGTTAAATCATACCAACTGGTCAAGTGTGATGAGGACTGAAAAAGACTGCTGGGTTTGGCAACACAACCCTCTAGGATGTGTATTTTTTTAAACCACAAATACAATTATTTGACTAAAACTCACTTTTAAAGTGTATTTACTTCCTCAAAAGAATACTGTCACATCCAAATATTTTGTAAGATTATACCACAAAGCTACATCTAAGTAATTCATTACCTTGGACACTTCATTATGCCATTTAACATAAGTTAAAATATATAACGATATTTAGTTGGACACTCTCTAAAAATGGAGGTCCAACACAATTGGGTGAGGGTAATTTTAACCCAATAAAGATTTGTTTTCCATAAATACTTCAATATGTCAAGTAAAGGTCAACCTAGTATGCTTAAGAGTTGAAATCTGTAGGCCTAACTGCCTGAGTTAAACCCATGTGTCACCATTTACTAAGTATGTCTAACTGGGCAAATTTTTAAAATTCTGTGCTTCAATATTCTCATCTCCAAAATGTGAATACTTATACAAAGATTACGATGATGATTAAAAAAGTTCACACAAGGGTGCCTGGATGGCTCAGTTGGTTAGGCATCTCACTCTTGACTTTGGCTCAGGTCGTGACCCCAAGGTCGTGGGATCTAGCCCTGCTCTGTGCTGAGCATGGAGCCTGCTTAAGTTTCTCTCTGCCCCCTCCCCCTCTAAAATAAATTAAGAAAGGTTACAAGAACTTTAACACTGATGAACACAAACATGGTAAAGTGTCCATATTATCGCTTCCAAAAGGAAAAAACTGTGTGTCTACTTCTTTTTTCTTTTCAAATAGGGAAGCAATCCTATCATGTCTGAACCAAAGGGGTTGTCAGAGAAGTAACCAGTTAATTCCTACAATCTGATCAACCAGCCCTCTTCAAACAACTTACATCTGCTTAGTAATACATGCCCCAAAAAAACTCATTTGAAAAACCTGGGCAAGTAGGATTATGTGCTTTTTTAAAAGAGATTAACCAGATAGTGACCATTCTGATTGGCTACTCTGGTAACTCTTCTAATTTATTGTCCTCTTTGAACTTTGTCCTCATTACTAACATTCCCCATACAATGGCCAGAAGGAAATTCCAAAGAAATAGGATCTCAGCATTCTCAAGTTCCTTCAAAAGACTCCTTTTCTTCCCAAAATAATCTAGATATTAAATGTGGCCCTACAAGGACCTATATACTATGCTTGGTACTTGCGTATCTTTCCAATTATTTCTTGCTCTGAAGCCAAGTGTTTTCTCCCAATAATCTGTGCTTTTAGGTAGGATAATCCACTTCCAGATCTTAATTTCAACACTAATTCCTTTACGGTCTCTCACTGGCAGCACCCTCCCACCTCCATATTCTAAATTTGGTTCTCTTCCTATCATCTCACTCTGTTCTTTTCCTTCTAGGTTATAAAATGTTCAATGATCTATAATAACAAAGAGGGCTAGGGAACAATGTTTTGTTCATCCCTATATGCCCCAGCCTAACAGTAATTTTCAGAATAAGCACTCAAATGTCTACCTCACAAAGCAGTAAATTGCTTTCTCCTACTCTTAACTCTAATCTGCTCCTTTTGTTTACCCAACATCTATCAGCTCCTCTCTAATCCCAATTACACTGCTTTTGAGGAGACCAGCTCATTATTTTTGTATATTTGAATATCTTATCGCCTACTTCTAATCTCACTCTCCTCTAAGCCATTTCCACACTATTACATTTCTAAAATGAAAATCTGATCTCACTCCCCAGTTTAAAACCTCAATAGCTCACCAATGGTTTTGGATAAAATAAAAACTCCCTGGCATGGCATTAAAATTTTTATAATCTGGCATTATTAATTCTAAGGTTCACTTCAGTTCCTTCTCTTAGAAGCATTTCCTGACTGGGGCACATGGGTAGCTCAGATTGGTTGAGCACCTGACTTTGGCTCAGGTCATGATCTCATGGTTTGTGATTTCGAGCCCTACATCGGGCTCCCTGCCCAGATCAGGGAAGAGGCTGCTTCAGATTCTCTATCTCTCTCTGCCCCTCTCCTGCCTGCACACTCTACCATTAAAAAAAAAAAATTTTTTTAAAGCAGCATTTCCTGACCTTTTAAGAGCCAATGAGGTACTCATTTTTGCATACTTTTTATAGAATCTGTTTCCCTCTTAATCACATGGTGACATCTCATTCACCCATTTCCCTCACAAGGTTATGAGTCCCTGAAGAACTACACCTTTTTGTATCTCCCAAACTGTAACACAAGATAAATTTGTAGCATGAACAGGAAAAAGCATATAGCGAAAGAAACCACACAATGACAATGACAGAGAGTTAACAGGTAAAAATAGCTTTCCTACAATAAAGGCCATCAATAGTACTTGGACCTATTAAAATTTTCCATTCCTGTTCCGTATAACCTCAGGACAGTTCATAGAACTTTCTCCCATTCTGGTTTACTTTGAGGATGTCTTCAGTGTTCACTTTAATTGGACTTTATTCTTTTAGTACAAGCAAGGGATGTATGTTAATGACCCTAGTACCACACAGCATTCAATAATGCCTTTAAAAACCATTTTACTTTTTAACCTCAGTTCAAAATCTACTAGAGCAACTCTAAAGTGAGTTATCAAAATATTCCACTGTTGTCAGTAAAATACTAGACGATGCTAAATTTCTTAAGTCTTTAGGTTCTCGTTCCTTCCTAGTACTCTTGGGAACACACCAGATTCCCCAACATTTAGCTGGGTCCCAAGTTATCACTGAAAGAGGTCAGCCCCAGATCTTTCCTAATTTGGATACAGGTTAGATTTCACTTTCTGAGATTAAAAAGCCTAGCTATCCTTTTTAAAAAAAAAAAACTCCCAGTGCGACAGCATTTATTATTACAGGATGTTTCTTACAGCTTGATTCACGTTAAATTTTATTAAGAATAAACAGAATACAATCCACAACCCAAGGAAGATTACTCCGAATGACACTAATTTGCAATAATCTAAGGAAAAAAAAACACGTAGTATGTCCACGTCTTGTTGCTAATGAAAACAAGCCATTTTCATTCTAAAGTATATGTAACCTCCAGCTGCTCTTTCCAATTACCAAAATTTCTCAGTCAGCCCAATTACAAACTCATAATTCCATCATAGTTTACAAAAAACTGAGATGGCATCCCTTGGCAAACATCTGAGATACACAAAAATCTCAACCTAAGCATTTCCAGAAGCTACCACCTACATCGTATCAACTAGACTTAAAAGGGGTGTATTTCCTAGTCTTTGCAATGAAACCAAGTGGACCTCACACCTCTTACCATCACCCAGGAAGGGTGTGCATCTGTTCCGAAGGCCCCCCTGGCTCCAGGTCATCCTGGCTGCTGCTGTTCCAGGCTGGGCATCCATGTTGCTGCAGCTTGTGGTTTGTGAGGGGTAGTAGTGTACAGGAAAAGCAGGATGGGATTTCAAGGGAAACAGGAGGAAGATGGCTTTCTGGGAAAATGCCATCACCATTATAGGTGTTAAGTAGTACCACACACATTTTATTGCAGCACAGTTTAAAAATTTAACAAATGAAAGATTAAAAATAAAAAAACAAAAATAAAAAATTAAAAATACAGACGTCCAGAGATGCTCTAAAACAGTTAAGTTAAAGATCAGGAAAAATAAGGTCACAGACTTAACAGCCAGTAAAATTCTTTCGAGCGTGGGGAAGGGGATGAGGGCAAGGGTGGGGTTGGGAGAGAAAAGGTTTATGTGATCAATCCACTTAAAAATGCTAATGCCTTCACTTTCTCTCCCAAGATGTAAAACTCCAAAGTCAATCAGGAGGCCGGAGAAATTCTTATGAACATTCAGAAAAACTCGATTTTAATCCGGTTAAAAATCATCAGTGTCATCATCATCATCATCATCACCATCATAAGTATAATAATAATAAATAATAATAGTAACTAGTAACAACAATAAAAAGGAAATCAGCGGAAAGTCAGGAAAAATGTAAAAAAAAAATTGGAATAACTTACTGTAGCTGAAGATCAAAAAAATCTCACTGTAAAAAAACAAAAATAAAAATAGCCCAGATTAGAAAAACGGGAGGTGCAAAAATGTCAAGTCAGTAAAGTTCATTTCTTTTCTTTCTCCAAAAGCAGTTTCCACAAAAACCGCAAGGGTAAAGTTCTCAGTAGCAGACAAGCAAAGCCCTTTCCACATCATCAATCAATCTTAAAAATACACGAGGAAGTAGAGAGGTCAGTTTATGAGAGGCTAAAAGGCTCCTCCTCCTCTAACCCAACTGCTGCAGAAAAAATAGAAATAGAAATTTTAAAAATTACATCTTAAATCCAAGGCCCGTTTTTGGAAACAATTAAAAAAAAAACACCTGTAAATTTGCCGTAGTGCACACCAAGTTGCATCATTATGTTTAAAATGTCTTTATAAAATCAGTTTTGGAATGGGAATGTGTGTGTTCTGGAAGGGTGGGGAAGGGAGGTTAAAAATCAAAGCTGAGCTCCAGTGAGTAGGGATGGGGTTCGCCTTGCTGCCCTGTGAAAGGAGAAGGGACAGATTGAGTCAGAGTTCCTCAGAAATGTTGTGCCCTAAACCCCCAAGACAGAAACATCTGTCCACTGCATCTAAAACATTTTGGTAAAGCATAACATTACACTGGGATGGGAAAGCCTCTACAGAACCATCCCCTCCTCCAGTGACTGTCTTCACAATTCTTCAATTATCAGTAGGTGACTAAAATTTACTAAATATATGCCTATATTCCCAAAAGGGTCTAAAAAAACAAAAATCTACAACTGAATGTTCATCTTGAACATCAGCAGTTTGGGCAAAGAAATTATAGAAAAACCAGGCCAAAAGAGATGAAGAAGTGAGCATAAGTCAAATATCAAGATTATGAAGGGGGAATGGTCTACCATGAAGATACATACTAGAGATGACATCTATTCTCAAAACTAGTAAATGATCGAACTACAAGACCTGGTAGATTCTACAAAAAGGGGAAAGATGTTTTAAATAAGAAGCACATCATAAAAAAATAAATAAGGAGCTCATCATTCCACTCACTGACAATAGAAAAACCACAAATGAAGGACAAGATTATTAGAGCTACTGAATATTTAATGTCATAAAATAGGTGAAAAATAAATTGTGGTCCTTGAGGAATTTGTTTGTGGTCCCACTGTTTATAAGCCAGTATACATAGCTAATTCCAAGATATGAAATCCAAGAATCTGATACATAACACCCACTGAAACATACATGACCAGATTGGCTGTTTCATCAGGTAAGATTTGAAATTAGATTGTAGATCTTCTGAGCAAATGAGGAACTGGTTGCCCTCACATTTCAGTATTCAGCCAAATGTCAGTAAACAAAACATCTTATGCTGAGCTTTTAAAGTGTTCCTTACATCAATTATGTGTCAATGACTACAGCAACAGAACAGAGACTAAACCTCTAAAATTTTAACTTTTTCAAAGCAGACTAGTTGAGGCATGACAAGGAAGTTACTTTTATACTTGGACTGATGTGTTAAATTGTACAAACTACAGGGGTGTGTGGCTGGCGCAGTCAGAGGAGCATGTGACTCTCGATCTCGGGCCTGTGGGTTGAAAACACCACATTGGGTGTAGAGATTAAAAATAAAATCTTTTAAAAAAAATTACACAAACTATGAAAACAGAAGTTAATATGAAAAGCATTCACAATTCTGAAAGTCTTCCAAAATGTTATGTTAAATAGATGAGCTATCAACACATAAAAAAATAAATAAATAACTTTAGTGCCTAATTATACCTAGAGAATACTTTGTCCAACCTCTGGGAGGTTTGGATCCCTTCTTCTAAAGGACTATTCTCAAAGTGAGGGCTGCGAACCAGCACCAAGTGGCACTTATTAGAAATGTAAATTCTCAGGGCCCACACCAGACTTAATTAGAAACTCTGGTGGTGGAGAGCCTTGAAAACTATTTAAACTGTTCTTCCCCTCGCTAATTCTAATGTCAATTCACATTTAAGAACCACTATGAGAGCTTAACGGGTACCCCTTTAGGTATGAGCACTATAAAATAAATCTAAGATCATAACCTATCATAGTAATTGCACCAAGAGAATTAAAAAACTGTATAGTAATCCTTTTCCCCTTAACACATCCCAACTTTCTATTATCTAAGCAAATACATGCAGTTATACTACATCTGATAACTAATAGTACTAGCAGTTCTCACCAATTCTCTAACATATCTAATATGTACAAAATCATCATCTTCCCTGATCCCTATGAGTATACTTATTAAGCATGAGTAATGCACTCCAGATAATTAACAAAACTCTTTCAAGACAAAAAAAAAATGTTAGTAAGGTAGAAAACAATTACTAATATACAAAAACTGCTTTTAATAAAACCTTTTGTACACTTTTCAGCCTCCGTACAACAAATTACGAGTAGAAATCAGACATGAAAATAGGTAAGATGTCTAAGCCCCCTTGTTAAGTATAAAACTGAAAGCCATAAAGTTTAAATGATTTGCTAACGCAATAAAGAGGGTGGGGGAGATAGGGAATAAAGTCTAGTTCTCTTAACTATGTCACTCCCCAGTTAACACCTTAGACAATAACCACTTAATGTAATCTTTAATATTACAATAATGAACTATTTTGGATTTATACTTTTGTTCTTACAGCAGTCCATTCAAAACAAAGTCGCATGCTATATGAAACCCAGTGAAGACCTCATCACAAATAACAAGGAATGTTTAAATTCTCTACAGAAGAAAACAGCAACCACCACCAAGCATTCCCCTGCTACGGGCATGGGAAACACCAGAAGGTCAGGAGACCTGCAACTTAGTCACCCTTCTTAAACCCTTCCTCTTTAGCCATATGAAAATGCTACTAAATCCTACGAATCTAAAAACACCTCTAAAATTGTTTCAGACATGAATTCTGGGGTCAAATCTTTCCAGCTGGATACTAAAGTAATTGCTTCCTTGGTACATGCTGATCCTAAGAAACCCCATATTTCTAACACCTCAAGGCAAGAAAAGAGCCCTTCAATTAATTTCACTTCTTACCAATAACTGCTATTAAATATTAATTCTTCACATTTCTCTATTTGTCAACGACTTAACCAATCACTACCCTTATCTCATTTCTAACAGTTCTGCAGTGATAAACTTTAGTTTTAAGCCCATTTAATATACGTTTACATTTTTAATGGGCAATGCTTTTAATCCCTATTACAGTATCTACAGAGTGAGGGAATTAACAAATGCATCGTTATTCCTGGTAAAAGTACTTTTACCTTCTGTTTCCTGAAGGATGAATTTACCCTGCAGTATTGGTTTAAATTTTGTTTAGTAAGTTTTTGTAACACATCATAAAAAATAAAATCAACTAAATCTTCCCCTTCCCACAGTATTAAGACAAAGTGGTTTCTTGGATAAGTGAATGTGATACCTAGAAACCTATGTAATTTTTATAAATTTCGTGAACATTTTTAGTAAATTTCAGAATCTAAAAAGTAGGCACTATAATAGTTTCTTAATAAAAAAGATTTAGATATTTGGGAAAAATTATTGCCAGAATATTCTAAAAATCAAATTTTAAGTTTATTTTAGAATGTTAAATTAATAACAGCTGCAATTCTTGTAACTAATATTTTCCCCAAGTGCAGTTTGGAAATTTCCAGTTACCGCTAGTGGTTGCTGTAATTAGTTTCTTGTAAAGATTCAAATATAGTACTTTTAATACCTACTATTCCAATAGCTAGGTAAAGCCACTTGACTAACCAACCTAGTGGTCAAATTCCTTAGTTCCGCTACTGATTTAGTATGACCCTAGTAACCGACACTCTAGAGCCTCAGTTTCTGTCTGAGAAAGATAGTAGTACCTACCTCAAGCAAAGTTCCACTAACTTATATATTTCAAGTGATTTGTAACCTGCAGATAAAAAGTAAGCCAGCTTTAATTATTACTGTTAATATGCAAACGATCACAATTTTTAAAAAATACAATTGAAAATAACTACTTCGAGGTCCGCCATTGCTCAGAGAGGTGTAAAAAAGTAATCGGCAAAACGTTAAATCTATTGTTATATTTACTACTCATACCCTGCGGCACGCTCCAGAATTTAAAGGCTTGCGGTACAAGATTTACTCGGTAACCCTTACCCATCCCCCGCCCAATTTTTAAATTTAACAGGAGGCATCGACACTACAGGAACTTCCACTGCAATAAGAAGCATCTCGATCTTCCCTTTCATATCTCTCCTGGAGTCCTCATGGTCGTAGAAAATGAAAGGAAGCAGCCGTTAACACAGAAAGAGCGAAAAAGAAAAAGGACATTTCCCCTGCCGATCGTGGCCCAGAGGACACCGGGTTAAATCTACGCAAGGGCTGAGGCCTATAAAACTCTGTCCTGCATAAAACCTAATGGCCCAACGCAAATTGAATAAATGGGGGCCTAGTTACTCTACCGAGGGTAGGGTTCCCTCGTCTTCTCTCCCACACC
Organism: Leopardus geoffroyi; assembly: GCF_018350155.1. Lineage (NCBI taxonomy): Eukaryota > Metazoa > Chordata > Mammalia > Carnivora > Felidae > Leopardus > Leopardus geoffroyi. The sequence goes on from NC_059337.1 coordinate 72,185,536, forward strand.
CCTTCACGCTCCGGGAGGAACCCAGCGCCTGCCCTGCTTCCGCCCCCTCCACTTACCAGGAGGGGGGAGGGAGAAGGGATTCGATTCTGAATCTCCTACTCCCGAGTTCTACGTGGAAAAGCCAACTGCTGCTCGAGGTCGACAACGCGGCCGCAACCGCTCAGTCTTCGTCTCTTCACAAAATGGCCCCCGAGTCTCCTCTGCCGCCGAGACGAAGGCCTAGCCCCCGCCCCGCTCCCGAGAATCCTGCTATTGGCTGCGACTTTTCTCGCTCCCGCTTCTAATTAGACAGTTCTACTGCTCTTCACAACGCTGCCCAATCACAACCAGTAGTGGGTTAGACTATTCGGGAGAATTTCCACATGCGTGGGAGAAACTAGTTTGTAAATGGCTACTTTTCCTGTCATTTATCACCTGAGAAGTGCTTATTGGTCACTGTACCTGACGAAGCTCTGGGTGGAAACTCGTCTTTGTATCGCGCACCGCTTCACATCCGGGTATCCGGGAGGTCTGATTGGCGGCCGCATTCTCCTATCTCTGCTCCTTAGATCTCCAAGTGGAAGGCCCGCCCAGATCTCGGAATTCCCGCGGCTTGGGGGCGGGGAAGGATTGAGGGATTTTTTTAGATAGCAGGCTGGAAGGAACTGCCCTAGCCTCGGGTCAAGGAAAAAGGTGACGCACCTACTGAATCCTCCACCGAATGTGGGTAAAGAGAGGACTTTTCTTAGAGAGGAAAGGGAGCAATGAGGACCAGCCTGCCGAAAACAAACCAGCCCTGCAGTTTTTCCAACCCAAGTCCCTTCTCAGTTCTAGACCCGAATGTCAGCCCTTTCCTGGACAGCTCCACTTGTCAGCCTTGTCAAGCCTTGCTTCAGACAACCCATATCTCAGCCAAACCAACTAACTTCCTTATTCCTTTCCACTACAAAAAGTAAAGAAGTCCAAAGTGCTGGCCTGGAATACTAGGCCCACCCTCTGGCCTCAAGTCATCCTGCTGATACCCTAGTGCCAACCAAATTGGCTTATCCCTCCATCTCCCCTCACCATCCAAATCTGGTCCCTCAAGTCCCCTCATCCTGAAATGGCCTACCACCTACTCTCTGGGGTTACCGCCTGCCAGTCCCTCTGGTTATATTATAGCAGCCATGAACGCAATCAAAATAGCTCCAGCTCTACTAAGAATGGGGGAGATTTATTTACGCAGTTAAGGAAAGGAGGATGCAGAACACCTGATAATGTGATTTCATCTGTATCCATCTTAAGGGGTAAATGTATAAGTGAATGCAGTTTTATGCATTAGTTTTGAATTAATTCTGAATTGCAGAGAGATTCACAATGAAGCTAGCTGTTAACCTGTCAAATGACAAAACAATTTATTAACTAGCTTGATGTCTTTCCTTCAAGAGAAAACAATCTACGGATTGGGAGAATACGGTACCTCGCAAGCAATGTCTACCCGGGACGTTTGGGCAACAGCGACTTTTACGTAGCATTAGAAGAGGCAACTCAGAAACAGGATTGGGGTTGCATATCTGACCTTATTTAGAAAGGTCAAGGAAAAAGAAACAAGTTTAGAGGCCAGAGCTGGCTTGACGTTTGGGGATTGGCTAACAGGGTATATAGCGTTTCCGGTCAAGCAGAATTTATAGGGTACACCTGGAAGGAGGGACTCCATCTTGGATCTAGAAATTCATTTCAACATGCCCTTGGGGAGCAGACTTTATCTTTTTCAGTGGTATGCCTTGTTATACTGCTTGAGTTTTTTGGCTATATGCTTTTAAGCAAATTTGGAAACAATCTAAGCATGTAAAAAAACATACTCAATTATTAACATAGTTCTCTTCCTGGTGGGAGAATTACAGGCACTTTTTGTTTTATTTGTTGGGTTGTTTGTTTGTTTGTTTTACTTGTTCTTTTCTGTATTTTCCAAATTGTCAACTTTAAACAAGTAACCAGAGGAAAACATCCTACAAGTGCTTGAAGCCTCAGCTCAAGCTGAGGTTGCATTTGAAACTCTCTCATAGTGCTGTGGTTAATTTTACAGTCTTGTCCTGGATGGTAAGTTGTTTTGTTTTGTTTTGTTTTTCTTAATTTTTATTATTGAAGTATAATTGACAATGTATTCATTTCAGGTGCACAACCTAGAGATTTAACAGTGCCATACATTATGCTGTGCTCACCACCCACAATAAGTATAGTTACCAAACAATGTTTTTCCATTATGGTAGCCTGTATTCACTATGCTGTACTTTTCAAATCTCTGGCTTATTTGTTTTATAACTGGAAGTTTGTATCTCTTAATCCCATTCACCTGTTTCACCTATCCTACCTACTCCCTCCCCTCTGGCAATCACCAGTTCTCTGTATTTATCAGTCTCTTTCTATTTTTTATTTTTTAGATTCCACACATAAGTGCAATCCTATGATATTTGCCTTCTCTGTCTGATGTATTTCCCTTAGCATAATACTCTCTAGGCCCAGCCATGTTGTCGCAAATGACAAGATCTCATTCTTTTTAATGTCTTATAAATATTCCATTGTGTGTGTATATGCATACATATACCTTTATCCATTCATCTATTGAAGAACACTTAGGTTACTTCCATATCTTGGCCATTGTAAATAATGCTGCAATACACATAGGGGTGCATAGATCTTTTCCAATTAGTGTTTTTGTTTTCTCTGGATAAATAACCAGTAGTGAAATCACAAAAGTTTAATTTTTGAGAGAGAGAGAAAGAGAGAGAGAGAGAACATGCACACAAGTGGGGGAGGGGCAGAGAGAGAAAATCCCAAGCAGGTTCTTTACTGTCAGCACAAAGCAGAGTGCTACACAAGGCAAGGCTCAATCCCAGAATCCTTGAGATCTTGACCTGCCTTGACCAGGCACCCCAGGGGGTTTTCTTTTCTTCATATCCTCACCAACACTTACTTCTTGTCCTTTTGAAATTAGCCATTCTGACAAGTATGAAATGATATCTCATTGTGGTTTTGATTTGCATTTCTCTGATTAGTGTGTTGGACATCTTTTCATGTCCATTGGCCATCTGTATGTCTTCTTTGGAAAAATGTATATTTAGGTCCTCTGCCCAATTTTAATTGGATTTTTTTTTTTTAGTGTTGAGCTAAGTTCTTTTTTTTTTTGTTTTTTCTTAATTAAATAGACTCCATGGCCACCATGGGGCTTGAACTCAAGACCATGAGATCAAGAGTCACATGTTTGGGCGCCTGGGTGGCGCAGTCGGTTAAGCGTCCGACTTCAGCCAGGTCACGATCTCGCGGTCCGTGAGTTCGAGCCCCGCGTCGGGCTCTGGGCTGATGGCTCAGAGCCTGGAGCCTGTTTCCGATTCTGTGTCTCCCTCTCTCTCTGCCCCTCCCCCGTTCATGCTCTGTCTCTCTCTGTCCCAAAAATAAATAAACGTTGAAAAAAAAAAAAAAAAAGAGTCACATGTTCTATTGACTGAGCCAGCCAGGTACCCCTATAAGTTCTTTCTATATTTCAGATGTTAACTCCTTATTGGATATATATTGCACAAATATCTCCTCCCATTCAATAGGTTACCTCTTTTGCTGATGGTTTCCTTTGCTGTGCAAAAGTTTTTTATTTTGGTGTATAAATAGTTTACTTTTGCTTTTGTTTCCCTTGTCTGAGGAGACATTATCCATAAATATGTTGCTAAGGCCAGTGTCCAAGAGATTACTGCTTGTATTTTCCTTTAGGAGTTTTATGGTTTCAGGTCTCATGTTTAGGTCTTTAATCCATTTTTATTTTATTTTTGTGTATGGTATAAGGAAATGGCCCAGTTTCATTCTTTGGCACACTGCTGTCCAGTTTTCCCAGTACCGCTTTTTAAAGAGATGGTCCTTGTTAAAAACTGAGAACAAACTGAGGGTTGATGGGGGGTGGGAGGGAGGGGAGGGTGGGTGATGGGTATTGAGGAGGGCACCTTTTGGGATGAGCACTGGGTGTTGTATGGAAACCAATTGGACAATAAATTTCATAAAAAAAAAAAAAAGATGGTCTTTTTCCCATTGTATATTCTTGCCTCCTTTGTCATAGACTAATCAACCATATACGTGTGGGATCATTGTGGAATTTTCTATTCTGTTCCGTTGATCTGTGTGTCTGTTTTTATGCCAGTACTGTACTGTTGCAATTGCTATAGCTTTGTACTATATCTTGAAATCTGGGATAGTGATATCTCTAGTTTTGTTCTTAAGATTGCTTTGACTAGTTGGGGTTTTTTGTGGTTCCATACAAATTTTAGTATTATTTGTTCTAGGTCTATGAAAAATACTATTAGTATTTTGATAAGGATTGCATTACATCTATAGTTTGCTTTGGCTAGTTTGGACATTTTAATAATGGTAATTCTTCCAATCCATGATCATGGCATATCTTTCCACTTGTTTATGTCTTCAATTTCTTTCATCAATGTCTTACAGTTTTCAGAGTATAGGTCTTCCACCTCCTTGTGTAAGTTCATTCCTAGGTCTTTTATTCTTTTTGGTGCAATTGTAAATGGGATTGTTTTCTTAATTTCCTTTCTGCTAGTTCATTGTTAGTGTATAGAAATGCGACAGATTTCTGTATTTTTAACTTAGTATCCTGCAGCATCGCTGAATTTATTTGTTCTAACAGCTTTTTTGGTGGAGTCTTTAGGGTTTTCTCTATGTAGTATCATGTCATCTGCAAATAGGGACAGTTTTATTTCTTCCTTACAAATTTGGATGCCTTTTAGCTCTTGTCTGATTGTCACAGCTAGGACTCCAGTATAATGTTGAATAAAAGTGGTGAGAATTGATATTCTTTAATTTTTTTTAACATTTATTTATTTTTGAGACAGAGAGCATGAACAGGGGAGGGTAGGAGAGAGAGGGAGACACAGAATCAGAAACAGGCTCCAGGCTCTGAGCTGTCAGCACAGAGCCCGATGCGGGGCTCAAACCCACAGACCGCGAGATCATGACCTGAGCCAAAGTCGGACACTTAACCGGCTGAGCCACCCAGGTGCCCCAAGAATTGATATTCTTGTCTTGTTCCTAATCTTAGAGGAAAAGCTTTCAATTTTTCAGCATCAAATATGATGTTAGCTCTGGTTTTGTCATAGATGTCCTTTATGATGTTAGCTATGGTTTCGTCATATATGTCCTTTATTATATTTAGGTATGCTCCCTCTAAATCCATTTTGTTGAGAATTTTTTGTCGTGAATGGATGTTGAATTTTGTCAAATGCTTTTTCTGCATCTACTGAGATGATCATATGGTTTTAATCCTTCATGTTGTTATAGTGATGTATCACGTTGATTGATTTGTGGATGTTGCACCATCCTTGTGCCCACAGTCCTACTTGATTGTGGTGAATGATTTTTTTTTAATGTATGGTTGAATTTGGATTGCTAATATTTTGTGGATGATTTTTGCATCTATGTTCATCAGGGATATTGGCCTGTATTTTTTTTTTTTTTTTCTTTTGTGGTGTCTTTCTCTGGTTTTGGTCTCAGGGTAATGCTGGCTTGAGTTTGCAAGTTTTCCTTCCTCTTCTATTTTTTTTTTTTTTTTTTTTTGGAATAGCTTGAGAAAAATAGGTATTAACTCTTCTTTAAACATTTTGTAGAATTCACCTGTGAAGCCCCCGGGTCAGGGACATTTGGTTTTGAGGAGGGTTTTGTTTTGTTTATTTTTTGTGAGAGAGAGCACGGGAGGAAGGGGGGAAAGAAAGAGAGGGAGAGAGAGAGGGAGAGAGAGAGAGAGAGAGAGAGAGAATATGAGAGAGAATATGAGAGAGAATCCCAAGCAGGCTCCACGCTGTCAGCACAGAGCCCAATGTGGGACTCAAACTCACAAGCCATGAGATCATGCCTGAGCTGAAATTGAGTCAGATACTTAACTGAGCCACCCAGGGGCCTCTGGGGAGGTTTTTGAATACTGACTCAATTTCATTACTAGTAATCAGTCTGCCCAGATTTCCTATTTTTTCCTGATTCAGTTTTGCAAAATTATATATTTTAAGGAATTTATCTGTTTCTTCTAGGTTGTACAATTTTTTGCATATAAGTTTTTGTAGTATTCGCTGTAATCCTTTGTTGTTCTTTGATGTTGGTTGTTGCTTCTTCTCTTTCATTTCTGATTTTATTTGAGTTCTTTTTTTTTTTCTTGAAAAAAAAGTTTTCTTTTTTTCCTGGCTGTTTGAAAAGATAAACAAAATTGATAAAGAACCAGCTTTTGGTTTCATTGCTTTTTTTTTTTTTTTTCAGTCTCTATTTCATTTCCACCTTGATCTTTACTATTTCCTTCCTTTTATTAACTTTGGGCTTTGTTTTTGGATGGTAAGTGTTTTTTTTTGATAGCAGAGTTTCATATTACTCTCTGGATTCCCCTGGCTTACTGCATATTCCAGGATCTTACACAAAGTGTATTTGAAATTTGTGTTAATCAGTAACTTTATCAGGAGAAATTGTTATTTTCCCAGGACATACAGGTAGACTGTCTTTTCTTCATTATATATTTTATATAGCATTTACTCAGAGGGATCCAGAGGCTGTGAGGCTTCCTTGGTCTGCAATGCATGTAACTATTGATTTAAGTAAATAAAAATAATCACTGTTTAAAACGCAACAACAGTCCCTGATGGAATCACCTGTGCTATGCCCACACTACCAAAGTGAAACTTAATACTTTACCTAACTGCAGTTTGATTCTCTTCCAGGAGTGTAATCTTAACCAGTCCCTCTGAAATTTCCTGATCAGCACCAGTGAGGTAATCTGCCTGATAGACCCTTTTGTCCTCCATAGGAAGGTGACCTTGTCTGAAATAATCCTCCTCCCCCCCCCCCATTTACGTCTTCCTTATCTCACCCTCTCTCTGCCTTTGAAAACCTTTCCTTCCTATAATTCTTTGGAGCTCCTTTCTATTTGCTAGATATGGTGCTGCCTGATTCATGAGTCATTGAATGAAGTCAATTAGATCTTCAAATTTACTCAATTGAATTTTGTTTTTTCACAACACTAACATGTTTTATTACTCATTGTTCTCATAGAATAAATACATCCATAAAATGTTAACAAAACCTACTTATTTTCATTTTACCAGAAATCTGCTTTAGTGCATTATCTTTATTATGACCTACTTATTAACCACTGTATTTGATGCAAGAGAAGTACTTAAGAGACCATTTATGTTTTCAAGGAGTTCATCCCTTTGCTAGGTGGGGTAGAGTTAGAAAATACAGGAAGAATTGACAACCAGTCCCTCCATCAAGTAACTTAGAATTTACTAACGGTGAGAAAACAATGCAAAAATAGCATAATACAAGACAAACTACTAAGCACTATGCTGAAGACACATATTTATGACTCTGGTTTTAAAGCTTTGTAAAGCTAGGTAGGCGAGATGAAAAGTAGGAAGCGCCCTTGATCTCTTCTGCTTACTCTAAACACCTTATAGTTCTAAAGTTGAATGCTTCTGTTGGTAGTGGTGTATAGTAGAAAGCAAGCCAGGAGCCAGACTCCAGTAGTGGAGGAAGAGTTGGGGAAGAGGTAAGGAAACAAAGTAGTAACTCCTTACCTTGGGCTAAAGAGAAAACAAAACTGAACTTTTTTTTTTTTTTTTTTTTTTTTTTTGGTTTATTTACTTTTGAGAGAGACAGAGTACAAGCAGGGGAGGGGCAGAGAAAGAGAGGGAGACACAGAACCTGAAGCAGGCCCCAGGCTCTGAACAGAGCCTGACACGGGGGTCAAACCCAGGAGCCATGAGATCATGACCTGAACTGAAGTTGGACAGTTAACTGAGTGAGCCACCCAGGTGCCCCTGAACTTTCGTTTTCCATTCAAGAAGTAATTCTCTTTGAGGAAGGCTTCATGTGGCTTGGAGTTATTATCAGAGTAATATATCCCCTGCAACCGTCCCACCTCCCAGTTCCAAGCCACCTGCCAAGAAGAAGGAGGAGAAAGGAAAAGCAGCAACATCTGTGAAATGCCTAATTTACTTTTTACCTAAGTAATTAGCTGAATGTTGTACTCTATGTCTATCATATTACATACCCTCGTTGTACTTCTCTACCTTATTATATTCAACAAGTCAAACAGGAATTTACTAGTCAATCATCATTGCTTCTCTTCCTCTGCATCCTCCATCATCCAAGGTTGTCATAAGCATTTCCCACTGGAGACTGAGGACATGGTCTCTGAAGAATCCAGACAAAGCATTTAATTTAAACTTCACAGAGGGGTGCCTTGGTGGCTCAGTTGGTTGAGACTTCACCTCAGGTTCATGGTTTAGAGCCCTGTGTCAGGCTCTGTGCTGACAGCTCAAAGCCTGGAGCCTGCTTTGGATTCTGTGTCTCCCTCTCTTTCTGCTCCTCCCCCATTCATGCTCTTTCTGTCTCTCAAAAATAACCATTTAAAAAAAAAGTTTAAACTTCCAGAGCTCCCTGATTTACCTAACACTACTTTATAATTCTTTACACTAATTTGGAAACCTTTCTGACTGTTCACAGTGTATCTTATACAGGCAACTTTAGTCTATATGAAAAATAAATATGATAAAGATATTACACATCACTTTCAAGACCCTTCCTCTTTGGCTGCATTCTGTTTCTCCCACATTGAATCTGTCCCCCAAGCTCATTCTGCAAATTACTGTCATGGTAATCATCTAAAAGCATTTGCTTTTTTTGTGTGACTCCCACACTAAAATCCTATAATAGCTCTCTATTTCAGTCCTACATTTTCATTGTTTCATTCACAGCTCTTCCCTGACTGAGCCCGCCTTACCTGTCAATGTTATCCCCTCCACAAGACCCTATGCCTAGGCAGCCCCTGCAGTCATTTTTCTCCAACAGGCCACATGGCCATTCTCTTTCCCCATAGTCCCAACTATTTTTTTTTAACTTTGTAATTTAACTTTATTTTTTATTTTTTAAAATTTACATCCGAATTAGTATATAGTGCAGCAATGATTTCAGTAGATTCTTTAATGCTCCTTACCCATTTAGCCCATCCCCCCTCCCACAACCCCTCCTGCAACCCTCAGTTTGTTCCCCATATTTATGAGTCTGTTTTGTTTTGTCCCCCTTCCCTGTTTTTATATTATTTTTGTTTCCCTTCCCTTATGTTCATCTGTTTTGTCTCTTAGAATCCTCATATGAGTGAAGTCCTATGATTTTTGTCTTTCTCTGACTAATTTCACTTAGCATAATACCCTCCAGTTGCATCCACATAGTTGCCCAACTATTTTTTAAAACAGAACTCAAGTCCCAATTAATGCTTTTAAAGAATATATGATGATTGATTCAATTGCTTATTCAATCAACCAGTACTTCATGTATTTTTAAAGTGTTTTCTGTGTTCAATGTATTGACATCACAAAACCAGATATAACATAGTTTTAGTCCTCAAGCCTTGTACCCCTACTCAAACTCATTTCAGTTATTATTTACCCCATAACAAGATAGCACTCTTTTGTTGTGTAATTCTTTTATTAATGGACCTCATTTTGTACTTGGTATGTATGTGTGAATCACAAAATTTTATAGATTGATGGCTTGACTATCTGTCATAGCATCTTGTCATATATATTTCTGTTTTCATTGCAAATGCCTTTGGCCGTGGGTAAAATCATACTAAGGGAATTTGGAATATAGACTCCAGTGAATAGATTATTGATGATCTGGCTTCTGAATTCTACAAAAAAGACTTCATGCATGCTGATAAAATTATTGGTCACTTTAGTTGGATATATGCCTTCTTAAGGCTTCCAGTGTTTTCTCCCCTATCTTATTATTTTAAAGCTTTTCATATGGAAATAAGCTTTTTTCTTTTTTCTAAGAATATGTAATTTTTGTAAAACTTTAAAATACAGAAAAAGTTAAAGTTTCTATTTGATCCATCCTCTAAAAGCATCCATTCCTAATTATTTGGTATGTCTCTGTACAGATTAAAGAAAATGTATGTATGAATTTATTTTTACCTAAATATTATCATAATCTGTAATCAAGGACTTGTTTTTATCCTTTTTTAAAATGTATTAATGCTTTATTTATTTATTTATTTATTTATTTATTTATTTATTTATTTATTTATTTTGAGAGAGAGAGAAAGAAAGAAATCCCAAGCAGGCTCCACGCTTTCAGCACAGAGCCCAATGTGGAGCTTGAACTCACAAAACTATCATGACCTGAGCTGAAACCAAGTCAGACGGTTAACTGACTGAGCCACCCAGGCACCCTCACCTTTTTTCTTAACAGGCAAAACCCTGAGCTTAAAAATAAAATAAACAAGGAAAAATGTTTACTCATAAAGCTTGAAAAAGTTAGATTAAAGAAATTTTGAATCATTACATCCACTTTAGTGTTTTTGAGGTTGAGTAGCATTTGGTTTTGAGTGTCATTGGCCAACTTAAAATAATAAAAGATAACTTTTATTGAACAGATACCATGTGTCAAGTACTTTTCTAAGTGTTTTACACAAATTAATTCATTTGGTGATTTTCTTATCCCCAGTTTTTTTATTTTTTAATGTTTGTTTATTTTTGAGAGAGGGAGAGGAGGAGGAGGAGGAGAGAGAGAGAGAGAGAGAGAGAGAGAGAGAGAGAGAGAAGGCGTGGGGGAGGGGCAAAGAGAGGGAGACAGATCTGAAGCAGGCTCCAGGCTCTGCACAGAGCAGAGCCCGCCGCAGGGCTTGAACTCATGAACCACGAGAACTCATGAACCATGAGCTACTGACCTGAGCCAAAGTCAGACGCTTAACTGACTGAGCCGCTCAGGTACCCCTTCTTTAAAAAAAAAATAATAATGTTTATTTATTTTTGAGAGAGAGAGAGAGACAGTGTGTGAGGGAGGGGCAGAGAGACAAGGAGACACAGAATCCAAAGCAGGCCCCAGGCTCTGAGCTGTCACTACAGAGCCCAACTTGGGGCTCGAACTCATGAGCTGTGAGATCATGACCTGAACCCAGGTGCACCATCTCATCCCTGTTTTAAAGATGAGGAAACTAAAGAGAGGTTATGTAATTTGCCTAAGGTGGCACTGCCAGTTTTTGTTGGAACTAAGATTCTGATGCTAGCAAGTCTGATTCTTGAGTGTGTGCATACAACCATTATACAGTTATTCATAGTTTGCCAAGGTGGAAAAATCCTATCCATTTATTCAACAAATGTTTATGAAGTACATGCTATGTAATAAGCATTGTGCCAAGTACTATGCCAGGTCATAAGAACACAGAAATAAATAAATAGCTGTGGTTCCTGACCTACGGAACAGAGTCAAGTGTTACGTGAATAATTAATTACTTATAGTAAATTGTATTAAGTGCTACTAAAGATAAGTATGGAGTGCTTTGGAACCTGTGTAATATAGGCCCTTCGCCTCTTCAAGGAGATATTGTGAAAATATTTTCACTTAAAAAACTTCCTTAAAAAAAAAATTTATATTTCTTTTTTTCCTCAATTTGTTTTTTTCCCCTCCTACCAAATGTTTTTCTCCATCTTTTCCTTTGTCGTCTTTGCTCCTCTTGTAATTTTCATCCAGCAATGACCTGAATCTGGTTTCTTGTAGGTTAAGCCTTCTTTAAACACACTCACCATCTGTTCTCCTTCTGGCTCTGAAGCACAAGATTTTATCCTCTGGTAATGTTTCATTAGGCTAATCTTTATACAGCGTACAGAGTACATTTCAGTTGACAAGCCTTACATTTCATCATTAGTACTTCTTTTACTATTAAAGTAGAAATTAACCTTGTGAGCACCCATCAAAATGTTATAAAAATACCATGTGAACTGGCCCACATCCTTTCAGTTATGAAATTATATTTTACATAGTAATTATCCTTCACACTACTGACCACTTTAAAGTTTACCCAGGGATTTTTTAAAACACAGTTTGAGAGATGTCTCTTAATGCCCAAGGAAAGTTTCCAATAGAATGTGTACTCTTATCTTTGAGTACTACCTATTCCACAACTCCACCCCCAGAATCCTGCCATTTTCATCATTTCCATTTATGCTCAGATGCCTAAAATCTCAGAACACACTCCCCTGCTCACTTCTTCATTGTCCAAAGAACCCTGACTGCTGCTCTTTTCTAAAGAGTGGTGAAAATAGAATAGTAGGAGTTAAAAAATGGTAAATTTTAGAAATTAAAAAATGCTGAATTTGGGATTATATCTATATCTATCTATCTATCTATCTATCTATCTATATATATATATATATCATAAAGGTAGCATGAATTTGAATTGGCAGATCTGAGCAATGGAGGAGAGATCATTAAAGTCCCTTCCCGTTTTGTGGTGCCTGGGTGGCTCACTTAGTTAGGCATCTGACTCTTGGTTTTGGCCCTAGGTGTCTGACTCTTGGTTTGTCTCACGAGTTTGTGAGTTCAAGCCCCATGTTGGGCTCTGTGCTGACAGCTCAGAGCCTGAAGCCTGCTTCAAATTCTGTGTCTCCCTCTCTCTCTGCCCCTCCCCTGCTCACGTTCTGTCTCTCTTTCTCTCAAAACTACATAAACATTAAAAAAAAAAAAGTTCCTTCGGGGCGCCTGGGTGGCTCAGTCGGTTAAGTGTCCGACTTCAGCTCAGGTCACGATCTTGCGGTCCGTGAGTTCGAGCCCCGCGTCGGGCTCTGGGCTGATGGCTCAGAGCCTGGAGCCTGCTTCCGGTTCTGTGTCTCCCTCTCTCTCTGCCCCTCCCCGTTCATGCTCTGTCTCTCTCTGTCTCAAAAATAAATAAACGTTAAAAAAAAATTAAAAAAAAAAGTTCTTTCCCTTTAAAAATATTTTTTATTTAATCCTAGTGTAGTCAACATACAGTGTTATATTAGTTTCAGATGCACAAATAGTGATTCAATAGTTCCATGTATTAGTGCCAATTAAGATAAGTGTACTCTTAATTCCCTTCACTATTTCACCCATCCCTCACATCCACCTCCCCTCCGGAAATCATCTGTTTGTTCTCTGTAATTGAGAGTCTGTTTTTTGATTTGTCTCTTTTTTTTTCCCCCCTTTGTTTGCTCTTTGTTAAATCTCACAGATTTCACAAAGTGAAATCATATGGTATTTGTCTTTCTAAAATACCTAGGAATAAACTTAACCAAAGAGATGAAAGACCTATACTCTGAAAGCTATAAAACAATGATGGGGGCACCTGGGTGGCTCAGTTGGTTAAACATCCAAGTCTTGATTTAGGCTCTGGTCCTGATCTCAATGTCCGTGAGATAGAGCCCCACACTGGGCTCTGCACTGAGATCACAGAGCCTGCTTGGGACTCTCTCTGCCCCTCCCCAAAACACACTCTCTCAAAAATAAATAAATAAACTTAAAAAAAAAGATGAAATAAATTGAAGATGACACAAAGAAATGGAAAGACATTCCATGCTTATGAATTGGAAGACCAAATATTGTTAAAATGTCCATAATACCCAAAGCAATCTGCACATTTAATGCAATCCCTATAAAAATACCAACAGCTTTTTTCACAGAACAAGGACAAACAATCCTTAAATTTGTATAGAACCACAAAAGCCCCCGAGTAACAAAAGCAACCTTTTTTTAAATTTAATTTTTTAAATTTACATCCAAGTTAGTCTATAGTGCAACACTGATTTCAGGAGTAGATTCCTTAATGCCCCTTACCCATTTAGCCCATCCCCCAACCCACGACTCCTTCAGTAATCCTGTTTGTTCTCCATATTTAAGAGTCTCTTATGTTTTGTCCTCCTCCCTGTTTTTATATTACTTTTGCTTCCCTTCCCTTGTGTTCATATGTTCTGTGTCTTACAGTCTTCATATGAGTGAAGTCATATGATATTTGTCTTTTCTCTGACTAATTTCACTTAGCATAATACCCTCTAGTTCCATCCACGTTGCAAATGGCAAGATTTCATCCTTTTTGATTGCTGAGTAATACTCCATTGTATATATATACCACATCTTCTTTATCTGTTCATCCATTGATGGACAATTGGGCTCTTTCCATACTTTGGCTATTGTTGATAGTGCTGCTGTAAATATTGGGGTGCATGTGCCCCTTTGAAACAGCATACATGTATCCGTTGGATAAATGCCTAGTAGTGCAATTGCTGGGTTGTAAGTAGTTCTATTTTTAATTTTTTGAAGGACCTCCATACTGTTTTCCAGAGTGGCTGCACCAGCTTGCATTCCCACCAGCAATGCAAAAGAGATCCTCTTTCTCTGCATCCTCACCAAAATCTGTTGTTGCCTGAGTTGTTAATGTTAGCCATTCTGGCAGGTGTGAGGTGGTATCTCATTGTGATCTTGATTTGTATTTCCCTGATGATGAGTGATGTTGAGCATTTTTTCATGTGTCAGTTGGCCATCTGGATGTCTTCTTTGGAGAAGTGTCTATTCATGTCTTTTGCCCATTTCTTCAATGGATTATTTGTTTTTTGGGTGTTGAGTTTGATAGGTTCTTTATAGATTTTTGGTTACTAATCTTTTATCTGATATGTCGTTTGCAAATATCTTCTCCCATTCTGTCGGTTGCCTTTTAGTTTTGCTGATTGTTTCCCTCACTGTGCAGAAGCTTTTAATTTTGATGTGGTCCCAGTAGTTCATTTTTCTTTTGTTTCCCTTGCCTCTGGAGACATGTTGAGTAAGAAGTTGCTGCAGCCAAGGTCAGAGAGGTTTTTGCCTGCTTTCTCCTTGAGGATTTTTATGGCTTCCTGTCTTACATTTAGGTCTTTCATCCATTTTGAGATTATTTTTGTGTATGGTGTAAGAAAGTGGTCCAGGTTCATTTTTCTGCATGTCACTGTCCAGTTTTCTGAGAACCACTTGCTGAAGAGACTGTCTTTATTCCATTGGATATTCTTTCTTGCTTTGTCAACAATTAGTTGTCCATATGTTTGTGGGTCCATTTCTGGGTTCTCTATTCTGTTCTATTGATCTGAGTGTCTGTTTTTGTGGTAGCAAAAGCAATCTAGAAAAACAAAATGGAGGTATCACAATCTTATTCTTTAAGTTACATTACAAAACTGTAGTAATCAAAATAGTATGGTACTGGCACGAAAATAGACACTTAGATCAATAGAACAGAGTAGAAAGCCTAGAAATAAACCCACAATTATATGGTCAATTAATCTTCAACAAAGCAGACAAGAATATGCAATGGGAAGAAGACTGTTTCTTAAACGGTGTTGAGAAAACTGGACAGTTAAATGCAAAAGAATGCAACTGGATCACTTCCTTACACCATACAGAAAAATAAACTCAAAATGTGTTAAAGGCCTAAATGTGAGACCTCGAACCATAAATATCCTAGAGGAGAACATAGGCAACTGCCTCTTTGACATTGACTATACCAACTTCTTTCTAGATCTGTCTCCTGAGGCAAGGGAAACAAAAGCAAAAATAAACTATTAGGACTATATCAAAATAAAAGCCTTCTTCACAGTGAAGGAAACAATCAATAAAATTAAAATACAGTCTACTGAATGGGAGAAGATGTTTGCAAATGACATATCCGGTTTGGGTTAGTGTCTAAAATATATAAACAATTTATACAACCCAACACCAAAAAATGAAGTAATTCAGTTTTTAAATTGGCAAAACTCCCTTCCCTTTTATTTGAGTCCTCCAAAGAAAAAACTTACAAAGTGTGTGCATGGGGTGCCTGGCTGGCTTAGCCAGTAGAGCATCCCACTTTTATTCTCAGGGTTGTGAGTTGGAGCCCCATGTTGAGTGTGAAGCCTACTTAAACAATGAGTAAGTGGGGCATCTGGGTGGTTCAGTTGGTTAAGCATCCAACTCTTGATTTCAGCTCAGGTCATGCTTTCACAGTTCATGAGATCAAGGCATGCATCAGGCTCTGTGCTGACAGCCTGGAGGATTCCCTCTCGTCCTCTCTCTGCTCTTCCCCTGCTTGTGTGCTCACGCTCACTCTCTCTCAAAAGACAAAAAAATTTAAAAGATTTTTTTTTTTAAAGTAAAATAAAGCCTGTGTGAGTAAGGTTTCCGATAACTGTCTTGTATCACTTTTCAAAATTAAAATTAAAGCTTATTTATATATGTATGTAAGTAAATAGTCTCTACTCCCAACAGGGGAGTAGATCCTGAGATCAAGAATTGCATGCTCTTCTGACTGAGCCAGTGTGGTGCCCTTTGAATTTAAATTTAAAGTAGGGGCACCTGGGTGGCTCAGTCGGTTTGAGCATCTTACTTCTCATAATCTCGTAGTCCATGTGTTTGAGCCCCTCGTCGGGCTCTGTGCTGACAGCTCAGAGCTTCTGGAGCCTGCTCTGGATTCTGTGTCTCCCTCTCTCTCTCTTTCCCTCCTCAACTCGCACTCTTTCTCTGTCAAAAATAAACAAACATTTAAAAAATTGTTTTAAAAACATCGTATTTTACATCTGAAGTAGCCATGTGTAAACTATACCTCAATAAAGTTATTTTTTGAAACTGGAAGGAAAAAGGGAAACAGCATTAAAGATTTATTCCCTTAGTCATATTAGCTACACTTCCAAGTACCTAATAAGCACGTGTGGCTTAGTGAGTACCGTTTTGAACAGCATAGATCTAGTACATAAAACTTTTCCATGATTTTATTTTTATTAATGTTCATTTTTGAGAGAGAGTGAGAGAGAAAGAATAAAGAAGGGAGGGGCAGAGAGAGAAGGGGACCGAGGATCCAAAGCAGGTTCCATGCTGACAGCAGACAGCCCCAATGGGGCTGGAACTCATGAACTGTGAAATCATGACCTCAGCCAAAGTCCAACGCTTGACTAAATGAACCACCCAGGTTCCCCTCCGTGCTTTTAAAGAATACATTCTTAAATATGTTTCAAAATACTTACACTTAAAACAGAAATAAATAACCCAAGCAGAAACGTGCAAAAAATTAGTATCCTTAATACATCAGGGACTCTTAAACATAAAATAGGAGGGATGGGTTAAATGGGGGAAGGGAATTCTGAGAAAAAGGTTTCCAGTTATGGAATGAGTAAGTCACATGAAAAGAAGGTGCAACATAGGGAATGTAGTCAATGGTATTGTAATAGCCTTGCATGATGACAGATGGTAGCTATACTTGTAAACATAAGGTATAGAGATGTTGAATCACTATGTTGTATCGTTGAAACATGTAACATTGTGTGTCGGTATACTCAAAAAAAATATTTTAAAAAAGAAATAAACAGTAATAATACTTTTAAAGTTCACATTAAAGAGCAAAGAAATGCAAATTAACAGGACAGTGAGTTCATATTTTCATCTATGAAATAGATACATTTTTTTAAAAATTTATTTTTGAGAGAGAGCACAGGAGAGGGGCAGAGAGGGAGACAGAGGATATGAAGCAGGCTTTGCACTGACAGCAGCATGCTGGACGCAGCGCTGAAACCCATGAACTGCGAGATCATGACCTGACCTGAGCTGAAGTTGGATGCTCAATGGACTTGAGCCACCCAGGCGCCCCATAAGTAAGATCTTCAAAATTTACTCAAATTTTGTTTTTTAACATTATTTAACACTATTGAACTGTACCTTTAAAAACAGTTAAGACTGTAAATTTTATGTGTATTTTATTAGTTAGAATTTTTTAAATATTAAAAAAGATCCTATTTTTATTTTAAATATAATGTATACTTTTATACATATACAAACTAAAGTGATAACAATGATTATCTTTGGGTGATAGGATTATTAGTATGTTTCAGTTTCTCCTTTTTCTGTTCATGTCTACCGTGGACACATAGTACTTTTGTAATGAGAAAAATGTCTGTCCAACTCCTTTGTGATGACTGAGATTCCTTTAACAACAAGGCTTTACGTTCCACTTTTTTTAATGTTTATTTATTTTTGAGAGAGAGAGAGAGAGAGAGAGAGAGAGAGAGAGAGAGAGAGAGAACATGTGTGGGAGGGGCAAAGAGAGAGGGAGACAGAGGATCTGAGGAGGGCTTAGCTCTGTGAGCTCATAGCATAGAGCTCAATTCGGGGCTCAAACTCAGGATCCACGAGATCATGACCTGAGCTGAAGTTAGAAGCTTAATTGACTGAGCCACCATGTGCCCCACATTCCACATTTAAAAGTACATTAAGCCTGGTGAAAAAAATATCAAATGGTCTAAATTCACTCTAAGATATAATGAGGATATCAAGGAAAAAAGCAGGAGGTAACTGGTTGCCTGAAAGGGGCAGGAGGAAATGTTTTAAAAAACAACAAAAATCAGAGATACAGAAAAGAGAGAGCAAAATCACCAAACACAAACTTGGCCTACTTCAGAATTTTGCCCAGCATTATCTCTGGTTAGATCATCCAAAAAAGGAGAGAAAACCTAAGATTTATTGTGAAATAGCTTGGGCGGGAAGGAATCTTAGGTACAGAAAAGGCCAGTTTTTAACTCTGTCGCTTAAAACCTGGGAAAACATTGTTGATTTTCTTATTTTCACTGGGAAATTTGTGTGTTCCAGATCATTTCTTTTTTTTTTTTTAAGTTTATTTATTTATTTTGAGACAGAGACAGAGCAGAGCAGGGGCAGAGAAAGAGGGAGGGAGAGAAAGAGTCCCAAGCAGGCTCCAGCACTGTCAGCATGGAGTCCAGTTTGGGGTTTGAACTCAGGAACAGTGAGATCATGACCTGAGCCGAAACCAAGAGCTGGATGCTGAACCTACTGAGCCACCCAGGCACCCCTGTTCTAGATTATTTCTATACTTACTATTTATCTCCCTCATTTTCATTAAAAATTTTTTTTAATGTTTGTTTATTTTTGAGAGAGACAGAGTTTGAGCAGGGGAGGGGCAGAGAGAGGGAGACACAGAATCCAAAGCAGGCTCCAGGCTCCGAGCTGCTAGCACAGAGCCTGATATGGGCTCAAACTCATCAACTGTGAGATCATGACCTGAGCCAAAGTCAGATGCTTAACTGACTGAGCCACCCAGGTGCTCCTCCCTCATTTTCGTTTTTAATTTAATGTAATGTAATGTAATTTAATTTAATTTAATTTATTATTAATTACTTCATAGAATATAGGGGAAGTCACACAAGGACCACTAATCAGGAGTTCACTCTTTCGGGAATCCCTGTACTTCATGACAGTAACCAGAATGGAATTTCCCAATGCCTACACACAGTGTACATGAAGGAGAGGATTTCATATGACAATTGGGACCGTATACCACTTAATAGATGGTATGAATGCAATGACCGCCCGTGCAGAATTTTTAAGAACATCTATTTTCAAATATCAAGTTCTGTTGCATAATCACAGCCCAATGTTTGGTTTGGAAACTATCATCACACTGAAATGGGAGATATACATTCTTTTACTTTCTGGCATATGTGGATTGAGCAGATACTGATTCCACCAATGGAGCAGGGTTTGTTCTCTTCAAAGAGATCTCAGGGATTCAGAAATTCTCCCACTGCGGTTGCCCTTTAGGAAGAGATTTAAAGATCATTTTCCCAATACCAACAAATTTCTGTTTAATCTCAAATCAGATAAATGTTTTCAGTTTTGGTTTTAGCTGAGAAACTGGTACGTTAAGGAATCTGGTAGCTATACTTTCTTCAGCTACAGCATGCATAGAGAAAAAGCACAGCCTTCAAGCTCTGTTCTACAAAGGGTTAATATCTTAATAGCTGAACAGAACTGTATTAATTCCTCTCTTAACGAGCCAGGAGGACAAGAGGATTCTAGAGGACCAGAGGACACCAGAACAGTCAGAAAAGAATTTAGAGTGAACTCTCTGGAGGAAGCAAGAACTGTAAGTTAAAAAAAATTTTTTTAATGTTTATTTATTTTTGAGAGAGAGAGAGAGAGAGACAGACAGAGACAGAGTGTGAGCAAGGGAGGGGCAGAGAGAGAGGGAAACACAGAATCCAAAGCAGGCTCCAGGCTCTGAGCCGTCAGCACAGAGCCCAATGTGGGGCTCAAACCCACAAACTGTGAGATTATGACCTGAGCTGAAGTCAAATGCTTAACCAACTGAGCCACTCAGGCGCCCAAGAACTGCAAGTTTATATGTAATACATATAGTCTCCCATTTCTTTGCCTAGGGTAGTTTTGAGAACAGTAAAATAAGTTTATTCATTGGATATTATCCTGCCAGTCTCCCAGGCATGTAGGCATCATGTCACTAGGTCATCTTTAATCCTATCACCCTCTTGACTCCGTTCCACATCTAACTAGTTGGCAAGACTTTTCATTCTCCTCCCTCAGTGTCTTTGTGATCCATCCCACTCTTCCATCCCCCTGCCATCCTCCTTCCTATTTCAAGGCCACTTGTCTGAACCACAGCAGTATCCCTTTCCTCCCCTCTGCCAGTCTCACTAAGTCACTAATACCAGAGAAATCTTCCTAAAGCTCTGCCACAGCTCTAACCCTACTGCTCTTGTGCTCAAAATATATAATTGCTGCCAAATGTCCGCAGAATGAATAAAACTCCTCTGACTTCTATGCAAGGTCTTCGAAACTATGCCTCCCTTCACTTAAATTCCCACAGCTCTCTTTCTCCAGCTCAGCACAGCTATCCACTACTGTCCAAGACCACCCTGCTCTTCGCTCGCCCCTGACACTATTCAGACTGCCCTCTGTGTGTCGGATACTCTATCTCTACCTGCCAAAATCTCTCCCAGACACCAACAATCCCCATTTCACAAAGCTTTATCTGATCCTTCAAGTGAATGGGAATCTCAGTCTTCTTTACATTCTCATTTTGCTTTGTTCTTCTCTGATTGACTTTTTATATTTTGCCTTAGTTAAGTGTGTGCTTTTCTCATTTTTTGTCTCAATTATTCATCTCCTAAGAGCAAGAGCTCAATTTTTCTTCTCCCTGTAGCAACTACACAAAATGGGCACACGATAATACTTGTCAAATTAAGTTCAATCCAAATTCCAGGAATTCCGGTTATCTTTTCTGAGCACTCATACAACCAATGCTACAGTTACAGAGCCTGTACATTTCTCCCTTTATCTCTGTTCCAAGTTTCTTTCTCAATACTTACACATCTCATTTGTTTCTATCCTCTTACGTAAAAGATCAGCTCCTCCTGAGTTCTCTCACTCACTGTAAAAATATTGTATTTAAGAGTCTATGGAGGTGGTGGAGACTATGTGGCTCAGTCGGTTATGCATCCAACTCTTTTTTTTAATTTTTTTTTTTAACATTTATTCCTTTTTGAGAGACAGAGTGTGAGTGGGGGAGGGGCAGAGAGAAAGGGAGACACAGAATCTGAAGCAGGCTCCAGGCTCGGAGCTGTCAGCACAGGGCCTGACGTGGGGCTGGAACTCACAAACCATGAGATCATGACCTGAGCCGAAGTTGGACGCTTAACTGACTGAGCCACCCAGGTGCCCCAAAATCCAACTCTTGATTTCAGCTCAGGTCATCATCTCACAGTGTGTGAGATCGAGCTCCAAATCGGGCTCGGGATTCTCTCTTTTTCTGTCTCTCCCGCTCTTGCATGCATGCTCTCTCTCTCTCTCAAAATAAATAAATTAAAAAAAAAAAAATAAAAGTCTATTGGGGCACTGGCTGGCTCAGTCAGAGGAGCATGTGGCTCTTCGTCTCAGGATTGTGAGTTCAAGCCCCACATTGGGTGTAGGGATTACTTAAAAAATGTTTTTAATGTTTATTTTTGAGAGGGGGGGGGACACAATGCAAGTAGAGAAGGGGCAGAGAGAGAGAGAGGGAGACACAGAATCCGAAGCAGGCTCCAGGCTCTGAGCTGTCAGCACAGAACCTGACATGGGGCTCAAACCCACAAACCATGAGATCATGACCTGAGCCAAAGTTGGATGCTTAACCGACTGAGCCACCCACGTGCCCCTGGTGTAGGGATTACTTAAATAAACTTAAAATAAATAAAGGTATTTTCATAATTTGTCTCTTCCTTCCTCCAGACTTTGAACTCAAAGGAGCCCAACTGCAGCCCCCATTTCAGGGACTTGACTACTTGGGGCCTGCTAAAGTTAGTCCCTTATAATGTGAGAAGACTTGGATTCCCAATCCATATTCAATTTGAACTAGTTAAAATCCTACTTCTATATTTTGTTATGCAGGCCTAGTTAATGCATTAATTTTTAAAAGAGGAGAATGTTTTTGCAGCATCTTTTCCTATCGCTACTGAAATGATACTGGCATTCCTTTGAGCAGATTATTTTTTTCCTTGGAGCAGATTTTTCACTTGATTTTTTGAATCTTTCTTATCCCTCCCCTCTCCTACTCAAGTGGGAGACACCACTGTGGCTTTCACTTCACTATGTTCTTGAGTATGGAAGGGAATTAATACAAAACTTCGTGAAATTATTAAAAATAATTTCAGAAAGGGAAACAATTTCTGCTACAATCCAATGTCATAATATCTGCTGAAAAATTATTATACATTTGCATGTACCAGGCACTGTATTAAGTACTCTGTATACAGCGGTGTCCTCAAAAGAGCTTATGGACTAGTGAGGAGAGACATGATATATAAGCACTATAGAAAACTGACTCCTATTAGTCAACATGCAAGAAAATTACATATACCATCATATAAATCATTAATATATACAGGTAAATACAATGTACACTTACCAATTGGCCAGAGATTAGTTCAGTGGACACAACAAAACAGCTAACATTTCACTAATTCAGAGCCTGTACTAAATGCCAACCATTATGCTTCGCTTTTTATAGGTATCATCTTCGTGGATCCTCGTAACCACATGAGTTTAGTATTTCATCCCTGTTTTACAGATAAAGAAGCTAAGGAAAGAGGTTAACTAACTTGTCCCTGGTCACACATAAAGGACAGATGTGAATCCATGTCTTTCTTATTCTTACACTTTTGATTATAGCCACTATTTACAGTTCATTCCCTCCAAATTTAATCAGAGGTGAGGATAAAATCAGAGGTAGAGGAGCTGGCTGTTTAATTTTAATTGCTGGCGTCATCGAGCTGGCTTCATGCATCTATCACTGCTAAAGGGGTATTCTTTGTTCTCCCTCACCCTACCTTTGTCCCAGTGCACTGCAATTCTGAATATTACTTCAAGGTAATTCTTTTAGTTTTTCATTCCATTGGGTTCAAACAACTGATAAACCCTCCTTACTTACATCTACTCTCCAATCCGTTTTTCCTGAGAGATTAACTCTGGTGACTTCATTGGATTTGGATGTTCCTTTAATCACACCTCTACTGACCATCTCTCCTGGGTTTTCTTTACTGCATTCTGAGAACCGTGTTTCTTTATTGGAGCTTCTTTTACTTTAATTTTGGTACTTTTCAGTTGATCCACCATGCTATAAGTCTTTGGTGGTGTATTTTGGAATGATCATAAATGAGGACAGTCTTCTCTGAACTCAGTAAAGAACTACAGCATTTCATCTTCCACTATAGTTACATTTTTACAAATGGCTTTAGGTCTAGAGAACAAGGCCTCTAATGCAGTCACCTCACCTTTTCCTTCATGTTACTTCTCTACAATAGGAGGCTGGGAAGACGAGATAACTTAGCAAACTTGAAAAGCTACTTAAATGTGAGATTTACTTTAAAACAAAATGGTTTCCTTGATTGCTTCCATTCTGTCCTGATCTTAGGATTATTGTCTAACTTGTGAAAACACATCAACTTTTGGGTGATTGTTTAGTTTCTTTAAAATAGGCATGCTATGGGGCGCCTGGGTGGCGCAGTCGGTTAAGCGTCCGACTTCAGCCAAGTCACGATCTCGCGGTCCGTGAGTTCGAGCCCCGCGTCGGGCTCTGGGCTGATGGCTCAGAGCCTGGAGCCTGTTTCCGATTCTGTGTCTCCCTCTCTCTCTGCCCCTCCCCCGTTCATGCTCTGTCTCTCTCTGTCCCAAAAATAAATAAACGTTAAAAAATAAATAAATAAAATAAAATAGGCATGCTATAAAATCTGTATAGATTCATTTAAAATTATGTCATTAGAAAAATGTTCTCCACTTATTATGGTTTTAAAAAAATAAAACATTACAGAACGGAATATGAATGATCCAGTTCAAGTTAAATTGTTTGGAAAGTAGATCAACAAATATCAATATTCCCTCCCAGTGATAGAATTTCTCTATTACAATTCTCTGTTCAAAGTAAGCTTGTAACAAGCCTCTTTAGTTGACAAGTCAAGCTAGCTTCAGCAAAAAGTGGGTATTTTTTGTACAGGACATTGGACTCTCCTCCAGAACCTAAGAGCAAGAACAGAGACTGGCCTTGTAAAAGACTAGAATCAAGAACAGAAAGCTTCCAGGACTTTTTGACTTATCTCAGCCGCTCAGTGTCATTCTCTTTCTTGAACTGTTTACTCATTCATCTATTCATTTATTCAACATATATTTATTAGAAACTTTCTATGTTCCAGGAGCTATTTGAGCACTGGAAAATAGAGGTAAACAAAATAAACCAATTTTCTGCCTTCAACGTCCTCCTATTTTAGTGAGAGGAGACAGACAATAAATATAAAAGACGGAGGTAGTTTTGAGTATGGTAAGTGTTACAAGGGAAATAAACAGGGACACACAACAGACTATAACTGAGGAAGTGCTCACTTTAGTTATGAAGGTCATAGAAAGTCCTCTTGGCAGAGGAAAAGATGCTGAGAAACTAAAGGATGAGATGGAAACAGCCATGTAAAGAGCAAGGGAAAGAGCATTACTCTAAAGTACAGAGGCCTTAAGGCAAGGAGCTGGACAGTTGTGGGAGCAGAGGGGAGGCCAGTGTCCAGAAGTGTTGTTTGCCAGAGGAGGTCATGTTCAAGGTATGGATCTGAGAAATAGGAAGAAGGTCAGATAGTGGAGGGCTGTGTCAGCCATGGTAAGGAGTTTAGATTTTATTTTAATTGTAAGGTAAATCCATTAGGGAATTTTAATCAGGAAATTCTATGACCTGGATTGTTTTATAAAGGTCACTGTGGGGGCGCCTGGGTGGCTCAGTTGGTTGAGCATCCGACTTTGGCTCAAGTCATGATCTTGCAGTCCGTGAGTTCTGGCCCTGCGTCAGGCTCTGTGCTGACAGCTCAGAGCCTGGAGCCTGCTTGGAATTCTGGGTCTCCCTCTCTCTCTGCCCCTCCCCCACTCATGCTATGTCTCAGGCTACAGAGCAGAATATGGCCATATCAGAACTTGCAAGTTGACATAATAGTTCTAGCCATCCAAAGAGGCTAATTTAACTCTCTTGGTCCCATTTCCAACCACCTGAGAAAGAGAATCTGATTGGCCCAGTTTGGTCAGTTGTCTACCCCTAGTCCAATGAACACTGACAATGGGTACTGGATCATAGAGTATAAACTGGTTACTGGAGGGTCAATCCCTATAAATGGAGTCAGGAGGCCGGGGTCAGAGGCTTATTTCTTAGAGAAAGCAATGATCATTGGCTTGCAGGATGAGCAGACACTTAAAAAAATGACGCTAAATGATATGCATCAATTCTATAATCAGAAAAATTGATTTCATTTTAAGTAAGTAACATCATTATTACTGAATGCTTAATCTTACTCTTTTTTTTTTTTTTTAAATATACTCCATACCCAACATGGGGCTTGAATTCACAACCCTGAGGTCAATAGTTGCATGCTCTACCAACTGAGCAAGCCAGGCACCCCAAAGTATTTTTTTCATTTTATTTTATTTTAAGTAATCTCTATTCCCAATGTGGGGCTTGAACTCACAACCCTGAGATCAAGAGCCACATGCTCTACTGACCGAGACAGCCAGGCACCACTTAGTCTTACTCTTTAGTAAAGAGTGGTCAACACCATCCCCGCAAAATGCTAGTGTGTCTTGTACCATCATGAAAATGTTGATAAATTCCTCCTACAACCTAAGTACAGCCTACAGAAGACATCCTAAAGTTGCATATAATTGACTGGACTTTTCATTTATTTCAGTGTCCTGTGGGATCTCCTGTATCTTGGGAACTGATACGACATCATATCTCCTGAGGACAATACATCAAAGGACCTAGTACAGACATAGACGGACACCTCTGATGGTACCAGCATCAAAAGGTAAATTCAGTGCCTGAAGATGGAAACCTTTTAGAGTTAAAACAATGTTCAGTCTGTCATTGTGGGGCACCTTGCTAGCCTTCATAGTGACTGCTTTGCTCTTAACTCTTTTCCTCAATCTTCTTAAAATTTTATTCCTTAATTCTTTAAATAAAAGTTTTACTGTGTGGATTTAGGAGGTAAAGCTAAATGCCACCACAACAAAAGCTGAGAACAAATGAATGGTTTCATTCCTCTATCCATGTAATTAGTCCTTCAGTCTCACTGAGCAGAGGTGGGCGACTTGAGATGAAATAGCACAGCCCACAAGAGCTTCCACACACACCTTAAGATATTTTTGTTAACTTTGTTCCTACTCTCCCACCCCTCAATCTTAATCATAGCTACTATTGATTTTATTTTCACTTGATTTTACTTCTATAAAAAATTTTCAGGGGCACCTCAGTCAGTTAAGTGTCTGACTCTTGATTTCAGCTTAGGTCATGATCTTATGGTTGGTGTGGTTTGTGGGATCAAGCCCCTCATTGGGCTCTATGCTGACAGCGTGGAGCCTGCTTGGGATTTTTTTGTCTCTCCCTCTCTCTACCCCTCCCCTACTCATGCTCTCACTGTCTTTCTCAAGATAAATAAATAAACATTTAAAAAAAAAAAGGGTGCCTGGGTGGCTCAGTTGGTTAAGTGTCTGACTCTTGGTTTCAGCTCAGGTCATGATCTCACAATTCGTGAGTTCAAGCCCCACATCAGTCTCTGCATTGACAACATGGCACCTGCTTGGGATTCACTCTCTCCCCATCTCTCTCTACTCCTTCCCCACTCGTGCTCTGTCTCTCTCAAAAGAAAGAAAGACAGCTTAAAAAAAAAATTTTTTTTTCAAAGGTAGGGCGCTTTACCCACTGCCATGGGTGTATGAATGATGCAGTCACTTTGGATGAAAGCTTGGCATTATCTAGTAAAGTTGAACATAGGACTTTACTTCTGGATAAAAAATTTGCAGAAAATTTTGCATATGTGTACCAGGAGACCTATACCAGAATGTTCATAGCAGTGTTATTCATAAGACAAAAAGATGGAAACAACATGAATGTCCATAGTTCAGAAAATGAATATACATTGATATGCATTCATAAAATGAAATAACAAATGTATTTTTTATAATAAAATAAGTCTTTGGGTGCCTGGGTGGCTCAGTTGGTTGAGCGTCCAACTTCAGCTCAGGTCATGATCTTGCTCTTTGTGGGTTTGAGCCGCACGTCAGGCTCTGGGCTGATAGCTCAGAGCCTGGAGCCTGCTTCGGATTCTGTGTCTCCCTCTCTCTCTGCCCCTCCCCTGCTCACGCCCTGTCTCTCTCTAAAGAATAAATAAAGATATATATATGTGCATCGTATGTATGTATGTATACACACACACACACACACACGTGTGCGTGTGTGTGTATATATATGTATACATTGTACGTATGTATGTATGCATGCACACATGCCCGTGCGCCTTGTGTATGTATATATATGTATATGTATAATAAAATATGTATAATATGTATATGTATAATAAAATATGGATATATGTATAATGTGTATACATACGTATAACATACATATGTATAATGTATGTATAATATATATGTATAATATACATATATGTATAATAAAATAAGTCTCACTTTCTTTTTTTTCCTGTTTGTGCCACTTTTATTTTTTTTCCAAATTTTTATTTATTTATTTATTTTAACTTTTTTTTTCTTTTCTTTTAATTTTTTTTTTTTTTGCCTTGGAAATGGTTTTATTTTATTTTTTTTCAATATATGAAATTTATTGTCAAATTGGTTTCCATACAACACCCAGTGCTCATCCCAAAAGGTGCCCTCCTCAATACCCATCACCCACCCTCCCCTCCCTCCTACCCCCCATCAACCCTCATTTTGTTTTTTTTTTTAATTTACATCCAAATTAGCATATAGTGCAACGATTTCAAGAGTACATTCCTTAGTGCCCCTTACCCATTTATCTCATCCCCCCTCCCACAACCCCTCCAGTAACCCTCAGTTTGTTCTCCATATTTATTTTATTTATTTTTTAATATAATTTATTGTCAAATTGGCTAATATACATTGTGCAAAGTGTGCTCTTGGTTTTTGGGGGTAGATTCTCGTGTTCATCGCTTATATAAAACACACAGTGCTCATCCCAACAAGTGCCCTCCTCAATGCCCGTCACCCATCTTCCCCTCTCCCCCACTCCCATCCACCCTCAGTTTGTTCTCAGTATTTAAGAGTCTCTTATGGTTTGCCTCCTTTCCTCTCTGTTTGTAACTATTTTTCCCCTTTCCCTTCTCCCATGGTTTTGTTGTTTCTCAAGATCCACATATGAGTGAAAACATATGATCTCTCTCTTTATCTGACTGACTTATTTCACTTAGTATAATACCTTCCTGTTCTATCCATGTTGCTACAAATGGCATGATTTCATTCTTTCTCATTGCCAAGTAGTTTTCCCTTGTATATATAAACCACATTCATCAGTTGATGGACATTTAGGCTCTTTCCATAATTTGTCTATTGTTGAAAGTGTTGCTGTAAACATTGGGGTACATGTGCCCCTATGCATCAGCACTCCTGTATCCTTTGGATAAATTCCTAGTAGTGCTATTGCTGGGTTATAGGATATCTCTATTTTTAATTTTTGGGGGAACCTCCACACTGCTTTCCAGAGCAGCTGCACCAGTTTACATTCCCATCAGCAACGCAAGAGGGTTCCCGTTTCTCCACATCCTCACCAGCATCTATAGTCTCCTGATGTGTTCATTTTAGCCACTCTGACTGGCGTGAGGTGGTATCTCAGTGTGATTTTGATTTGTATTTTCCTGATCATGAGTGATGTTGAGCATCTTTTCATGTATCTGTTGGCCAACTGGATGTCTTCTTTGGAAAAGTGTCTATTCATGTCTTTTGCCCATTTCTTCACTGGATTATTTGTTTTTCAGGCGTGGAGGTTGGTGAGTTCTTTATAGATTTTGGATTCTAGCCCTTTGTCTGATATGTCATTTGCAAATACCTTTTCCCATTCCGTCAATTGCCTTTTAGTTTTGTTGATTGTTTCCTTTGCAGTTCAGAAGCTTTGTATCTTGATGAGGTCCCGTTCATTTTTGCTTTTAATTCTTTTGCCTTTGGAGATGTGTCAGGCAAGAAATTGCTGCAGCTGAGGTCAAAGAAGTTGTCACCTGCTTTCTCCTCTAGGGTTTTGATGGTATCCTGTCTCACATTTAGGTCTTTCATCCATTTTGGGTTTATTTTTGTGTATGATGTAAGAAAGTGGTCTAGTTTCATTGTTCTGCATGTTGCTGTCCAGTTCTCCCAGCACAATTTGCTAAAGAGACTGTCTTTTTTCCATTGGATACTCTTTTCTGCTTTGTCAAAGATTACTTGGCCATAAATTTGTGGGTCTAATTCTATGTTTTCTATTCTATTCCATTGGTCTATGTGTCTGTTTTTGTGCCAATACCATGCTGTCTTGATGATTACAGCTTTGTAGTAGCGACAAAAGTCTGGGATTGTGATGCCTCCCACTTTGGTTTTCTTTTTCAACATTACTTTGGCTATTTGGGATCTTTTGTGGTTCCATACAAATTTTAGGATTGCTTGTTCTAGCTTTGAGAAGAATGCTGGTCCAATTTTGATTGGGATTGCATTGAATGTGTAGATCAATTTGGGTAGTATTGACATTTTAACAATACTTATTCTTCAAATCCATGAGCATGGAGTGTTTTTCCATTTCTTTGTATCTTCTTCAGTTTCTTTCATAAGTTTTCTATAGTTTTCAGCATACAGGTCTTTTACATCTTTGGTTAGGTTTATTCCTAGGTATTTTATGGTTCTTGGTGCAATTGTAAATGGGATCAATTTCTTGATTTCTTTTTCTGTTGCTTCATTATTGGTGTATAGATATGCAACCAATTTCTGTACATTGATTTTGAACCCTGCGACTTTGCTGAATTCATGGATCAGTTCTAGCAGCCTGTTGGTGGAGTCTTTTGGGTTTTCCATCTAGAATATCATGTCGTCCATGAAAAGTGAAAGTTTGACTTCTTTTTTGCCAATTTTGATGCCTTTTATTTCATTTTGTTGTCTGATTGCTGATGCTAGGACTTCCAAAACTATGTTAAACAACAGTGGTGACAGCAGACATCCCTGTCATGTTCCTGATCTTGCGGGGGAAGCTCTCAGTTTTCCCCATTGAGGATGATATTAGCTGTGGGCTTTTCATATATGACTTTTATGATGTTTAGCCTTCTATCCCAACTTTCTTGAGGGTTTTTATTAAGAAAGGATGCTGTATTTTGCTAAATGCTTTTTCATTGTCTACTGACAGGATCATATGGTTCTTATCCTTTCTTTTATTAATGTGATGTATCACACTGATTGATTTGTGAATACTGAACCAGCCCTGCAGCCCAGGAATGAATCCCACTTGATCATGGTGAATAATTCTTTTTATATGCTGTTGAATTCGATTGGCTAGTATCTTGTTGAGAATTTTTGCACCCATACTCATCAGGGATATTGGTCTGTAGTTCTCTTTTTTTTTGCTGGGTCTCTGTCTGGTTTGGAAATCAAAGTAATGCTGGCTTCATAGAACGAGTCTGGACGTTTTCCTTCCCTTTCTATTCTTTGGAACAGCTTGAGAAGGAAAGGTATTATCTACCAGACATTTATCTCTTTAAATGTCAGGTAGAATTCCCCAGGGAAGCCATCTGGTCCAGGACTCTTATTTGTTGGGAGATTTTTGATAACTGATTCAATTTCTTCTTCACTAGTTATGGGTCTGTTCAACTTTTCTATTTTTTACCATTTGAGTTTTGGAAGTGTGTGCGTGTTTAGGAATTTTTCCATTACTTCCAGGTTGTCCGTTTTGTTGGCATATAATTTTTCATAGTATTCCCTGATAATTGCTTGTATTTCTGAGGGATTTGTTGTAATAATTCAATTTTCGTGATTTTATCTATTTGGGTCCTCTCTCTTTTCTTTGTGAGAAGCCTGGCTAGAGGTTTATCAATTTTGTTTATTTTTTCAAAAAACAGCTCTTAGTTTCATTGATCTGATCCACTGTTGTTGTTGTTTTTTTTTTTTCTACATTGTTTATTCCTGCTCTGATCTTTATTATTTCTCTTCTTCTGCTGGTCTTGGGGTTTCTTTGTTGTTCTGCTTCTAGTTCCTTTAGGTGTGCTATTAGACTTTGGATTTGGGATTTTTCTTGTTTCTTGAAATAGGCCTGGGTTGCAGTGTATTTTCCTCTTAGGACTGCCTTTGCTGCATCCCAAAGGGTTTGGACTGTTGTGTTTTCATTTTCATTTGTTTCCATGTATTTTTTAATTTCTTCTTTAATTGCCTGGTTGACCCATTCATTCTTTAGTAGGATGTTCTTTAACCTCCATGCATTTGGAGGTTTTCCAAATTTTTTCCTGTGGTTGATTTCAAGTTTCATTGTTCTGTGATCTAAAAATGTGCATGGCATAATCTCAATTCTTTTATATTTATTGAGGGCTGTTTTGTGACCCAGTATGTGATATATCTTGGAGAATGTTCCATGTGCACTCAAGAAGAATGTGTATTCTGCTTTAGGATGAAAAGCTCTTAATATATCTATCAAGTCCATCTGGTCCAGTGTATCATTCAGGGCCATTGTTTCCTTATTGATTTTCTGTGTAGATTATCTATTGTTGTAAATGGAGTATTAAAGTCTCCGGCAATTACCACATTCTTACTAATAAGACTGCTTATGTGTGTGATTAATTGTTTTATATATTTGGGTGCCACCGAATTGGGTGCATAAACATTTATAATTATTAGCTCTTCTTGAAAGATAGACTCCATAATTATGCTATAATGCCTTTCTTCATCTCTTGTTACAGACTTTAGTTTAAAATCTAGTTTATCTGATATAAGTATGGCTACTCCAGCTTTCTTTTGACTTCCAGTAGCATGATAGATGGTTCTTCATCCCCTCACTTTCAATCTGAAGGTGTCCTCAGGTCTAAAATAGGCCTCTTGTAGAGAGCAAATAGATGGGTCTTGTTTTTTGTCCATTCTGATACCCTGTGTCTTTTTATTAGAGCATTTAGTTCATTTACATTTGATGTTATTATTGAAAGATGTGGATTTAGAGTCATTGTGTTATCTGTAGGCTTCATGCTTGTAGTGATGTCTCTGGTCATTTGTGGTCTTTGCAACATTCCACCCACAGAGCCCCCATTAGGATCTCTTGTAGGGCTGGTAGTGGTGATGAACTCCTTCAGTTTTTGTCTGGGAAAATCTTTATCTCTCCTTCTGTTCTGAATGACAGGCTTGTTGGATAAAAGATTCTTGGCTACATATTTTTCCTATTCAGCACATTGAATTTTTCCTGCCACTCCCTTCTGGCCTGCCAAGTTTCAGTAGATAGGTCTGCTTACCACCCTTATGTGTCTGTCCTTGTAGATTAAGGCCCATTTGTTCCTAGCTGCTTTCAGAATTCTCCCTTTATATTTGTATTTTACCAGTTTCACTATGATATGTCATGCAGAAGCATGATTCCTATTATGTCTGAAGGGAGTTCTCTGTGCCTCGCAGATATCGATGTCTGTTTCCTTCCCCAGATTGGGGAAGTTCTCAGCTATGATTTGTTCAAGTACACCTTCTGCCCCTTTCTCTCTCTCTTCTTCTTCTGAAACTCCTAAGATATGGATATTATTACATTTCATTGAATCACTTAGTTCTCTGATTCTCCCCTCATGTTCTAGAATTTTTTTCTCTCTCTTGTTCTCAGCTTCCTCTTTTTCCATATTTTTATCTTCTGTTTCACTTATTTTCTCTTTTTCCTCTTTAATCCTCACTGTCACCACCTCTAGTTTACTTTGCACCTCATTGACAACATTTTTAGATTCATCATGACTGGGGCACCTGGGTGGCTCAGTCGGTTGAGTGTCCGACTTCGGCTCAGGTCGTGATCTCGCGGTCTGTGAGTTTGAGCCCCGCGTCGGGCTCTGTGCTGGCAGCTCAGAGCCTGGAGCCTGCTTTCGATTCTGTGTCTCCCTCTCTCTCTGCCCCTCCCCTGCTCATGCTCTCTCTGTCAAAAATAAATAAACATTAAAAAAAAAATTCATCATGACTAATTTGTAGTTCCTTGATCTCTGTAGCAATAGATTCTCTGCTGTCTTCTATGATTTTTTCAAGCCCAGCAATTAATCTTATGACTATTATTCTAAATTCTTGTTCAGTTATATTGTTTATATCTGTTTTGAACAATTATTTAGCTATCATTTCTTCCTGGAATTCCTTTTGATGAGAATTCTTCCATTTTGTCATTTTGGCTAGTTTTCTGTCCCTTATGTGTTTTAAAAGCTTGTTATGTGTCCAGTACCTGCAAGCACTACTATATTAAAGAGGGGTCATACATTGTCTAAGGCCTGGCCTTTCACTAGGTGTTTATTGGAGTCTGTTACTTGCTCTGTGTCGTTGTGACTCTGGTTCCTTTATCTCCTTACTTGTAGTGTTGTTTTGGACCCTCCACCAGTTCGCTTTGACTTGCTGTTGAAGTAGCTCTGGAAAAGAAAACAAACAAACAAAAACAGAAAAAAAAAAAAAACCCAAAACACCAGTTACAGCAAAACACTGGGTGGGAGCATTGTTAATGGAAGAGGCCTTTTCCCATACAAAGAGAGAAATGATAGGGGCAGGGAAAAAGAAAAGAAAAGAAAATTGATCCAGCAGAGAAACTATACAGGTTAATCCAGAGAGAGGGGGCAGCGGGGAATTAAAGAAGATATAGAACAGGTATAAAGAGAATAGATTAAATATGTCTGCTTAAACAAACCAACAACCAGAATAACCAGACTAGAGGAGGGAAGAAATAAGAAGGAGGAAAGAAAGGTAAAGAAAAATGTGTATATATAATAAGAATTGTCCAAGAATTAAATCAGGAAATGTAAAACCGCTGGGTGCCTTGGAACTGGTAAAACCACTGGCCTGGAGGAGGGGCTGTCTGGTTGGTCATCATCAATCCTGCTCCAGCAGATTCGCAATTACCAAGCGTGGAGGGGCGTGGTTTGGTGTAAGCAGGTCCGCCTCCACTGTGGGCCCACTGTCCATTCCTTGAGGCCCCACCTTGTTGGTGATGGGGAGGAAAATAGCGACACCCCAGCCTCTCCTCCACGGACCGGACCGGGTGTCCCAAGCCACTGTGTTAAAGCCGTCCTCCTAGTGCCAGGGGTGCGAATGAGGCAGTTTGTCTTGCTCCGCCCACTCCCGCACCTCCCTGGCGCTCGGCTGGGATTCAAACCTCAATGTCTTAAAGAGTCCTGCTCTGTGCGCCCTAGTTCTGGGGAAGTGCTGCTCTGCGCTGCGGATATATGGCCTCTGACTGGTGGCGCCGGCAGTCTTTGTACTTTAAACAGTTATATAGCTTCTTCCTACAGCACTCCAAGGAGGGGATTGCTTTCCCCCACTGCGGACCACGCCTCTGGACTAGTTACTGAGCCCAGGGCTGGCTCCCTTCCTCCCCAGGTGTGCAAACAGGGCAGCCGGCCCCAGTCTGGAGAAAGCCCGGCAGTTAGAGATTGGATCTTTGTCCATCCTGGTCTGTGGTTCTTCACTTGTCCAGATACTGTCCTACACTTCCCCAGCCTGTCTTTCTCTTCCCTTTGTCTCTTCACAGAAGGGGATTCCTCCCACCCAAGCCTAAGTTGCCCATTTTATCTCTCCCAATTCACAATCATGTATCTATGGCCCACCTGGCTGGCCCCGTGGCTCTAATTTCCTTTATAAAATTATAAAGATATGCAAGGCAGGCGTGCCTGGGTGGCTTAGTCAGTTAAGCATCCAACTCTTGATTTCAGCTCAGGTCATGATCTTACAGTCATGAGATTGAGCCCTGCAACTGCCAGTTTAGAGCCTGCTTGGGATTCTTTGTCTCTGTCCCTCCCTTGCCCATGTGCTTGCTCTTTCTGTCTCTCTCTCTCAAAATAAATATTTAAAAACATTAAATAAATAAACATTTATTATAAACATAAATAAACATTATAAACATAAATAAACATTAAAAAATTAATTAATTAAAAAAAAGAAATATACAGCAGTTACTAGTGATATAGCCTTCATGATAATAGTCACCTCTGGGGGAAGAAGGGAATAGGATGTGTGGGAACTTACAGAGGGTTCTTAGTGTATTAGTAATATTCTGTTTCTTCAGCTAGTATGTATGTGTACACTTCATTATTCTTCAAACTATTTATTTCCTCATTTATATATGTGAGATGTATATATTAACATTTTTATAATCATACATATATAATGTATGTTGTATATATTACACATAACAGTTTTATTGGGATATAATTTACATGCCATAAAATTCACTCTTTCAAATTGTACAATTCAGTAATTTTTACTATATTGATAGTTTTGAATTCATACCCACTAATTTTAGAACATTTAATTACCCCAAAAAGAAACCCTTTATTGGGGCACCTGGGTGGCTCAGGCGGTTATGTCAGACTCTTGATTTCAGCTCAGATCATGGTCTCACAGTTCATGAATTCAAGCCCCACTTCAGGCTTTGCACTAACAGCACAGAGCCTGCTTGGAATTCTCTCTCTCCCTCTCTCCCTGCTCCTCCCCTGTGTGCTTGTGTACTCTCTTTCTCAAAATAAACTTAAAAAAAAAGAAGCCCTGTCCCCATGTCCCCACAGCCTGCCTCTCATAATCACTCATCTGCTTTCAGTCTCTATCCATTTGCCTGGTCTGGACATTTTGTGTAGAAGGAATCATATATTTTTTGTGTCTGACTTCTTTCACTTAGCATAATGTTTCCAAAGTTCATCCATGTTATAGCATTTATCAATACCTCCATTCCTTTTTATTGCATAATAATATTTCATTTTATGGGCATACCACATTTGTTTATATATTCATAGGTTGATGGACATTTGGATTATTTTCACTTGGGGGCTGTTATGAATAATGCTGCTGTGAACATTTGTGTGCAAATTTTTGGGTGGACATGTTTTCATTTTTCTTATATACCCAGAAGTGGAATTGCTAGGTCATATGGTAGCTCTATGTTTAACGTTTTGAAGAATTGCCAAACTATTTTTAAAGCAGTTGTACCCTTTTGTTCCTACCAACAATGTATTAAAGTTCCAATTTTTTCGTATCCTCACTTGTTATTGAAGTGATCTCGTGTGTGTGTGTGTGTGTGTGTGTGTGTGTGTGTGTGTGTGTGTGTTTTAATCCTTATTTATTGATTTTGAGAGAGATAGAGACAGTGCAAGTAGGGGAGGGAGAGAATCCCAAGCAGGCTCCACACTGTCAGCACAGAGCCTGATGCAGGGCTTGATCTCAGGGACTGCAATATCATGACCTGAGCCCAAACCAAGAATCGGACACTTAGCCAACTGAGCCATCCAGGCACCCCTCTTAGGTTGTTTTTAAAAATTTATTCTTTTGTGGTTTTGATTTGTACTTCCCTAATGAATAATCACACTGAACATCTTTCATGTATTTATCATTCACTTGTTTAGCTTCTTTGGAAGAATGTCTCCTTAGATCCTTTATCCAATTTTTTAATGTTTGTTTATTTTTGAGAGAGAGAGAGAGAAAGAGAAAGAACAAACAAGCTGGCAGGGGTGGTGGGGGGCAGAGAGAGAGAGGAACACACAGAATCCAAAGCAGGCTCCAGGCTCTGAGCTATCAGCACAGTGCCTGATGCAGGGCTTGAATTTGTGAACCTTGAGATCATGACATGAGCTGAAGTTAGATGTTCAACTGACTGAGCCCCCGGGAATCCCGATCCTTTGTCCATTTTAAAGTTGAGTTATATGTCTTTATATTGTTGGTCATAAGAGTTCTTTATGTATTTTGGATACTAATCTCTTACCAGATATGTGATCTGCAACTCTTTTTCCCATTCTGTAGGTTTCTTGACAGTGTCCTCCGAATCATGAAAGTTAATTTTGATGAAGTCCAGTTTATCTACTTTTTCACTTGTCA
Organism: Leopardus geoffroyi; assembly: GCF_018350155.1. Lineage (NCBI taxonomy): Eukaryota > Metazoa > Chordata > Mammalia > Carnivora > Felidae > Leopardus > Leopardus geoffroyi. Next base: position 72,222,508 of record NC_059337.1, read on the forward strand.
CTTGTGCTTTTGGTTTCAGGTCTAACTTCATAGTGATATTTAACACTGCCTAATCCAAGGTCACAAAGATTGACTTCTATGTTTTCTTGCAAGGATTTTATAGTTTTAGCTCTTACCTTTAGGTCTGTATTTCATTTTGAGTTAACTTCTTATATGGTGTGAGATAAGGATCCAAATTCATTCTTTTGCATGTGTCTCTCTAGTCGTCCAGCACCATTTGTGGGGAAAAAAACAATTCTTTCCCCATTGAATTTTCTTGGCACACTTGTTGGAAAGCAATTAACTGTAAATATAAGAGTTTACTTCTGGACTCTCAGTTTTTTTCCATTAATCTACATATGTATCCTATGTCAGTATTGTGCTGTCTTCTTTTTTTTTTTTTTTTAATGTTTGTTTATTTTGAGAGAGTAACAGAGTGCGAATGGGGAAGGGGCAGAGAGAGAGGGAGACAGAGAATTAAAAGCAGGCTCCAGGCTCTGAGCTGTCAGCACAGAGTCCAATGCAGGGCTTGAATTCACGAACCATGAGATCATGACCTGAGCCTAAGTCAGATGCTTAACCGACTGAGCCACCCAGGTGCCCCTGTGCTGTCCTGATTCTTATAGCTTTGTAGTAAGTTTTGAAATCAGGATGTGTGAATCCTACAACTTTGTTCTTTTTCAAGGTTATTTTAGCTATTCTGTATTCCTTGAATTTCCCTATGAACTTTAGGATCAGCTCGTCAATGTCTGGCGGGAAAAAAAAAGCCAACTGGGATTTTGATAGGGACTGCATTAATTTGTACATGAATTGTGGAAATATTGCCATCTTATCAATATTAGGTCTTTAAATCCATGAACATGGGATGTCTTCCTAATTATTTAAACATTTTTAATTCCTTTAAATTATGTTTTATATATTTCATTGTACAAATTTTATACCTCTTTGTTACATTTATTCCCATTTATTTTTTATGCTATTGTAAATTGATTTGTTATCTTAATTTAGTCTTCAGATTGTTTAGTAGATAGGAATATCATTAATCTTGTGCATTGATCCGACACCCGAAAACTTTACTCACCTCGTATATTACTTCTAGTAGTTTTTTTTTAAGTTTATTTATTTTGAGAGACAGAGAGACAGAGAGAGTGCACATATGAGCAGAGGAGGGGCAGAGAGAGAGGAAGGGAGAGAGAGAGAGAATCCCAAGCAGGCTCCACACTGTGAGTTCAGAGCCCAAGGCAGGGCTCAATCTCACAAACTGTGAGATCATGACCTGAGCCAAAATCCGGAATTGGAGGCTTATTCAACTGAGCCACCCAGGTGCCCATCTAATAACTTTTTTTTTTTTTTAGTGGATTCCTTAGGATTTTCTATATACATCATCATGTTATCTGTTAATACAGATAGTTTTACTTTGTCTTTTCTAATTTGGGTGTATTTTCTTTTTCATGCCTAATTTCCATGGATAGAACCTCCAGTAAAATGTTAAATAAAAGTGACAAGAATGGACATCCTTGTCATTTTCCTGATCTCAGTGGGAGAGCTTTAGATCTGCTAAGCATGATTTTAGCCCTGAGTCTTTTGTAGATGGCCCTTATCAGGTTGAGGAAGTTTCTTTCTATTAGTAGTTGATTGAATGTTTTTATCATGAAAGGATGTTGGATTTGTCAATTTTTTTTTCTGTGACCATTGATATGATGTCGTTTTGTCTTTTAGTATATTAATATGGCATATTACATTGATTTTTCATATTTTAAACCAAGCTGTATTCCTGGGATAAATTCCTTTTGGTATGATTAACAGCCATTTTTTGTTTTTTAATGTTTTATTTATTTTTGAAAGAGAGAGCACAAGTCAGGGAGGTGCTGGGAGAGGGGTGAACAGAGCATCTGAATTGGGCTCCATGCTGACAGCAATGAGCCTGATGTGGAACTCAAACTCAGATACCATGAGATCATGACCTGAGCCACATGTTCAACTGACTGAGCAACCCAGGTGCCCCTGGTTAAAAGCCTTTTTATGTGTTGGTTGATTCAGTTTGATATTTTTTTGTTGAGGATTTTATGTCTGTGGTTATAAGAGATACTGATCTATGTTTTATTTCTTGTGATGTCTTTGGTTTCAAACTCATGTAATAAGTTGGGAAGTGTTGCTTGTTCTATTTTTTGGAAGGCTTTGTGAAGGATTGATGTTAACTCTTCTTTAAATATTTGGTAGAATTCATCAGTGAAGTCATCTGGGCTTGAGATTTTCTTGGTGGAATGTTTTTTATTAAAAATTCAGTCTCATATGTCTGTTCAGGTTTTCTGTTTCCTCTTGAGTCAATTTTAGTAATTTGTGTCTTTCTAGGAAACTGTCCTCTGCACCTGTGTTATCTAGTTTGTTGACATACAATTGTTTGTAGTATTCCCATATAGTTCTTTTCATTCTTTAAGTTGGTATGATGTCACTTTGTTCATTCCTGATTTTAGCAATTTGAGTCTTCTCTCTTTAATCTTGGTCAGTCTAGCTAAAGTTTTGTTAACTTTGTTTATCTCTCCAAGAGCCAATATTTGTTTTATTAATTTTCCCTATTTTTCTGCTTCTTGTTTGATTTATTCTTGCTCTACTCTTTGTTTTTTCCTTCCTTCTGCTTGCTTTGGGTTTAGCTTCCTCTTCTTTTTCTAATTTCTCAAGGTTTGATTTGAGATCTTCTTTTTGAATGCAGACATTTACAGCTATAAATTTCACCATTAGCTCTGTGTTTAACTACATCCAATAAATTTTGGGTTGTGTTTTCATTTGTGTAAGACATTAGCAATAAAACATGTTCAATTAAAAAAAAAAAAAAAACGGAGGACCTAGTCAAGCCAGGAGGTAACAAAGCCACATAATGTCTAGAGCTTGTTCAGTTACTGATGCTAAATGGATCATAATATTTTAATAAGGGAAAAATCTTTTTGTTCATAATGCTCTTTAGCAGTGCACAACTGGGGATTTTGTGCTTCTCAAACCTTTAACTCTTCCATGAACTGAAATGCGAACTGAGATAATTTTCAGTCAGAAAAGTCATAGTATTAGTGACTGAAAACCCTGTGCAGGAATTAACCACCTAGAGAGTCTAGTCAATTTTGAGGCCATCCACATGACCAAAGAGCCAAAATAACTTAATGTTTATTCAGAAGAAGGTGCCAGAATGAAGGATTTACATATTGATTTTGTGGAAAAAGAAACTTTTATAGGTTTTATTACAAACTGTGTCCAATTTTATTCCTGTTATTTATGTAATAGTTAAAAGTAAATGAAGTAAAGTGCTTGTTATAAATGCAGATTTTCATAAAGGCTTATGGTCATGTTAAAAATTGTCTTCCTTGGGGGCTCCTGGGTGGCTCAGTGAATTAAGTGTCCTACTCTTGTTTTCGGCTCAGGTCATGATCCCAGTGTCATGGGATTGAGCTCCACATTGGGCTCTGTGCTGACTATGTAGAGCCTGCTTGGGATTCTCTCTCTCCCTCTCTTCCCCTCTCTTGCTCACACACTCTCTCTCTCAAAATAAATAAACATTAATAAATTTTTTTTCTTCCTAGTGACCATACTTTCTTTCCTATTAAGCTAAGTGGCCTAGCAATCAGCTGCATTATTTTGTAAGTTCATTGGTTTGGAAGTTATATCTATTTTATTCCCCCCATTCTAAGCAATATTGAATTTATTTTAGATACTTTGGGAGAAAAGAAACTTTTTAAAAATTTTTTTAATGTTTATTTCTGAGAGAGAGAGAGCATGCACAAGCAGGAGAGGGATAGAGAGAGAAAGGAGACACAGAATCCAAAGCAGGCCCAAGGCTCTGAGCTGTCAGAACAGAGCCCAACATGGGTCTTGAACTCACAAACCGTGAGATCATAACCTGAGCCAAAGTCGGACACTCAACTGACTGAGCCACCCAGGTGCCCTGAGAAACTTTTTTTTTAATTGAAGTATAGTTGACACACAATGTTACATTAGTTTTAGGTGTACAGCATAGTGATTCATGATCTCTTTACTTACACTATCTATGCTCATTACAAGTGTAGCTACCATCTGTCACTATTCAACACCATTGACTGTATTCCCTATGTTGTACCTTTCATCCCTGTGACTTATTCATTCCATAACTCCCACTCTCCTTCTTCCATTTTTCCCATCCTTCTACCCCTTCTGCTCACCAGTTGGTTCTCTGTATTTATGGGTTTGTTACTGCTTTTTTTTTTTTTTGGATTGCACATATAAGTAAAATCATATTGTATTTGTCTTTACCTGACTTATGTCATTAATAATACCTTCTAGGCCCATCCAAGTTGTTACAAATGGCAAGATCTTATTTTTATGGCTGAGTAATATTCCAACGTATATATCATATCTTTTTTTTTTAAATGTTTATTTCTTTTTGAGAGAGAGACAGAGACAAAGACAGAGCACAAGACAGGGAGGGGCAGAGAGAGAAAGAGACACAGAATCCAAAGCAGGCTCCAGGCTCTGAGCTATTAGCACAGAGCCCCATCATGGGGCCTGAACTCATGAACCACAAGATCATGACCTGAGCTGAAGTTGGACAGTCAACCGACTGAGCCACCCAGGCACCCCTATATACATACCACATCTCCTTTATCCATTCATCTATCTTGGATTGTTTCCTTATTATTATTATTTTTAATTTTAGAGCTAGGAAAAGGGGCAGAGGGAGAGAGAGAAAGAATCCTCGGTGTGCTCCATGCTCAGCACAGAGCCCAATGTGGGGCTCAATTCCATGACCCTGGGATCATGACCTGAGCCAAAATCAAGAGTTGGACACTTAACCAACTGAGCTACCCAGGCTCCCTACATTGTTCCCATATCTTGGCTATTCTAAATAATGCTGAAGTAAACATAAGAAGTGCATATATCTTTTAAAACTAGTGTTTTTGTTTTTTTATGGTAAATACCCAGTAGCTAAATTACTGGATCATATGGTAATTCTATTTTTAATTTTTTGAGATAACTCCATACTGTTTTCCACAGTGTCTACATCAATTTGTGTTCCCACCAATGTTGCATGAGGGTTCCTTTTTCCCCACATCCACACCAACACTTGATATTTCTTGTCTTTTTGATACTAGCCATTCTGACAGATATAAGGTGATATATCTCTTTGTGGCTTTAATTTGCATTTCCCTGATTATTAGTGATGTTGAATATCTTTTCATGTCACCCAGATCTTAGTTTTTGGTTTGTTTGTTTGTTTGTTTTTAAGTAATCTCTACACCCAATGTGGGGCTTGAACTCAAGACCCAGGATCAAGAGTCACATGTTCTACCAATTGAGACAGCCAGGTCCCCCTGATAGGTTTTTTTGTGGGTTTTTTTGTCTTTTTTTTTTTTTTAAGTTGGCTCCATGCCGAACATTGGGCTTGAACTCACACCCTGAGATCAAGAAGTGCTCCCATGAAGATATTTTTTTTAATTTTTAAAAAATGTATTTATTTATTTATTTATTTATTTATTTATTTATTTTTATTTTAAAAAATTTTAACGTTTATTTATTTTTTTATTTTTATTTATTTATTTAATAAATTATGTTTTATTTATTTTTGAGACAGAGAGAGACAGAGCATGAATGGGGGAGGGGCAGAGAGAGAGGGAGACACAGAATCGAGAGCAGGCTCCAGGCTCTGAGCCATCAGCCCAGAGCCCGATGCGGGGCTCGAACTCACGGACCACGAGATCATGACCTGAGCTGAAGTCGGACGCTTAACCGACTGAGCCATCCAGGTGCCCCAAAAAATGTTTTTATTTATTTTTGAGACAGAGACAGAGCATGAGCAGGGGAGGAGCAGAGCGAGAGGGAGACACAGAATCCAAAGCAGGCTCCAGGCTCCGAGCTGTCAGCACAGAGCCTGATGCGGGGCTCAAACTCACAGACTGTGATAACATGACCTGAGCAGAAGTCAGACACTTAACCGACTGAACCACCCAGGTGCCCCCCATGAAGATATTTTAAAAGGACACCAGAACCAGCTTGAAGGGCTCACACTGGCTGAATCTGGGACAGTTTGAGCGTGAAGATGAATAATGATAGGGATGCCTGGGTGGCTCAATCAGTTAAGCCTCCAACTCTTGATTTTGGCTCAGGTCATGATCTCATAATCATGAGATCAAGCTCCGCACTGAGCTCCACACGCTGGGCATAAAGCCTCCTTGGGATTCTCTCTCTCTCTTTCTCTGTCCCTCCCCTGCTTGTATGCTCTCTCTCTAAAAAGAAATAAAAATTAGAGGCACCTGGGTGGCTCAGTTGGTTGACCATCCTACTTCAGTTCAGGTCATGGTCTCATGGTTTGTGAATTCAAACCCCGTGTCGGGCTCTGTGCTGACAGCTCAGACCCTGGAGCCTGCTTCAGATTCTGTGTCTCCCTCTTTCTCTGCCCCTCTCCTGCTCATGCTCTGTCTCTCTCAAAAATAAATAAACATTAAAAATAATTTTTAATAAAAAAATAATAAATTTTGGGGGAAAAATGTATGGTATCAATGGATTATAACCCATTGACTAAAATAGGAATCCATGAAAGTGTATAAATATGTTATAATTGTATAACATGAGATTGTATAACATGTATAATCCATGAGGTTATATAAATATGTATATAAATATGTTAAGTAATAAATTTATTGAAGGGAGATCTTTCTCTTATAGTACAATTCCAACTAATAAATGTAGGAGTAATGGAATGAGAATTATTCTATGGCTATGTCCTTGTTTTTAGGAAATATACAATAACATGTTTAAAAGTAAAGGGACAGAGGTGTCTGGGTGGCTCAGTTGATTAAGCGTCCCACTCTTGGTTTTGGCTCAGGTCATGATCTTACAATTTAGTAGTTAAAGGCTTGCATTGGGCTCTGTACTAACAGCATGGAGCCTGCTTGGGATTCTGTCTTCCCCCTCTCTCTGCCCCTCCCCTGCTCACACTGTCTCTCTGTCAAAAATAAATAAACTTAAAAAAAAGTAATGGACATGATGTGTACAACTTACTTTCAAGTGGTTCCAAGAAATAATAAAGATATATGTAATATCATATATTGTGAGATATGCATATTTGGAGAACAATTTGGCAGATTTTTGAAAAGTTAAATATATACCTATCTTATGACCCAGCTATTTCATTCCTACATATTTGCCCAAGAGAAATTAAGAAATGTCTATATAAAGACTTACAGATATATTTTCATAGCTGCTCTATTTGTAATAGCCAAAACCTGGAAATAATTCAAATGTCCACCAAATGGATAAATTATGGTGTATCTATCTGTACAGTGAAATACTACCAGCAACCAAAAGGAACTATTGATATAAGAAACACCATGGATGAATCTCAAAATAATTATACTGAGTGAAAAAGGTCAAAACAGCCCCCCAAAAACTAAAAAATAAAATGGGTACATAATGGATGATTTGATCTATATCAAATTCTAAAGAATCGAATCTGTAGTGACATAAAACATATCAGTGGTTTCCTGGGAACTAAAGTAGAATTGGGGTTAGGATGGAGTAGAGAGGAATGGGTCACAAAGGGGCCAAGGAAACTTGGCTATCATGGATATGTTTGTTATCTTAACTGTGAAGGCTTCACAGTTCTAACACATGTCAAAATTGACCAAATTTTACACTTTAAATATATTCAGCATATTACATGCTAACTATACTTTAATAAACCTGTTTTTTAAAAAACTTATCTTTTCCAAAGGATAGACCAGAGAGGGGGTAGTGGTGGCTGAGGTGGTTCTGAGACTGAAGTTCTGAGCGCTGTCTTTTAGGGAAAGAGCTATATTTTGAGTGCTGGAGTTTTAGGTTCTTTCCCATGCAATCAAGAGCTGAGTCTGGGCCAGTGAACATTAACACACTGAAAAGTGTGCTCTAGTTTCCTCTGCTTAGAACAAGCAGATGCTGTATTTCAAGGAGGCAACTTTGGGAATGGTTTCTCCAGACCACAAAAACAAATTAGATGACTTTTTGGTAATCAAGAAAGGTTTCTATCCATTTCCTTAGTAAGGGTTTGAAGATGGTTGTGGGCACAGTCTTTGTCTATGTCCAAATTATCTAGTAAGTAGAAAAAATAGAAGAGCAAATTAAAAAAATTTTAAGTAGACTAACAGCCCAATTTGATGTTTTTATAAAGAGAATGTACTTTCTAGACAGGAAATTAAGTCATACCTTGTGCTGAAACAATACAGAATGATATCATTCCATAGCATTCCTGGATATGGAATAAAGAGGTCCATTAGCACACATTTCATATACTTCCTGAATTTCCTTTCAAACACACGACTCAGATAGAATGAAGCCCTCTAGACAAAATGTGATGAGAGACCTGATGGATTAAAAAAAATTACATGTAAAAATAATCTCTCTTTACCCTTTTCTGGGACTTTAGGTAAGAATATAAAAACTCAACCACCCCTGAGCAGAATGAGCCGGGAAGAACTGGAGGACAGCTTGTTTCGTCTTCGTGAAGAGCACATGTTGGTGAAGGAGCTTTATTGGAAGCAACAGGATGAGATCAAAAGGTACCTTGTGTTCTCCTTAAGCTGGGGAACAAAGGGGAACAGGGGCAAGTCAGAGAAGGAGGTTTTTATTTGCAAAACAAAACCAAAAATCATATTGATCATTTCCTGTATCAGGCATGTTAGAAGTGCTTTATGTATATTAACTAACTTATTATAAATGCAATTAACTTATTTAATACTATGAGGGAGGAGGTATTATTAAGAGGAAAAGAAAACATAAAAAGGTTAAGTAACTTGTGGGGCGCCTGGGTGGCACAGTCGGTTAAGCGTCCGACTTCAGCCAGGTCACGATCTTGCGGTCCGTGAGTTCGAGCCCCGCGTCGGGCTCTGGGCTGATGGCTCAGAGCCTGGAGCCTGTTTCCGATTCTGTGTCTCCCTCTCTCTCTGCCCCTCCCCCGTTCATGCTCTGTCTCTCTCTGTCCCAAAAATAAATAAATGTTGAAAAAAAAATTAAAAAAAAAAAAAAAAGGTTAAGTAACTTGCCTAAAGTCACAACTAGTGAGTAACTGTGCTAAAAAGCCCTTAACTCCGAAATATACCATGTACAGTAACCTTAAGTTATTGGCTTTCAAAAGGGCATCTCTTGGGATGAGACCTGGAGAGGAATCTGAGATGGAGTGTGGATAGATTAACAGATGGGAAGAATAGTAGTTCTGAAAGTTCAGAGTTTATCTCTAGGACATATTTTAAACATATTGGTGTCAATGCCTTCCAGCCAAAGACTAGCAGGAACACACCTATAGTTGAGCAAGTTGGGTTTATTATTCACTGCAGCTAGAGAAATGCACACCATAGATGATACAGTCATTTCAGTAAGAATGTGTTAGAAAAAAAATCTATTACAGGATTTGAGCTTCAGTTGGGTGATTTGTGGGAGGGTCCAAGGGTAACAGGAGTTTGCTCCAGATGTGATACCGTTAGAAAGCAGGGACAACTCCGCATTTGGATATTATCTGCAGGGAAGTAGACTAGAGTGAAGCTAAAGCTGTAATTGGTTAGAATAGCACTCACTTATTAGCCAGGAAAGGAGAATGTTTGGTATTTTGTGTGCAGCACAGTGACCTTGTGTTTGTGTTTAGATGAAATTATACAGTGGCCTTGTTCAGTATCACTCTATCATGGTCTCAGTGGCCTTGTCTGATGTTGGTGTTGTGTGCGATTGTGTCCAACAGGATAATAACATGACCTAGCTGTGAACAACAGGCCAGCTTCACACAACACCGGGAACTAGTTAGGTTAGACCTACTCCCCAATGTCAAGAGCATCTTTTTGCTTTCTTACTGGTAATCCCCAGGAGTGGTTCATAGCTTCATGTAGAATCTACAGGATACAGGCTTCCATTGTATGCCAACACTCTTCAGAGTGAGAGATTCTTTTATATTGCAGAGAACTTGAGAATCTGGTGAAAGCAGAAGGTTGCATAGGCCAAAAAATACTGCTTCTTGGTTGATAACCAAAAAGTACTTGAGATTATAGATATTAAGTGGCTAAAAATTAGATTCCATCACCCTTGGCTTTGGGCAATTTACCCGGCTGTTTCATGACTTGATTTCTTTATCTGGATATGATATGTAATAATAATAATAATAGCTAACTTCTACAGTGCTCACAATGCACAGCACTGTTCATTTTCTTTAAAAAAAATTTTTTAATGTTTTATTTATTTTTGAGATAGAGACAGTGTGAGTGGGGTAGGGGCAGAGAGAGAGGGAGACCGAATCTGAAACAGGCTGGGCTCAAACTCACAAAGGGTGAGATCATGACCTGAATTGAAACCAAGAGTCAGACAGTTAACTGACTGAGCCACCCAGGCACCCCTGCACAGCACTGTTCTAAACACTTTACATGTATTTATTTAATTCACTTCTCCTAACAATCTAATGAGGCAGGTGCTATTTTTATCTTTATTCATAGATGAGGAAACTGATCACAAAAGGTTAATGACGTACCCAAAGCCACACAGTATGTCAGAACTGGCAGGCAGGGGGACCACAGAATTGGATGATAAGGGTTGAAAGCATGATTTTAGGTCAAGATGACAGATAGTGGGGGGCACCTGACTGACTCAGTCTGTGGAGCATGAGACTCTTGATCTCGGGATTGTGAGTTCGAGCCCCACGTTGGGTGTAGAGATTAATTAAAAAAAAAGATGACAAACAGTGATTGACTGTCCACCATAGGTAAGTCTCAATATATACTAGGGGCTATAGGGGTGTATAGTAGAGGCTGTAGGAGAGTAATCCTTAAAGTTGGGTACATATACGGGGGTGTGCAGACAAGTGGGATGGGAGAAGTAAATATTAAAATTTATGCTTATATTTAATTACCAATTCTTTAAAAATTAGTATTTTTGTAGGGGTGCCTGGGTGGCGCAGTCGGTTAAGCGCCCGACTTCAGCCAGGTCACGATCTCGCGGTCCGTGAGTTCGAGCCCCGCGTCAGGCTCTGGGCTCATGGCTCAGAGCCTGGAGCCTGTTTCCGATTCTGTCTCCCTCTCTCGCTGCCCCTCCCCCGTTCATGCTCTGTCTCTCTCTGTCCCAAAAATGAATAAACGTTGAAAAAAAAATTAGTATTTTTGTTTATGTTGTAACATAATCACAATTTATTAGGACAGAAGACAATGTATATTATTTAAAAGTAAATATATAAATAAATACATTGACGAACCCCCCCCCCCACTTTTTTATTGCAATAGAATGGACAAAGATGGATACCACAACCTCCCTGTCCTCAAAAACTTACAGTGTATTGGGGATAGAAAATTAATTTTTTAAAGTATTGGTAATGGACCACAGTAGATAAATTTATATCAGAGATCAGTTCATGATGATTTGCCACCAAATGAACTGTAGAAATAATAACTCACAGAATTGGAAAGGCCCCTTCCACCGGCTCTACTTTTGCCCTTAGGATGAGGACAGCGTTGCGTCGGCTGATGGCTTCTGGCCGGGACCTGAGGGCAGAGGTGGTGGAAGCCCAACAGCCTGCACCTCTGCGGCGGAAGGCGGGGTGGCGACAGCCCCCCACTAAGCACCAGCGCCCCCTGCTGCATGGGCTGCAGCTGCAGTTCCAGCGCGTCGGCCCCCCAGCTCCCCGCCGCAGCCAGCCTCGGGTCCACGCGGGACACAGACAGCTCCGCACGGCCGGTGCGCCGGTTCCCGAGAAACCCAAGAGGGGTAAGGTTCAGGACCAAGTTTCCAACAGGGCTGAAATACTGGGAAGGACTGATTTGGCAGCCACATTTTCCTCCTTACTGCTTTATTCCACCTGCCCTTTTCCCCAGTAGTTTCTACCTTCCTAAAATCTTTTTTCTCCTGGTATGTCAGGTTCACAATTCTCAGTTCACCATGAAGTAGCGGAGAGGAGAGAAGCAGACAAGGGAAACAGGAATTCTGCTGACCAAGTTATGCAGGGGGCCTAGAAAATAGATTCGAATTATCCTTGATGATGAGTGATTTTAGGACAGGTCCCTCTACGGGAACTATGGGACCCTGGACTAATGCTGTGCATCTAAAACTGGGATTATTAGCTTTTTTTGGAAAGTGGACGCCTTTGAGCTCATGATCAAACCGAGGCCTCCTCCCAAGAAAAATACACATATACATAATCAAAACTTTGCAGGGGCACCTGGAAATTCTGAAGTCCAAACTTAGAAATCAGGCTGTAAGTGAGAAGTTGCGATTTCTTTTCTTCCTGTATTCCAAATGGCTAAGAGTCTATGGCTGCTAGGAAACCCAACATTGAATTAAATAAAATTTTTTTGTGTAAATTTCCTTCACCTAGCCTCCTCAGCCCTGATTTAGGTCCATAGGAATTTGTTGTCTTTAGTTAAGTCTAAGTTCAGTTTGACTTCAGCATTATTGAGTATGAGTTATATACCCAGCATCAGAGGTAAAGATGCATTAGAGTTTTAGACACATAGTCCCTTTCTTCTTCCCATTTATACTCACTTACTTGACAGTCTGTAGTCCCGCTCATTTATTAAGTCTGTATTTGCATATCTATGCAAGAGTAAAGACTGAGAGGGATGCCTGTGGTAGCTCAGGCAGTTAAGCAATTCTTGATTTCGGCTCAGGTCACAATCTCCTGGTTTGATGAGTTCAACCCCCAAGTTGGACTCTGTGCTGACAAGTGTGGAACCTGCTTAGTATTCTCTCTCTCTCTCTCTCTCTCTGGGTGTGTGTGTCTGTCTGTCTCCCTCCCTCCCAGCTCTCTCTCTCTTTCTCTCTCAAAAATGAATAAATTAAAAAAAAAAGAATTGAGGAAAAAGAAAAAAGAGTAAAGACTGAGACCCCCTCCCCTGAGATCAGCAGTTATTATAAGGATTTCCCCCCAGGTCTCACAGCTCCCTACTTTTAGCCCTTAGTGTTCTGGAGAAATCTATTGCAGAGTCTGCATCTTCTGTCTAAACTTCCAGAGCCCAGTGACAGGCTGAGCTACACAGCCCCTCCTACATTCAAAGAACACGTGACAAATGAAAATATCAGAAGTGAAATATCCAGTGAATCCAGTGAACTGTAAGTTCTTACTCCTTTATCCTGCACTGTTACTCCTTCAGCTTTAATTGGAAATACATTATTTAGGGAACAAGTGAATGTTGGCATTTTGAAATCTTTGCAGCATAATCAGAGAAGCTGAAAGTCAACTCTAGGTCAAATTCCAACTTCATTGCTTAAAAGATGGGAAATCAGCATCTGTCTGTCTTTGAAAAAAAAGGCAAATAAAGGCCTTTTCCTTAATTGAAGGTATTCTGTCTCCTTCCCTTTATATTTTTCTCCCTTAGGTCATAATTAATTTATACTTCTGTTTGACACTTGAAAGCTATATTTTGTAAGATTAACCATCACACATATCCTCTAACTTCTTTTCATACATGTGAGAACTCAGTTCTAAATGCCTAGAACAGAAATTTCTATGTCTTCTTTTTGTGTTTAATGTTCCTAATTCTAGCAGTATAATTTCTTTCAGCAAAGTCATAATTATGACTAAACTCATTGGTCTGTGCATGCCTTAACAGTGCTCATATTGTGACCAGCAATACGATGCTGTTGGAAGAACCACCCAAGTCTCCTGAGAAAATGTGGTCCAAAGATGAAGATTTTGAACAGAGAAGGTCTTTGGGGTGTGCTCAGAAGGCCACAGAGCTTCGGTAAGAGTGCAGCATTCCATGCCTCAAGCCATATGAACTGGAAAAGTAAGAGATTCTTACTGGTATCTTTCCTCTGTCTCAGAGGAAAGGAGAATGCCTGGGGTTAAATTCAGTCTGAGAAATAGACCTGGATTCCTGTGTGGGTTAAGAAATGGATTAACCTAAAGAGAATGTTTATGTAAATTAGAAGATTTGCTGCTTCACTTCACAGAAGGAAAACTGTTTCATCCTTGTCACAGATAGGAGTTCTCAGCTCTCACTGTGCATCAGTCTTTGGAGAACTTTATTTGATTTGATTTATTTATTTTTGAGAGTGAGAGGGGGAGAGAGAGTGAGAGAGGGAGGCAGGGAGAGAGAATGATTCGGGGAGGGGCAGAGAGAGAAGGAGAGAGAGAGAATCCCAAGCAGGCTTGGCACTGTCAGTCTAGAGCCTGATGTGGGGCTCGAATTCACGAACTGTGAGATCATGACTTGAGCTGCAATCAAGAGTCGGTTGCCTAACTGACTGAACAACCCAGGTGCCCCTGGAGAACTTTTTTTTTTAAAGTAGACTTTATTTTTTTAGATTTATGAGTTTTAGATTTATAGCAAAATTGAGCAGAAAGTACAGAGATTTCCCATATATCCCTCATTTCCCGCCCCCACAGCCTTCCACACTATCGGTCTCCCATACCAGAGTGGTATTTTTGTGACCATGGATGAACCCACACTGATATATCATTATCACCCAGAGTCCATAGTTTACCTTAGGGTTCACTCTGGGTGTTGCACATTCTATGGGTTTGGACAAATGTATAATGACATGTATCTACCAGTACAGTATTATATAGAATAGATTCACTGCCCTAAACATCCTCTGTGCTCTCTGCCTGTGCATCCCTCCCTCCCCCCTCCCCCCCGGCACCGTTGATCTTTCCACTGTTTTTCTGACTTTGTCTTTGGCCAGAATGTCATATAGTTGGAATCATACACTATGTAGTCTTTTCAGATTGGCTTCTTTCACTTAGCAGTATGCATTTAGGTCTCCTGCATGTCTTTTCATGGCTTGATAGCTCATTTCTTTTAGCACTGAATAATGTTCCATTGTCTGGATGTACCACAGTTTATTTATCCATTCACCTACTGAAGGACATCTTGGTTGCTTCCAAATTTGGGCAATTATGAATGAAATTGCTATAAACATCCATGTTCAAACATAGTTTTCAATTGGAGATGTTTTAAAACCACAGAAGTCGGAGGGTGGTGTCTGGGGGGGTCTGAGTTGGTTAAGCATCCCACTTTAGCTCAGGTCATGATCTCACGGCTTGTAAGCTCGAGCCCTACATCAGGCTCTGTGCTGTCAGTGCAGAGCACACTTGGGATCCTTTGTTTCCCTCTCTCTCTCCCCCACTCACTCTCTCAAAAATAAAAATCTAAAAAACAAATAAATAAAACCATGGAAGCCTGAAGAGGAGGTGAGTGAGGGATGGGCTAAATAGGCGATGGGTGTTAAGGATGGTACTTGTTGTGATGAGCACTGGATGTTGTATGTAAGTGATGAATCACTGAATTCTACACCAGAAACCAATATTACACTGCATGTTAACTAACTGGAATTTGAATAAAAATTTGGAGAAAAAAAAAAAGAAATGTTCTAATCAAAAAAAGACAATATTGATTAAGAAAACAAAAAATAATATATGAGATAATACAATATGGAACATACCACATAAAAATAAATAGGTAAATAAGTTATATAAAAGAAAAAAAGTGTGTATCTTATAATTTATTTCATGTAAACAGATTCTGAAAATTAAAAAATAGATAAAACCCTACAGAAGTCTGGGCCCTATACCAGAGATTCCCTTTCAATTATGTGGGAGTGGAGTTCATGCAGTATAATTATAAAGATTTCTCCAGATGATTCTAATAAGCAGTTGGGACTGGGAATCCCTGAGATAGAGTCTAATGAGCCCCAATCCTCCTCAATACCTTTCAAATAATAAAGAAAATATGATCTCCTAGGTTCAGAAATAATAATCTTCCCTTGTGTTCTCCATATCCATACCTTTCCAGTTTCTCAAAGGAAACAAGACTCAGATTCAGTTGGACTTTGCAAAGTTTATGGGAAGCTGTAAGCACCATAATTTTCAAAATAGCTATTATGTTTTCTCAGAACACAGAGTTTTAAGGTTGGTAGTCTCTCTCTCAAATCTCAGCCGGTGTGAAAGGGAAATGGGAGAAAAGAGGTTATTTATTGGGGTATACATTTGCTTCCTACTTCTGCGATGTTGTGGACAAGATAAAAAGGCAAGAGGAAGAGGAAGATGTTCTTGGTGCAGTGTTGGGGGAAAGGTGTTTAACTCTGTCCATTCACAGAGAGAATGTTTCAGCACTGTCTTCTTTGTCCAGAGCTTCCATTAAGGAGAATATAGAGCTGATTCGTCTTAAGAAGCTTCTACATGAAAGGAATACTTCGTTGGTAGCAACAAAAGCACAATTAACAGAAGTTCAAGAGGTGAGCTTCCAGGGCAAGTTAGCGTGGGATGGTCTGTGGTACCTTAAATCATAGAACCCTGGGATCCTTGGCTGTTTGAGAAGCCCTGTGTCCAATCGGGCATCCAGGTCCAACTGAAACTGTCTGTCGCCAGGTTGGGGGGAAAAGAGCCAGTTAGAATTATTTTCTCCATTATACACATGGAAGACCACAACTGAGAGAAAGTAAATTACTCATCTCAAAACTTATAGGGGATATTCAAATCCACACCTTGCAATTCGGAGTCTATTCTCTTTCCAATATTCACATTATCTCTCTATTAGGAAGAAAGCTCAAGCCCTGCCTTCTAAGGTAGAATTAAGTGGGGTTAACTTGTGCTCAGGGTTAAGTTCCCAGCCAGCAGCCACAATGATAATGTAATTAAGTTGGGAAGCCAAGAGCAGTCACAGGGGAAGGGAAGGAGACTAGTCTTTACTAAGCACTCTGTATGTGCTAGACTCAGTCCCGGAGTTTAAGCCTGAGAACAACCCTCAATGTAAGAACATTTAATGGATGGGGGAACTGAGCCTCAAAAAAGTTAAGTAACTTGCTCAAGTCATAAAAATAGTAAGGGGCAGAGCAGACTTTGAGTCTGGGTTTATCTGACACCAAGGCTCATGGTCTTTTCTCATTACCACACAATAGAAACTCATATCTGAATGGTGGAAATAGGGCATCAAGGGTGCAAGTGATAGATTAGCACCATTCTTTTACTGGATAAATATTTATTGAGTGTCAGGAACTGTGCAAAGCATTTGACACAAAGATTACAATGTAAGACAGTTCATGCCTTCAGGGAACTTACCAGAGAGAGAGAGAACAAGATGTAAACAAGTACAGCTATCTGCATACAGGGTATTGGGGACACAACAGAAAGTAGTCAGATCTACCAGAGAATGGGGTATGGGATCCAAAAAAGATTCATAACAGAGTATATTATTGAGCCAAATAATGGGATACTGAAAGATTAGCAGGTGCTAGTGAGTATGCAAGAGAGGGAAGGGTTTTCTAGAGGAGGAGAGGTGTAGGCCAAGGCATGGAGGTGAGAAACATCAGGGTCCAAATCATGGAGGCCTTATCAGGATTTTAGACTTAATCCCATTGACAGTGGAGCTGCAGAAAGGCTTTAAATAAGTTGATAACATGATCAATTTTCCCCAAAGAGATCACCTTGCTTTTGTTTTTAATGTTTGAACTTTTTTTGAAATACATTTTAATAAAGAAATAATACCTTAAAAACTATTATAAAGCAATAATTCTTAATTCTGGGTAGTAGAATTATAGGTGACTGATATGTTCTAGTATTTTTCTGAAATTTTCAACTTATCAAAAATTTCAAAACTACAAGGAAGGATCATCTAGCAGTGGAGTGAATGATATAGGTTGGCTGGTATAAGTAAAGTGATCAGGTATGAAATGAGTTCAGTGGTACAAAGGAGATAGGATGAGGGTTCCCACCAAGACAGTGAGAGAGGCCCACGGAGAGAGGCCCACGGAGAATTGGCAACTTGCAGGAAATAGAAGAATGACGTCATCACCAAAAGGGAGTGGTTGGGGGAAAAGGGGAAATAAAGATGACCCCTGGGTATCTAGTGTGGGCAAGAAGATGGTGGTGGTATCATTCATCTAGGTTGGGTTCAGTTAGCACTGCCCTGGGTACTTCTGTTCTGATGGGGACAAAGGGATCTTTACAAGGTCAACCCCCCAACCTGTATTTTGGAGAGACCTATACATCTGCTTGTAGTCTTTTGATTTGGTTAATTTTGGTAGCACCTACAGAATATGGAAATATGAGATGGACGATAATTTAAAATCGTATGGGTAAATAGCAGTATTTGTAGGATTACATTTTTTTTCTATAACTCCATCTATTCCTCCATCACATTGAAGGAAAAAAGGAAGAAAGCCATTCTAAATACTTACCCATGTTAGTGGGAGGGGTGGAGATGGCCTAAAATGGTGAGTAATCTCCCACACTTTTTTAAAATGTAGGTTTTACAATTTGTTTTTCTCTAGCAGTTTACCTTTCTAGTCATCCTTTCTTATACATGTAGTAAAAAAAAAATTGCATTCTCTTAATCCCTTAGCAGCAAAATATGGTGGTCAGTAGCTCAGACTCTGGAGTTAGACGAGATGATGTAAAGTTCTGCTTCGGCCTCTTGATAGCTATATGACGCTGAGCAAGTGACTTAGCTTCGGAGCTTTGGGTTTCTCATTTTTAAGGTTTAGGTAATAATGTCTACTTCTCAGATACGCTGTGAGAATTAAATGAGATACAATATATGTGAAACAATTGTAATGATCATAAGATAATAGATCATGAAACACATAGTAACTGCTCAACCAACAATAGCTGTTG
Source organism: Leopardus geoffroyi (assembly GCF_018350155.1). Taxonomy (NCBI): domain Eukaryota; kingdom Metazoa; phylum Chordata; class Mammalia; order Carnivora; family Felidae; genus Leopardus; species Leopardus geoffroyi. The sequence goes on from NC_059337.1 coordinate 72,241,061, forward strand.
TAGTTAGTTTGGTTATTGTTTTTTCTGTTTCTGAAACTGGGAAGAGAGTTTTCTGAAATATGCTGAGTAAGAGCACCTACTTTGAAAATAAATGTTTTTCTCAGATAATGTACCAAATGCAATACAATTGTGAATAAATGACCCTTCCTTAAAGAAATTGTATCATCTGTTATATTCACAGACTTCCTGGCAAGCTAAGGCAGGGGAAAAGTAGCAGCAATTAGTTTTAAAAAAAAGTACACAAACTGACTTGATTTGTGAGAATTTTTAAATATCTCTTAGGGGCACCTGGGTGGCTCAGTCAGTTGAGCATCTGACTTCGGCTCAGGTCATGATCTCATGGTTTGTGGATTCAGGCCCTGCATCAGGCTCTGTGCTGACATCTCAAAGCCTGGAGCCTGCTTCAGATTCTGCGTCTCCCTCTCTCTCTCTGTCTCTCCCCCACTCACTCTCTGTCTCCTCTCTCTCAAAAAAAATAAAACAATAAAAATATTCTCATATCTCTTAAACTAACCACTTAAACGTTTGTAGTACAGAGATAAATATGAAAACAAACATCAAGCTGATATGTGAGTAGAATAATATGTATTTCTTTCTTTCAGGCATATGAAGCTCTGCTCCAGAAGGTACTAAATAGATTCTTTGAATCTCTGTTTCTTAGTAGTAAAAGTAATAAAACCCAAAGAAATTTGTATTAATCTTCAAGTAATATGACACCAGAATTTAGCCAAGTAAATTAAAGTTATTATGACATATAATTTCTTTTTTTTTAATGTTTATTTATTTGGGTAGGGGGGCAGAGAGAGAATCTCACCCAGACTCTGAACTGTCAGCACAGAGCCCTATGTGGGACTTGAACTCACAAACTGTGAGATCATGACCTGAGCCGAAGTCAAGAGTCAGACGCTTAATTGACTGAGCCACCCAAGCACCCCTATGACATATCATTTATATTAAGACAAATGTACTATTACTATTGTCAGAAGATATTTATTGTGCCATTTTCATAAAACTGAAATACAAGATCTGAAATATTTAGAATAGTATTTTTCAGCCTATTGCTAAAGAGAATTATATAGCATCTGTTCAGAAATTCCTAAGAGTATTCCTCTAGCATGTATAAGGTGATGAAATATAGCAAACTTGTTGCATATCTTCTCTGAGTTCTTAAATGTTCAACCCCATTCATTCCTGTGAAAGGAGTAGAGATCAAGCTGGGTGAATGTCCATGATTAAGCGTAACTAAGACAGGGGTGCCTGGTGGCTCAGTCAGTTAAGCATCCAACTCTTTTTTTTTTTAATTTTTTTAACGTTTATTAATTTTTGACACAGAGAGAGAGAGAGAGAGAGAGAGAGAGAGAGAGAGAGACAGAACATGAGTGGGGGAGGGGCAGAGAGAGGGAGACACAGAATCTGAAGCAGGCTCTAGGCTCTGAGCTGTCAGCACAGAGCCCGACGCAGGGCTTGAACTCACGGACCGTGAGATCATGACCTGAGCTGAAGTTGGGCGCTCAACCGACTGAGCCACCTAGGCGCCCCAAAAGTGTCCAACTCTTGATTTAGGCTCAGATCCAAATCCAAAATCCCAAAGCCTCCTTGGGACTCTGTCTCCCTCTTCCTCTGCTCCTTTCCCGCTTGCTATCTCTCCCTCAAAATAAATGAAAATAAACTTAAAAAGATACAGGTTCTCTAGTATTAAAAAAAAAAGAGAGAGAGAGAGTTACTAAGGCAGAGTTCCCAGCATGAACGCCCACAGCTGTTCGTTACCAGAAATGTCCACCAGAAAAATGCACGCTTAACTTCTAGAGTTAACATTGCTTGCTAGGTGCAAAGGGAAGAGTATATCACCATAAGAAGCATTCAAATAAATTGGAAATTGATATTTAAAGCCTGATAGGAACTTTTAAAGAAACATCTCTCCTAAGCTAAAATGGAATCATGTACCCAGAGGAAAAGAACACATTCTCTTCATTTTCTTATCCCTTAAGGTGTAAAGTTAGGTTATTGATTTGTGCTATTTACAGTTGTAAATTTCCCTCTGAGCACTGCTTCATGAATCTCATAAGTTAGGCATGTTGTACTTTTCCCCCGCTTATCTCAATGCATTTTCTAATGTCAGTACTTTATTTAATTTCTACATTTTGGTGAATTTTCCAGTTTTCCTTCTGTTGTTGAGATCTAGCTTAAATGTATTATTATTGGAGAATGTACATTGTATAAATTCAGTCTTTAAAACATTTATTTTGGGGGCATGTGGGTTGTTTAGTTGGTTGGGCGTCTGGCTCTTGATTTTGACTCAGGTCATGATTTCACAGTTGGTGAGATTGAGCCCCACATCAGACTCTGTGCTGACAGCACAGAGCCTACTTGGGATTCTCTCTCTCCCCATCTCTGTGCCCCTCCCCTGCTCACACACTCTCTCTTTCAAAATAAATAAATAAACATTAAAAAAAAAAAGAAGCATTCAAATAGCTTAGAAAGTAAATGCAGCTGTGAAAGGTGGCACTTCACTTAGAACCAGGGTATAATTTGAACCTTGGGAAAATTAATGCTCCAATTAAGAATTATAGGTTCCTGGAGTGGAAAATCTTCACTAACAGGGAAATGATACTTCCTGAGAAATACTAGGGTGAAAAAAAAGGTCAATTTACAGTGCAAAGGGACCATGCTATTAACCAAAATCATTCTTCTTGACATCCACTGGGGAATGCTAGGGTTGCTGGTATCTCGAGACCATTTCTGCTGAGTGATATGACCATTCCCAAAGCAACTTTCCTGTTGCCCCAGAATCAGGGAATCCTGAGTGCAGCCCATGATGCCCTTCTCAAGCAAGTGAATGAGCTCAGGGCAGAACTGAAGGAGGAGAGCAAGAAGGCTGTGAGTCTGAAGAGCCAACTGGAAGATGTGTCCATCCTGCAGATAACACTGAAGGAGGTAAATAACAATAGTAATTGAAAGATAGCATCAATTGTAAGTTACATTTCAATTTCAGAGATGTTAAAAGTACTTCTTAGCAACAATATGGCTGTTTATTTTTTTCAAATGAGTAAGATGAGGCTCCAAGTGATTAAATAATTTGCTCAAGATTACACCATTAGGGGGGAAACTTGGATTTATACTTGTGTCCTCTGAAGTTTTTGCTGTATTATAATGTTCCGCTATTTCCTTAACAGTAGAAATCCAGACACTGTGAAAATCTGCTTCAGAGAATCCTCATTATTTCCAATAAAAGTTTTTATCACACTTTAAATTGGTTTGAGTCTTTCTAGTTGAATGGCTCCTCATAGACATGTGAGATGATCATAGAAAGCCTCCTATCCAAGCCCCACTCTGCCACAGAAGAGGAAAGACCTGTGTAAGGAAATCGATGTTTGGATTTTATCTCAGGCACTTTTCTGTCATTCTTAGTTTCAGGAGAGAGTTGAAGATTTGGAAAAAGAACGAAAATTGCTGAATGACAATTATGACAAACTCTTAGAAAAGTAAGTACCAAGTTTGGATCCCAGAGCACTGTTTGCTATAAAACACAGTTATAGAAAAGGGTCCTCACATTCTAAAAACACTACCCAGTATTGATAAGGATATGGGGAAGCTTACACTCAATACTCTTAGTGAGAATATAAATCAGCACAGTCTTTTTGGAAGGAAATTTGATGCTATCTATCAAACTGTTAAACATGCATATATATGTATTTACAAAGATAATGTATAATAAGAATTTTAATTACTGCATTGTTGGTAATAGTAAAAAAAAAAAAGTGGAAACATCCAAATTTCCTTTGATAGGGATTGGTTAAATAAATCATGTTGTATCCCCACAATAAAATACTACGAAGCTGTTAAAAATGAAGTAGACCTATATGCCTAAAACATATTGTTAAAAGTCAAGTTGCAAAAGACTATGTTAACTCTGACTTAATTTAGTGTGTGAGTGTGTGTGTGTGTGTGTGTGTGTGTATGTGTGTGTGTGAATCTGTAGTCCTCTAATGAGATGAAAGGATTAGAGTAGGGCAAAGAGGAACCTTCACTTTTAATCTATATACTTCAGTATCATCTTGATTTTCCACAACAAGCATATATTCATTTATTAATTTTGAAATTTAAAATACCTGGAAGTTAAAAAAAAAAAGTTAAATGTGCCTTCTGACTCAGTGTAAGGTAGCCGAAGGTAGATTGGGGAGGTAGTATGGGAGCATCCTGGGAACATCTGATGCTCTTCAACTCAGTGAGCCAAAGTAGTGAAACAAATGGCAAACATTACTACTGACCTCTTCCCTTCATCACTCAGAACATTATCTTCTTGGATCATCATGTAACCTATGGATAGGAAGGGCCAAGAACTCTTAATACTAGCCTAAGCAAGTTGTTTTTAGACCACATTTATTGCAATGATAAATAGAAAAAACACATATGCAAAAATAATAGCTTGGGGGAGCCTCAGTTATGCATCTGACTGACTCTTGGTTTCAGCTCAGGTCATGATCTCTCAGTCTGTGTGTTGAAACACCACATTGGGCTCCATGCTGACAGTGCAGAGTCTGCTTAAGATTCTCTTTCCTTCTCTGTCTCTGCCGCTCCTCCACACATGTACACAACTCTCTTTCAAAATAGATAAACTTAAAAAAATAAAGAAGTAATAACTTGATTATCAATATCTCTTCAATCAAAGACTGACCATGTGTGTTTTACACTCAGAATGGGTCTGCCCTGGCAGCTAGATACAGGGGTGTGCAGGGTACAGTCATCGGGAAGTTTAATTCCTGCCCTTCAGTATAGTAATTTATAATCTAGTTCAAAGACCAGTATTTTCTAGACCAGCCATTGGTGAAGATAGAGGAATGGAGTAAGGAAAAGAGGAGACTCTGGTCCTCATTTTTAAAAAAAGTTTAAGTAATCTCTGCACTCAATGTGGGGTTCAGACTCATAACCCTGCAACCAAGAGTCCCATGCTCTTCCAGCTGAGCCAGCCACGCGCTCCTGTTCCTCATTTTTAATTGAGCAGGCCTGAGAATGTCTTAGTACACAGTTTTGCACCTAAAGAAAGCCATCATGCTGGAGAAGTTCCTTGGGAAATAGATGTGACTTGGGTTCTTTGCTCAGTGGGGTATCCAAGACCTAAACAGAAGTGATACTAAGGAACTCCTCAGTAGGGCCCAAAAGTTCCAAGGCAGTTGGTAAATGACAGTTACAGAGAAACCAGGGACAGAAAAAAACATGTAGGGGAATGAATGATGTGCTAGGTCCAGGAGATGCTGAAACTGTGTATTAAAGACGTCACATCACACACCTTTGAGTATTTATCTGACAACTCTCCCCTCGCTTCTTCCCATTTTCAGCATGCTGGACAGCAGTAATCAGCCTCACTGGAGCAACGAGCTTGTGGGAGAACAGCTACAGCAGAAAGTCTCTCAGTTGCAGGATCAGCTGGATGCTGAGCTGGAGGAGAAGAGAAGAGTCTTACTTCAGCTGTCCAGAGAGAAAGGTAGGTCAGGCTGTGAAGACCTTTCTCAAATGAGGCATCCTCTATGTCTGGTGTGGGAGAAGGGAGCTTGGGCCAGCATTTCTAGTATCCCGTCACCCGATCGTATTTTTGTGTGGGTCAGGAATAACTAGAATACGAACACGGGCACTCAGATCAGATTCACAACCAAGAAAGCATGACATCTGCCTCACATGCATATATTTTTGGTTGTAATGTGTTTTTATTTGGGAGGATGAAAACTCTTAAATTTTTTTTTTAAATCTTTATTTTTGAGAGAGAGAGAGAGAGAGAGAGAGAGAGAGAGAGAGAGAGAGAGACAGAGTGCAAGTGGGGGAAGAACAGAAAGAGAGGGAGATGCAGAATCCAAAGCAGGCTCCAGGCTCCGAGCTGTCAGCACAGAGCTTGACACAGGGCTCGAACTCACAAACCGCAAGAGTATGACCTGAGCTGAAGTCAGATGCTCAGCCGACTGAGCCACCCAGGTGCCGCAAAAACTCTTAAATTTATCACGTTTTTAAACATTCACTTTATTGAAAGTATTGAAAATGAATTTCTCTGCCTTTTATTCTTATCAGTCATTTTAGAGGTGATTGGAGCTTTGTTTTTATTTTGTTTAGTACCTAATAGCTCAAATTGAGAAGCAAATTACTGCTCTTGGTTACCACTGCCATTTCCCCCTGTCTTAACTCTGAAGTCATGGTAGATAGTTACTGGGAAGATTTTTAAATACTGTCAAGGAGACCTTTGTCTCACTTCTTTTTGCTAGGCTGGACCTTGACGTTTAGTTGTATTAAATTGTATTTCATCAGATTCTAGTACATTCCCTTAAGAGAGTGAAGGAAAAAAAATACGACATCAAGAAAGATAGAGACAGGAATCATAAAAAGATAAAGCTCAGGTCATGCTAAGGACCTTGTAGTTTGTACAAAGTACAAATAAAATCTTGTAAAGACTTTGTGGTAATCTAATAATCTTTCCCCTCTAATGCATGATAATGAAATGATCACAGTAAACACAGATCACTTCCCTTCCCTAAAACACCCACGTCCACCCACCCAAACAAACACACACAGAAATGCCCAAATGCCCATTCTCCCTCCCTCCACATCAGGGTGGGGGTAGAAGTGGAGGTGGGTGCCCCAGGGAGCCCATAGCAGAGAAGTCAGAATGGAGTTGAGGAGGAGTTGGAGAGATACTGGTTTGGCTGGTGCTATCAAAAAGTTTGCACTGGAGGGGTGCCTGGCAGGCTCAGTGGGTAGAGCATGTGACTCTTTTTTTTCTTCCTTTTAAGTTTCTTTATTTATTTTTAGAGAGAGGAGCAGAGAGAGAGAGAGGGAGAGAGAGAATCCCAAGCAGGCACTGCACCATCAGCATGGAGCCTAATGCAGGGCTCCAACTCAGGAGGTGTGAGATCATGAGCTGAGCCAAAATCAAGAGTCAGACACTTAACTGACTGAGCCACCCAGGCGCCCCAGCATGCAACTCTTAATCTTATAGTTGTGAGTTCAAGACCCACATTGGGTGTGGAGCTTACTTAAAAAAAAAAAAAAAAAAAAAAGGGAAGTTTGCTCTCTTTTAAGACAGTCAAGTGGCTCTGTTTGCTGCTGCTGTTGCTGCTGCTGGTGGTTGCTACAGTTCTGCAGGTGTTTTTAGTTTTGTTTTTAGAGTCCCGGGTGTCAGCTCAGTTTACTGGGCCAATAAGCCAGAACCCTTTTGTAGAAATAAGAGAGAGTTGCTCCTCTAAGGGTAAATTTATAAAATGAATTAAACATTAGTGGGAAAATTTAATTAGAGCTTGGTCCAACTTTAACCATGATTACCGATAACCACCAGGTTTCACCTTTCTGGATGATTTTTTTCTCCCCCAGATCAAAACAAGAATCTGTGTCTTAAAGTCACCCATCTGCTTCAGAAGCATAAGCAGGATGAAGAGATCCTCCAAAGTCAAGACCTAATTTCCCAGTCTCCTGACAGGCAGTCTGAACCAGCCACTCACCCAGCTCTATTGCAAGAGACCACTCAGGTAGAGGTAAGAGATGTTCAATCAAGCAAGTTCCCTGGACAGATGGATGGCTGGCATATATCCCTAGAAGAGATCAGAAAAGTAGCTGAAAAATTGTGTCCTGATTGAGGATAGTATTGAGAAGGATGTGAGAAGGCTGAGAGCACAGAGAGCTTCATGAGCTCTGCACATTTTCTCCACCCTTTACAGCTTATAACATCTAGAATGCTTTTTCCGATGAGGACTTGAAATGATCTGCTGAAGAGCAAACAGCCATCAGAGGTTGTGTAACTTATTGCTGCTACCAAGCATGCGGAAGTAGAGGAGAAAGCCCATTTGAAGTGACATAAGTCCTCTTTTACTTTTGGGAGTAGATTCCGCTGCTGGTATTTTGCTATTACCAACAACTGCTTTAATGAGAATCATTTCTGTGCCCATCATATTTATACTCCCTTTTACCAATGCTTTTCTCATGATAGCCATGTGAACCAGAAAACCAAGAAGAAAAGAAACTGTCCCAGCTGTTGAGTGAGTTGCAAGTGTCGCACGCAGAGACCACACTGGAACTAGAAAAGACCAGAGACATGCTTATTCTCCAGCGCAAAATCAACGTGTGTTATCAGGTGCAAGAAAAGGTGGTACAGGAAGGGGCTAGATAAATGGGCACGTGAGGACCACACTGGGCATGAAGCGGGGCCCAAGTTTCCAGAACTGTTGCAAGGGAATATGCTGCTCTGTGCAACACAGAGTGTGCTGTCCTTTGATGTACTTGAGGGCTCACACCAGCGCCATGGCACCTTGGCAATAGAAACCGGTGAAGGGGCCAGCTAATGAAAATGGTAGGTATGAAGCTTCTGGGGTGAAATTTTCCCAGCATCATGAAGCTATTATCCTATGGCACTGTTAGCACAACTGGTCCTAAAGGGGTCTGTGATGAACCCAACTTTTTCTTGTGGTTCAGTCTGCCCCGTATAGGAGATAGTGGAGTCTCCTTTACCCAGCAAGTGCCACCTTTTTATCTGGGCTCTTTGGTGCTGGGTCACTGAGATAGAAAAGTTCAGACATTTTGTTTCTTTGTTTCAGGAGGAACTGGAGGCAATGATGACAAAAGCCGATAATGAAAATAAAGATCATGAGGAAAAGCTGGAGAGGTTGAATCAACTGCTAGACCTCAAGAACGATCGTATCAATCAGCTGGAAGGTATTTTGAGAAGCCATGGCCTTCCAATATCCGGCAAGTCTTAGTCCTTTGTTCTTGTCTTGGACCTGTCACATAGCTAATGCCTGTGCTCCCTCTGTGCACCTGCCTGGAAGGCTGCCTCTTGTGTCTTGGAATGTAGTGCATGCCACCTCTCCTGTTCTTTATCCCATCATCTTTGGTGTTTTAATACATGGTTAGCAGCTTCTTTTCCTCCATCATGTCAGTGCCTTCCTCTGATTTCTCTGAAGAGTTTCAGTGGGGCCCAGCAATTGCTGAATCTGTTTTGAGAATTAAGAGCACATCACTGTTGGCCCTCACGGTGGCATAACACACTTCCTCTCTCAAGAGTGTTTCCACAACCCAGGCCTATCCAGAGCTTTATCACTCATCTTGCATCATCCTTTTCTGTGATTTCTCTCCAAAAGTCTGTAAATTCTTTGTTGCAGTTTGAGGATGTCGACATGACAGGGCAGCTGGCTGGACACTTGGGCAAATTTCGTAGTGTGATACTTCCTATATTTAGTACAGTCACTGCTCACCAGGAGCTGGCTTCAGCCTCACATATCAAGAATATTGGCTTTGTTATTATACTCCATTTTGAGAGACCTGATTCACACTAACCAAATTCACCAACGATTGATATTTAAACCAGATCGTTCATTTATTATTTTATGACAGAGTCTATTTCATTGCTGCCATGAGAATATTTGGAACTACTGTTCAGGGAAGCCCTCTCTCTGGAAATCAGTAAGCACGTTACTTAATGAGCATGGAACTAGAGTAAAGGGAGGTAGGTCACGCTGGGGCATGATTTATCCAGGCCAGGTGAGTCTGTTAAAAAGTCACTGCCATATAACAAAGGAAATCCTCCCCTTGGGTTGAAATCCTCATGTCTTTCAGATTCAGGATCTTTCTCCTGGGACAGTTCAGGATAAATACTCTTATCTACTTCTAAAGATTCATTTGCTTTAACTTACAGTTTTTTCATTACTGATAAGATCAAAGAGTTTTTCATATGTTTAGCAGTTATTCGTATTGTTTCTTCTGAGAATTGCCTGTTTCTGTCCTTTACCTGTTTCTTAATAGTATTTTATTCATTTGTAGAATTTCTTTATATGCTAAAGTTATTAACCCTGGGTCATGTAATACAAAACTTTAAATATATTTTATTTTAGTTGTGTTAATCTTATCAATTAAGAAACTATTAGTCTAATTTTTGTATTCCATTTATTTTGGGCAGGAAGACATTCTGATGTGTTCAAAATATTTTTATTCTACTACTTTAACTCTTAATATAGGACTTTCACCATTGATACCCTGTGACGATTCAAATACTCCCCAGTTTGAAGCAGATTGTGTATCAAATTTTCTGATTGGTTGGACATAGGAGGTAATGCACAGAATTGGTAGACTGTCTTACATATCTTTTGATCCTGTTGACAGTAGTTCAACCTCTTTCCAGTAAGTTTCCTCTGCAACTTTTTACTGTATTACTCTTTGACTTTAAGTGGATTTTTTTTTGCCTTCTTATTATGAAAACAAACTTTTAACAGAATGAAAATTCCTGTGACTGATCTGGCTGGAGAATGGGAATACTTTCTTGGTGGAACCCAATGTAATGTAATAGGCACTATGACTATAATTCGGTATTCTCTTGATGGCCCGTATCCCAAATTTTTGGAAATACTCATATTTTGTGTTTCAAGTACTTCTCTGTTGGAATTACCAATTAACTCAGAGGACCTTTCTGTAAGATAAAACAATGATATCTGCAGATGAAATTGTGCCTCCAGTGTTTTCCTGAGCTTAGCATTTACTCTCCAGTCATTCGTTCTGTACCTTATCTCCAAAGCAGGCCTTGGGTTATTTAGCCGTCAGAATTCAAAGCTCCTACTTATCATTCTATTTCTTTTCCTTTTGAATCACATGGTGTCTTGAAATAATCACAACTTGGAATTTCATCATGGTGTTTATTCTCCTTCCATCCAACTTATTTTACCCTGAGGAGGAGCTCTCTATGCTTTAATGGATAGGCAGTTTTCTTTTCCCTCTAGAACAGCTCAAAGATGTGGCTTACGGCACCCGACAGTTGTCGTTATGTCTGCAAACACTGCCAGCCCATGGAGATGATGATGAAGCAGACATTTCTCTGCTGCATCAGAGTGAGAATCTTTTTGAACTGCACATCCACCAAGCCTTTCTGAAGTCTGCTGCCCTGGATCAGGCTGGAGACACTCAACCTACCACTTTCTGTACTTATTCCTTCTATGATTTTGAAACCCACTGTACCCCACTAGCTGTGGGGCCACAGCCCCTCTATGACTTCACCTCCCAGTATGTGGTAGAAACAGATTCCCTTTTTTTGAACTACCTTCATGGGGCTTCAGTCCGGCTTGATCTACACCAGGCTGTAGCCAGTGAGCACCACACGCTTGCAGCTGGATGGATTTACTTTGAGAGGGTGCTGGAGACTGTGGAGAGGGTCCATGGCTGTACCATACTTACTGGTAAGTGCTGTCGGCTTCCCACAGCTCCCAGGACTAATGCAGAGTTTCCCAAAGCCTATAGTTGCTCTTTTGGTCATTTCCCATTTTCTTCCTCTGCCTTGTTCTTAATCCTCACCACACCATCTGTGTCTTCCATGCGTTTCATACTTTCTGCTACCCAGGAGCTGGTGGAGAAGACTTCGGGGTGCTAGAATACTGGATGAGGCTGCGCTTCCCCATAGGATCCAGCCTACAGGCATGCAATAAGCGAAAGAAAGCTCAGGCCTACCTGTCAGCCAATGTGCTTGGTGCCTTGGAGGCCCAGGAAGATAAGGTGAGAAAAAAGGATGTGCCCATGTATCTCAGAGGAGCCTCAGCCAAGCAGTTCAGGAGAACAGCTCAGTCTTCCGCTCTCAATAAGTATTTGTTGAATGTGAATGAAGGAGAAAAACTATGATGCCACAACTAATCCACAACTCTTGTGGCTGTGATGCCACAACTCTTCCCTTGGCCAAGCTTGGGTTTGAAATAAAATCATACCCTCAGAGCTAGCTGCCTCTCCCTGCTGTGAACAAAATAGCTTCTCTGTTCCTTTCTCTAAGATAAGGCTTGAGTGCCAGCACCTCTTTCAAATAACTATCTTCCAGAGCCACTTTACAGGCAGGTGAATGTCATTAGGTTTCTCTGGGACCCAGTCAGGATTCTACAGCAGTTTAGGTCATAGCTCTTCCTCATCAAGGGTGCTGGGCTTCACCCACAACAACTCTCTCAGGCCACCCTTTTCCTTCATCCAAGACCAACATCTTTCCAGTCCAGATTGGAGACCTGGAAGCATCAGAATGAGCTGCGGGTGGAAATCATCAGATGCTATGGCCTCCGGAGTCGGCGGCTGGGAACCCAGCCCAGTCCATACGTCATGTACCGCTTCTTCACCTTCTCTGACCACGACACTGCCATCATTCCAGCCAGTAACAATCCGCACTTTAGAGACCAGGCTCGGTTCCCAGTGCTTGTGACCTCTGACCTGGATAAATATCTGAGGCGGGAGGCCCTGTCTGTCTACGTTTTTGATGATGAAGATGCAGAGCCTGGCTTGTACCTTGGCCAAGTCCAAGTGCCCTTGCTTCCTCTCGCACAAAACAAATCCATTAAAGGTGGGAGTTCAAGTCTATCGCATCTTTATGCTCTCTGCCCAGTGTTGTCTTCCTGTCCTACTTTTCTTTGATTACTTGCTTGGAACAGTCTCTCTTTAAAAACCTGCTGAGGTGCGCCTGGGTGGCTCAGTCCATTGAGAGACTACACTTCGGCTCAGGTCATGATCTCATGGTTTGTGAGTTCGAGCCCCGCGTCGAGCTCTGTGCTGACAGCTCAGAGCCTGGAGCCTGCTTCAGATTCTGTGTCTCCCTCTCTCTCTGACCCTCCCCTACTCATGCTCCGTCCTTCTCTGTCTCAGAAATAAATAAACATTAAAAAACTTTTAAAAAAACCTGCTGAGAGGATTTTAGGGTATTGTCAAGAGCAACAGAGCAGAAGACTCAGAGCCCCACTAATCCTATAGAAACATTGCTTCTTCTGCTTCTTTTTAGCAACAAAAACAAGATTCTTAAGTGGGTAGACCCACCAACCTGAAGTCCATGCGTCCGTCTCTAACAAATCTTTTCTGACTCGATCGTGCTTCTCAGGATTTATGTTTACTTAAGGTCTGTTGTCTCTCAGCACATGAGAGTGGATATCAGATTATAAACTGTGTCCTTAATACTGTCTCGTAATTCCCTTGCTTCTTTTAAACACAAGTTAGACTTTCATGCCATGCCATAGAAAAGGTAAATTTCTTGGATCTCTTTCCCCCAATACAGAGCTGAGGTGAACTTAGGAAAGGTCACCTCTCTGGTTGCAGTACTGGGGGGAGGATGAGGCAGGGATGTCTGTGCTCCCATTGTGAAGTAGGGATGGGTACAGCTAGTACCAGCGATGTTTAACAAGCTTCTGGATATTCTAAAAAATGTGTGAGTCCTCCCTCCTTCCAGTACTACAAGAGCTGAAAAAGGAAAGAAAGAAAGAAAGAAAGAAAGAAAGAAAGAAAGAAAGAAAGGAAGGAAGGAAGGAAGAAACGAAAAGCTGATACTTTTGCTTATAATTTATCTTTTGCCAGAGGAAGAGGCAATATGAGCCATCTGTTAAATTAATCAGTGTTACAAATCAGAAGCCTGGCATTTGGAAATAGCGATTTTGCTGAAGTTTTCTTGGCTTTTGTTACTTTAGAAATAGGGACCACTTGAGTGTAGATAATGGTTTCTTTGGTATGCTTAAGGCCTGGCAAGCATTTGGTAATAGTAATAATGTAGTCATGTTTATTGGCTAGGTGACTGAGGACAAGCAAGCTATACCTTTCCATGCGTCTTTTGACTATCCCTTCCTGAAACCTGGAGACTCCCATCTTCCCCTACAAATATTCTAAGTGAATATTAGAAGTAAACATTCTAAGTGAATATTAATATTCACTGCTATTTTATGTTACTTCTGAGTGTATTAGCACCATGCTTAGGTAATGGATGTTAATTCATGACAAGCAAATTATGGTAAAATTCAAAATGGGGAATGGATAAGGTGCTGATAAATACTCACTTGTCTACTTCATACGATCAGATCTTATTAATGTCTGTGTGTGTCCCAGGTGATTTTAACCTCACAGACCCTGCGGGGAACCCCAGTGGATTTGTTGAGATGCAATTGGACTGGAAATCTTTCTACCTACCCCCAGAGAGCTTCCTGAAACCAGAAACTCAGCCTGAGGAGAATACCACGAAGGACAGTTTAGAGATCTCATCTGAAGAGGAAAAGGCTTCCTTTCTCCCCCAGGTAGCAGATCTCCACCAATCCCGTGAAACATATTTGAAGAAGATGGTATTAAAATTGTAGTAAAAGAAATGCCTTCCATGAATGTCAGGTGTTCAGCAAACTTATTCTGCATCCCTCGCAATGTCGTGAGCTGCCTACTGATGGAGAAGGATCCTGGGTTTTGTTACGGGGAGGAAAGAAAGATGGCCTCTCTCAGCTCTGTGGCAGGCTAGCATGAAGTCTAATGCTAGCTCACAAATCCCTTTCTTGAGTATCAAGGCTGTTAAACTCTCATCTAGTAAGGCTGTCTCTGATCCTTCTGTTTAGGACCTGATGGCATTTGGTGAGATTCCCATTGAAGCTGGCCACTATCAAGTTAAGAGAAAACCTCCACAGGTGGGAGAAAGAAAGGAAAGGGAACACCAGGTTGCAAGCTACTCAAGAAGAAAACATGGCAAAAGAACAAGCATCCAAGGAAAGAACAGAATGGAGTATCTTAGTCGTAACATCTTAACTGGAAATACACTACAAGTAAGGCCTTAGAAACCCTGCAGAATTAAAATATGAGTTGTAGTGTCCCCAGAGATACTATTCTCAAGTAGAAGCAGACACCCAAGATAAGCAATTATCATGGCTTTTTGTGGCTAACATGTGTTTCCTCAAACACAAGTAGTTTAATAAAACTCTGAAGTGTTCACTTCATTTCATTGTAATTTAGTTCAGCAGCTTATGGACTCTGCAATTTATGCTTAGAATTTTAGCAGTCCACCTCAACTGTAGTGAAAGTAAGCTAAAGAACAAGTATTTATTGAACAACTACTATATGCTTGATACTGTCTTTTCTTCATAGGAAGCTGAATTAAAGTTACTATGTAGCACCTAAAAATCTATATAGGAGATTGTAAATATATATAATTATATGGTTAAATATTATATATTGTTATATTACAATCATGTTGTATGAGTTGTGTAATTGTATTAACATATAATTACTAATTTTGTGAAATTATTATTATATACACAACTGACCGTTGAACAACATGGACTTGAGCTGTAACACATCCCTGTTTTTTTCAGTAAACACAGTATTGCAAATGTATTTTCTCTTTCTTACGATTTTCTTAAAAAATTTTTTTTTCAACGTTTATTTATTTTTGGGACAGAGAGAGACAGAGCATGAACGGGGGAGGGGCAGAGAGAGAGGGAGACACAGAATCGGAAACAGGCTCCAGGCTGAGCCATCAGCCCAGAGCCCGACGCGGGGCTCGAACTCACGGACCGTGAGATCGTGACCTGGCTGAAGTCGGACGCTTAACCGACTGCGCCACCCAGGCGCCCCGTCTTACGATTTTCTTAATAGCATTTTCTTTTCTCTAGCTTCCTTTATTGTGAGAGTATAGTATATAATATATATAGGATGTATTAGTCGACTATTTATGTTATTGGTAAGTTTTCTGGTCAACAGTGGATTATTAATAGTTAATTTTGGGGGGGCAGTCAAAAGTTATACACAGATTTTTGGTGCCCCAAACCCTCATGTTGTTCAAGGGCCAACTGTAATTATAATTGTCTTTATTCTGAAGCAGGTGAAGTACACTGAATGGAAGTTCTCAGGGCTCAAGAGCTCCATAGATGATGGTTTGAAAAATCAGCAAAAGGAAGAGAAAATTACATCATCCCATTCAGTACCAATGCAGAAAGAAGCCCTGAATCCTGTAAATGGTATTGTCCATTTGTTTGTTTGTTTGTTTGTTTGTTTTAATGGCATTGTCTTTTTAAAATCTAATTTCCTATTTAATCATTGGGTTATTTTATCAAGCCTGTTATTTACTACCGCCCCCCCCCCCCATCTTGCATTGCTAAACTTTTCATGGAAAATTAGTATTGAACACTCTAATCTTAGTTTTATGTTACAAGTGTGCTGGTTAGGCCAATGAAGGCTGGAATTTTTAAAGCTAGTTTGCTTGCCAGTTTAGTTACCTAACAAGTATATCTTGTGAATTATGGTTACAAAGAAATAGAAGGAGTGTGGTTGGCTCATTTGTGATGTTGATCCAAAATGTTTTAAATTAAGGCAAGGCTTTTTTGTGTTACAATGCAAAGTAGACATGATTTCAGGTTATAGTATTGGCAAACTAGATAATTCAGACCAACTCTCATTGATGACAGCTAAAATGCTGAAGTGAATGTATTTTCTCAAGATCTTAATGTTTCTTAAAAGCATTATATAGTCAATAAGAAGAGAGGGAAGAATTACCTAGCCTTGACGAGGGAGATGATTGAAGCTCAGGAAAGTGAGCTGAAACTCCTGTAGCCCTGGGATGTTGTCAGTCTGGAGAAAGCAGTGGACAGACAGAACCATGCTTTTGGTGGACTTTTGGGACAGGGAAATGGGATGCAGTCTCAGTCTGCTGTCTGCCAGCATAGGCAGATGTCTACTCAGGGCAGAAATTCCTACTTTGGTCTAGGACCCAGAAGGCAGCACCGTTCTGAGCCTCTGAATGGTGAGGCTGAGAGGAAGAACTGTGGTTTGGGCACTTGCAGACCTAGAGACACAGGGCTGATCACTGACCACCAGGACTCCAGATACTGGAATTATCAGACATGGCCTGGGCAAGAGCTGTGGTTATCGGCTTCGTGGAGATAAAAGCTGAACTTTAAAATTGCAACAAAGAACTGGAGCTATGAAAACATTAAGGTTGTAAGTTTTTAAAAACATTTTGTTTTAAAATAATTTCGGGGCTCCTGGGTGTCTCAGTTGGTTGGGCAACCGACTTTGGCTTAGGTCATAATCTCTCAGCTTGTGAGTTCAAGCCCCGTATTGGGCTCTGTGCTGACAGCTCAGAGCCTGGAGCCTGCTTCGGATTCTGTGTCTCCCTCTCTCTGCCCCTCCCTCGCTTGTGCTCTCTCTCTCTCTCTCTCTCTCAAAAATAAATAAACATTAAATTTTTAAAAAATAAAATTTCAAACTTACATAAGAGCTGCATGACAAATTCATCAACTTTTAGCATTTTCCCACTTACTGCTTTGTCATTTTTTTCTGAAGCATTTGAGAACAAGTTGTACATCTCATGCCCCCTTACTTCTGTGTATTTCAGTAAGGAAATTATATGAACAGTAGAGTTATCAAGCATGCAGTCTTAACATGGACACATATTACCTCATGTCCAGTCCATTTTCAGAATTTTCCAGTTGTCCCAATAAGGTCCATTATTGTTATGCCCAGAATTCGTGATCCCCAAAGACCACCAGGGAGCCGAGTCCGATGCAAAAGCAAAAGAGCCTTTATTCGAGCTAGCTCGAGCTCAGTACCCTACCTGCACCGACGCAGCGGTGAGATACCAGGGAGAGAGAGAGTTTCAAGAGCACAAATGTTTTATAGGGGTCTAGGGGCAGCCGATTGGCTGGGGAAGGGGCGTGGCCTCAGCCGATTGGCTGGGGAAGGGTGAAAGGTTTTATAGGGGTCTAGGGGCAGCCGATTGGCTGGGGAAGGGGCGTGGCCTCGGCTGATTGGCTGGGGAAGGGTCAGAGTCCCGCCACGCAGGTCGCTGGGCGTGTTTTGATCAGGAAGCTTGAATGGGTGAGCGGGAGGTCACTCAAAGGGAGGAGGCATGGTCTAGGTGAAGGACACAGAACAAGATGGAGCTGCCGGCGTAGGCCCGCCCTTTCATTATCACAGTTCTTTTAACCTTTATCTAACCCAGGATCATACATTGCATTTAGTCATTACTCTTTGGTTTCCTTTAATCTGGAACGGTTCCTCGTCTTCACCTTTCCTGATACTGACATTTTTGAAGAGTATAAATGCGCAGTTGTGTAGAGTGTTCCTCAATTTGGATTTGTCTGATGTTTCTTTGTAATTAGATTCAGGTTATGAACTTTTTACAAGAGTACCACAAAAGTGATATTATGTCCTTCTCACTCCATCACATCAGGGGATACATGATGTCTGTCCCATTATTGTGATGTTGTGTTAATTTTTATCACTTGGTTAAGAAAACATCTGCCAAGTTTTTAATCATAAAGTTAATAATTTTTGCCTTTGTAATTATTAAGTAATCTGTGAGACATTATTTTGAGACTACATAAATACGTTATTCCTCATCAAATTTAACTTAATAATTTTGGTATTGATTTGTGGGGGGGGGTTGTCTGAATCACAAAATGTTTACAAAATACATTGCATATTTGGAAATGAATCAATAGAAATTATAGAACTGCTCAATATAGAAATTTATGGAGGAATAGATGGGTTGAAAATAGATGAGATTTTTAAAAAAGAAAACAGATTAGATACAACTCAAGTGAGAATTGGTAAAGATAACTAGAATAAAACAAGGAGAGACAACAAGATGGAAAATACAAAAGAAAAGACAGACGTAAAGGATAAAATGAGGAGGTCTAAACAATGTTCAATTAGATATGGAAGAGGAAGGAGGCAGAAGTAATATTTAAAGTGATAATGATTTAGAGTTTTCTAGAACTAGTAAAAGATATTAGCATTGAATGAAATGAAACTCAAGTAGGATAAGTTTTTTTAAAAATCCAGATCTGGGGCACCTGGCTGCTCAGTTGGTAGAAAATGTGACTCTTGATCTTGGGGTTGTGGGTTGGAGCCCCACATTGGGTGTAGAGATTACTTAAAAATTAAAATTAAAAAAATATACATCTAAACATATCCTACATAGTAAAAATGCAAAAATAAAATCAAATAGAAAATGTTAAAAGTATCCATTTGGGGCACCTGGGTAGCTCAGTCAGTTTAACATCTGACTCTTGATTTCAGCTCTTGTCATAATCTCATGGGTTCATAAGTTTGAACCCCATGTCGGGCTCTGTGCTGACAGTGTGGAGCCTACTCAGGATTCTCTCTCTCGCCTTCTCTCTCTCTCTCTGCCCCACCCCCACACTCTCACTCACTCACTCTCTCTCTCAAAATAAATAAATAAACTTAAAAAAAAAGTGCATCCATTTAAAAGAAAAAGATTGCCATGGTCCATTGATAATATGGACAACTGACTTGTCAATAGCTACAACTATAGCCAGAAACCAGTGGCTTTAATATGCCAAAGGGAAATAACTGCCAACAAAGAATTCTCCACAAAACAAGAATGCTCTTCCAGAATGAAAACAGAATAGACATTTAAAGACAAACCAAAATGGATGGCTTGCTTTCAAGATACATTTTAAGGTTGTCCTTTAGGCTGAAGGAAAATTATCTCAGGAGGAAGCACAAAGGTGTAACAAACCAGGAAAAGCAAAGAATATGAGTTAGTTTACATTACTATATAAAGCAAAAAATATCAGCTTGTGGGGGTTAAAATACATTTAAATTTAAATATATAATGTACTAGGTTCAACGGTAGCCCCACAAAAGGTATGTCCATGTCCTGAACCCCAGAATTTGTAACTGTTACCTGATTTGAAAAAAGATTTTTTGCAGGTGTACTTAAATTAAAGATCTTGAGATGTAGAGATCAGCTTGGATTATGTGAGTGCACACACAGAGACACATGCAGAAAAGAAGGCAGTGTGACCACAGAGGCAGAGATTGAAATGATGTGGCCACAAGCCAAAGAATGCCTGGAGCCACCAGAAGCTAGAAAAGGCAAGGGAAGAAAAGGAAAAATGTCCTCTAGAACCTTTGGAGTGAGCATAGACTTCCCAATACCTTGATTTTGAACTTCTGACCTCCAGCACTAAGAGAGAATAGATTTCCAGTTTTATTTCTTTCTTTCTTTTTTTTTCTTTTTACTTTTTTTCATGATACTGGAGAGATGGACATTTCATCCAGACCAAGTTTAAATGACTTGTACATGTTTTATGTAAGCCAGAGGCAAAATCAAAGCTAAAATAACATTTGGCACAACAACTAATATTACTTGAAAAAGCTCATAGAAAGTTCACCATCACCTTAAAGATCAATCACTTTATTACAGAATGAATGACTCTACAGAAAAGAGAAAAGAGATCTAAAGGATAAAATGAGAGGATCTAAGCTATGTTTAATCAAATGTAGGAGAAGATAAAGAAGGGAGACAGAGGCAATGTTTAAAGTGATATGTGAAATTCACATCTGCATTCAGAAAATGAAATCATGAGAAGAAGGACTATTTCTTCTGGCCTCTCAGTTGTTACCTTCAATAGTGAGTTGTGGATTGCTTTCTTTAATGACCTTCAGGAGCTTCTGGATTTGAGCATCGGATTCATCAGTCTTCAACCTGAGTGTCCAGAGGGGGCAATTTTGAAGTTTCAAGGCTTCGCACAGCATCTATACTCCACTATACTCCCAGGGAACTCTGGCCCAGGTCCAGCATGATCAGGTTCTGTTGCTTTTGAGGGTAGACAAGAGGTCTCACAACTGAAAGAAGTGATGGCACATCCCCACAACAACAGAAATCTCAGGTTACATGGTGGTTTCTTCAAAGCCTTACAAAGAACTGTAGTAGTTACTATGTGAGTCAGCCCCAGATGCAAGTATGTTAGCTTGATTTTTGTTGGAGAAACTTTGATAGGTGATTGCAGCCATCACTGGATATGTTGGAGCACCATAGCACCAGAGTATGTAGTTTATGTTGGGGTAACTCAAGCCCTCACATAGAAGTTTCATCCCATAGGTGTCCCAGCATAGGTGTGTCAGCCTCTGGTTGGTGCTCAGAGCACAAAAGAGCTTCTTGCCAGAGGTTACTGTGAGGTGACGTTCTCCTGTGACAACCTCTGCAGGAAACACTTTAGGTATCTCTAAATTGTGTACAGCAAATTGACACGCTTATCCAAGAGCTCATTTGTTGTGAGGTTCAAGCATGCCGTAGACTGGTTGATTTCAAGAAGGAGAAACCAGCTCATTGATGAATGGTGGAATAGTAAGAAACCAACCTGATATAGTATGGATTACATTTTAGGTGTCTCAAGACCACACACAATAGGAAAGCATATCATTTTGGTCATTTCTGTGAGTGACCAGATGCATTGGATCTCATGGCCAGCTAAGGCAAGACAGAAGTTCCAATAAGCAGCAGCTAGAGAAATATTTTTGAGGATCACTTTCTGGAGATTACAGGTAGCATACGTTTTTCACAGAGAATCCTTGTTGATGAGGTACTAAGGAAGATCTGACTGATGTCCAGAAATATCAGATTCTCACTTGAGCCATACATGAAACAAAAGTCCATCCAAAAAGGAGGCAATTGTTGATGATTCTGGGACCTCTGAACCTGAGCATCTGATTCTGATGCAGTGTCATTCTCCAGGAATACCTTCTATAGCAAAATTTTCTACAAGTTTTGGCAATGCTTAAGGTGGAATGTGAGCATGATGTCCATTTTATTTTTCAAATGCAGTGACATTTCCTTGATGTGGGCAATTGCATCCTTTACAAGCTGTTCTTCCTGAGATTCAAAAAGACAGTACAAAACCATCTCCTTCATTGAGCAGAAGGGTTTATTCTCATCTGACTGTGCTTTGCATTTCAGTAAGTTCCATTTGACTTTCATTGACATTCGGGAGTCAAAAGCTGTCTTCAGTCCCATGCCTCTCTTTTGTTTGAATGGCTGACTAAAAAGTTACCCAACTTGGGTCAGGTTGGCATTCTTTAGTCTTTATTGAAGAACAGCTTCTGCACATTACATTTTTTTTTAATTTTTAAAGTTTATTTATTTTGAGAGAGTAAGTGGGGGAGGGCAGAAAGAGGGGGTGGGGGAGAATCCCAAGCAGGCTCCACACTGTCAGCGTGGAGCCTGATGTGGGGCTTGAACTCACAAACTGTGAGGTCATGACCTGAGCCATAATCAAGAGTCAGACGCTGAACTGACCGAGCCACCCACACACCCCAACTTCTGCACATTCCTAATGTCCCACCTGAGGCTTTCCCTGTCTTCTTCCTCCTTGCTCTCCTGTACATAGAACATGGTGACAAGAAACTTTTGGACACTGAGTTGAATGAAGGAGTAGCAGCCCTTACAGTCTTTGCCCTCCTGGAAGATACTTTTCCAGGAAAGGATAGAGGTTAGATTTTTTTTTTTTATTTTTTAATGTTTATTTATTTTTGAGACAGAGAGAGACAGAGCATGAACAGGGGAGGGTCAGAGAGAGAGGGAGACACAGAATCTGAAGCAGGCTCCAGGCTCTGAGCTGTCAGCACAGAGCCCAACGCGGGGCTCGAACTCACGGACCGCGAGATCATGACCTGAGCCGAAGTCGGACGCCCAACCGACTGAGCCACCCAGGCGCCCCGAGGTTAGATTTTTTTTGATGCAAGTCTCCAAAGGTCTTCCCCATCAAAGATGTTTGTGTCCACATGCCCTCAGCAGCTAGAAGACACAGACCTTTTATTGGAGCTTGGAGGTACTGACTGGGACAACTGTCAGGTACCTGTATGAACTGGCTGCAAAGGAAACACAGAAACAGAAATGTGGTGGTTTGACAAGTCAGAACAGGATCCTCCCCCTTCTCCATCTACAGTTTCAGACAAGTGCAGATGATCCAGCACATGGCAGGAGACAAGCTCATATGGAACAAGGTGGCATGGCTCCTCATCAAGTCACAAGCTCACAGCACTTGATTTTTATTCTCAAAGTATTTCAGCAAATATGCCTTCTTGTCCAGGTATAAGAATCCCTCCATTTCTATGAAGAGGGATTGATCAGCCAAGAGTCTGCACTCTCTCAAGGTGCCAGGTCATGTGGTGATGAGTAAAGTGGCCTTGGGTAACATTGTTCTCTTCAGCAAACTACCCAAGAAGATGGGCACTGGCTTCCACTTCTTCCAGTTGCCCTATGTCATGTATAAGTGCCCCTGAGGAGACTCTCAGTCACTGAAGTCATTGATGATTAACAGGATTTTCTGCTCTTGGGCTACAGTCCTGGAATGACCTCCTGCAATCCAGGCTAGTCCTTGGAGACCAGTTATAAAAAAGTGTACAACCTATTGTGATTGAGTTCTTTGTAGTTGAGATAGAAGGCAGAATTGAATCTTTGTGAGGTTGACCTGTGTCCATTCCAGCATCAACTCCTTTGCCAGTATGGATTTCCCATTGTCCACAGGACTGTGCCATGTGTAGAAATGGTCCTGCAAGCATTTTAGGATTATAGAAAATGGATCAGTGTCTCATATCTCTGTGACAATATGGATGTTTTCACCAGCTCCAGGCCAAAAGTTGCTTTTAAGCCACTAAGTTTTTGGTGTTTTGTGACAGCAGCCATAGAAAATTAATGCAAGCAATAGCAAATATTTGGTAATTAACCAACATACTTCTAAGTAACCCTTGCATCAAAGAAGAGCTGCTAAGGAAAATTAGGAAATTTATTGAACTGAATGAAAATGAAAATACAACATATCACAATTGATGGGATGCAGCTAGAGCAGTTCTTACAAGGAAATTTTAGCTTTAAATGCTTATGATTAGGGAAAAAAAGATCTGAAGTCAATACCCTAAGCTTTTACTTTAAGAAGCTAGAAAAGAAAAGAAAAAGGAAGCTAGAAAAAGAAAATAATATTAAACCCAAAGAAAATAATAATGAAGATCAGAGTAGAAATCAGTGAAATAGAAACAGAAAAAGAATAGAGAAAATCAATGAAGCCAACTTTGAATAGATCAGCAAACTTGATAAGCCTTTATCTAGACTGACTATAGCAAAGATCCAACAGAAACTACTTAGTAATTTGAACAGAAGTTTAATATAAAGAGTTATTAACTATAACAGGAGATTGAACTAGGGATGGTGGTGAGGATTGACTAGTAAGAAGTAAACAGAACTCTAAAAAATACAGGTATTTCTTAAAGAGTATCCACTAATCCCTAGAACTGAAATTAAGTCCCCAAAGAAGAAATAGGTCTGGTAGACAACACTTTCAGGCTGAAATCCAGACCTCACTGGAGGGAGTGAAGTCATGTTTTATTGAATAGAACAGAATTTGGCTGTGGCTGCACATCAAACCTCAGAGAATCTGTGAAGTTGACTTCTGGAACATTGCAGGTAAACCATTCACAGAGCGATGCCAAGCCAGTGGCATTTCACCTACTTGGGGGTGGGGTGGGGTACCAAGAAAACTGCCCACAGGGAGGTGCCATATACTACAGGTCACTGGAAACTACTAGAATTGGGTGTTGCAGAAGCCATGTGCTACTAGAAATGTGTTCTACAGGAAACGATGTGAGCTGCTGGAGCCAGGCATTAAGTTGCATGAGCCTTGTCTGCAGAGTCCTTATCTTCTGCAGGAGTCTGCCTAAAACCAGGGAGAGAAACCTTTTCCTCCTTCAGTGATCCTCTGTGCTCACTTAAACTTAACATGGTGCCATCTGACAAAGAAGAAATATTTACAGGGTGCAACTCCATCATTGCAGAGCAGGCAGTTATATTGAGTTGAAAGACAATTAATTGATAACTGGCCTGCTGATTAAGGGGGGAAAAAAGCAAAGACACGAGTTAGCAAAATCAGGAATGAATGTAAGATCACTACAAACTCTATAATTAAAAGGACCATAAAAGAATATTATGAACAACTTTATACAACTTAGATGGAAAAGACAAATTCTTAGAAAGATACAAATTAGCAGAACTGACTCAAGAAGAAATAGAAGATCAGAATTGACCTATAAAAAGTACAGACGGAAATTAGTAATCCAAAATCTTACCAAATAAAAAGTCCAGTTCTGGGGCACCTCGGTGGCTCAGTCGGTTAAGTGTCTGACTCTTGATTTTGACTCAGGTCATGACCTCACAATTCGTGGGATCAAGCCCTGCTGTCAGTACAGACCCTACTTGGAATTCTCTCTCTCCCGCTCTCTCTGCCCTTCCCCTGCTTGCATGTACTCTCTTTCTCTCAAAGTAAATAAATAAACATTAAAAAGTACTTTTTAAAAGAAGAAGTCCAGTTCTAGATAGCCTCACTGATGAATTCTATTAATATTTAAGGAAGAAAAAATGCTGATCCTTCAGAATCTCTTTCTGAAAATAGTAGATCCAGAGAAACTTTCTAACTGATTTGATTATAAAGTAGCATTATCCAGATACCAAAGGAAGCCAAAGACATTAAAAGAAAGGCAACTATAGACCAATATTCAACATGAACACAGATGCAATATTCTAAATGCAATATTAGCAAACCAATCCAGCAAAATATAAAAATATTAAAAGGGTTGTGCTCACCATGTTCAACTGAGATTTATTCCTAGAATGCAAGTTTAGTTTAATAGCAGAAAATTGATTTATTTAATACACTGTATTAGTGGAATAAAAGCTTTATGATCATCTCAATAGATAGGGGAAAAAAAGCATTTTACAAAATCCAACTCCTATTCTCAATAAGAACTCTCACCAAACTAGGTAGAAGGAAATTATTTCAAAGTAACAAGGGATAATAAAACCTGTAACTAACATCTTACTTTGTGGTAAAAGACTGAATGCTTTTCCCTGAAGATTGAGAAAAAAGAAAGGATTTCTGCTTTTATCACTCTGTTTGAACATTATAGTGGAGATTTTAATCATTGCAATAAGGCAAGAAAAAGAAATTGAAGTCATAACAATTGGAAATAGAGAAGTTGTGCTACCTTTATTGGCAATTGACATCTTTGACCTCCTTTTTAGAAAATCATAAGAAATCTACAAAAAAATTTTTAAAAACTAAAAGCAAGTGAACAACATTATAGGTTATAAATCAGTATACCAAAATCAATTGTATTGCCATATAGTATCCATGAACACTCTAAAATAAAATAAAGCAAACAATTCCATTCACAGTATCGTCCAAAAGAATAAAATATTTAGGAATAGATTTTAAAAAAGAAATGCAAGACCTGTATACTGAAAACTACAAAAGTTCCTGAGAGGAATTAAAGAAGTTTAAAATAAATGAAGAAATGTATCATGTTTATGGATTGGACCACTCATAATTGTTAAGATGGCAGTTCTCCCCAAAATTTATACATGAATGCAAAGAATTTAGAAAAACCAAAACAATTTTGAAAGAACAAAGTTGAAATTTTTGTACTACCTGATTTCAAAACTTCCTTAAGATAAAGGTAGAGTATTTCAGACAGTGTGGTATTAGCATAAAGATAGACTTACAGATCAGTGGGACAGAATTGTGAATCCAGAAATAAACTTTCATTTTATGGTGAATTGATTTTTCCACAAAGGTCCCAAGACAATTCAATGGGGATATCTAATCTTTCCATCAAATGGTGCTAGGACAATTAGATATCCACATAGAGAAGGGGGAAAAAACCTTAGACAACTACCTCACACCACCCATAAAAATTAACCAAAATACGTTATAAATCTAAATATTAGAACCAAAACTATAGAATTTCTAAAAGAAAACATAGGATAAACTATTTGACCTTATTAGACAAAGATTCTTTAGCTATGACATCAGAAGCATGGTCCATAAAATTAAAAAAATGGTAAATTGGACTTAGGCAAAATAAAAAATGCATGGTCTTCAAAGGACACCATTAAGAAAATGAAAAGGTCAGCTATAGATTAGGAGAAAATATTTGCAAATCACATTTTTTTTTCCTTTTTTAAATTTAAATTTTAGTTGCAAATCACATTTCTGATAAAGGACTTGCATCCATAATCTGCAAGGAATCCTTACAACTCAGTAAGACAACTCAATTTAAAATGGTCAATAAATTTGACTAGACATTCACTAAAGAACATATATGAATGGCAGTTAAGCATACAAAAGATGCTCAACAGCATTAGTCATTAGGAAAAAGCAAAATAATATCACAATGAGATACCAGTACACTCCAGCTAGAATTGGTACATTCTAGAGGTTGACTGTACCAAGTGTTAGTGAAGATGTGGAAAAATTGGAACTTTATGCATTACTGTTGGGAATAGAAAACAGTACAACTACTATGAAAAATATTTGGTTATTTCCTAAAAAATAAAACATACAGTTTACAATCCAGCAATTCTCTTCTTAAGGGTCTGTCCAAGAGAATTGGAAACATTTGACCATCCAAAGACTTGTACACAGATACTCAGAGCAGCATTATTCATCATTCGGAATAAGGAAAGATGTCTTAAATAAAAAAAATGTAGTAGTCATGAAGAAAATATTGATAAAGTTGACTACTTTAAAAGTAAGAATTTCTGTGTAGCAAAAGATTAAATGGGCAAGAGTGGAAATGATATTTGTAAAACATGTGACCATCAAAAGGCTCAAATTCAAAAAATATGCAGAACCCCTACAAATCAATTAGAAAAAGACAGCTCGCAGCTTTTTCTGCCCACTGGTCCTGTCCCTGTGCTTTAATAAAAATCACCTTTCTGCACCAAAGACGTCTTCAAGAATTCTTTCTTGGCCGTCAGCTCTGAACCCCGTCATTTCAAAACCTCATCAACATTAGAATTTTCTTGGGGTGCCTGAGTGGCTCAATAAGTTAAGTGTCAGACTCTTTGATTTTGGCTCAGGTTGTGATCTCACAGTTCTTGAGATCCAATCCTGCATTGAGCTCTGCTCTGAGTGTGGAGCCTGCTTAAGATATATTTCTCTCTCTCTCTCTCTCTCTCTCTCTCTCTCTCTCTCTTTCTCTCTCTCTCCCCCCTTCCCCTCCCCCTCCTCTGACCCTCTCCCTCTGGCCCTCCCCCCAACTTGTGCTCTCTCTCTCTCTCTCTCTCTTTCAAATAAACAGGGGAACCTGGGTGGCTCAGTCAATTAAACATCCGACTTCAGCTGATGTCATGATCTCACAGTTTGTGGGTTTGAGCCCCACATCAGGCTCTCTGCTATCAGTACAGAGCCTACTTCAGTCCTCCTCTCCCTCTGCCCCTCCCCCTCCCCCTTGCACTCTCTCTCTTCTTCTCAAAAATAAATAAACATTAAAAAAAAAGACAGCCCAATAGAAAAATTAGCAAAGATATGAAAGGCATCTTACAAAAGGGAATTTCAAATGTTCAGTAAAAAATATTATGTATGACAAGGTCACATTACAAGAGAGCATGTGGGATGAGAGATATTGTCTGAGGCTATTTTTGGGAAATACAATCTGCCACCCCAATTGCATTTGCTTTTTCTTGGCTTGGTCATTTTCTCCAGCCCCTACAAAAGGACCAGCTTTCTTTCTAGTTTCCTTCCTTCCATTCTCCCTTCTTTCCCTTTTTTTCTTTTTTCTTTTCTTTTTTTCTAGAAGTGAACTCCTTATTTGGCAAACTTCTGAATAAGTGAATCTTTGAAAAGGAAGGTTTGCTTTTGCACTGTTGGTGGGAATGCAAACTGGTGTAGCCACTCTGGAAAACAGTGTGGAAGTTCCTCAGAAAATTAAAAATAGACCTACCCTATGACCCAGCAGTAGCACTGCTAGGAATTTACCCAAGGGATACAGGAGTACTGATGCATAGGGGCACTTGTACCCCAATGTTTATAGCAGCACTCTCAACAATAGCCAAATTGTGGAAAAAGCCTAAATGTCCATCAACTGATGAAT
Organism: Leopardus geoffroyi; assembly: GCF_018350155.1. NCBI lineage: Eukaryota > Metazoa > Chordata > Mammalia > Carnivora > Felidae > Leopardus > Leopardus geoffroyi. The sequence goes on from NC_059337.1 coordinate 72,269,507, forward strand.
AGATAAAGAAATTGTGGTTTATAGACACAATGGAGTACTACGTGGCAATGAGAAAGAATGAAATATGGCCTTCTGTAGCAACGTGGATGGAACTGGAGAGTGTGATACTAAGTGAAATAAGCCATACAGAGAAAGACAGATACCATATGGTTTCACTCTTTTGTGGATCCTGAGAAACTTAACAGAAACCCATGGGGGAGGGGAAGGGAAAAAAAAAGTTAGGGAGGGAGGCAAAACGTAAGAGACTCTTAAAAACTGAGAACAAACTGAGGGTTGATGGGGGGGTGGGAGGGAGGGGAGGGGAGGTGATGGGCATTGAAAAGGGCATCTTTTGGGATGAGCACTGGGTGTTGTATGGAAACCAATTTGACAATAAATTTCATATAATAAAAAAAGAAAAGGAGGGTTTGATTCTCAGTAAATGAAGCCAAAATCTAGGTACTCAGAACTAGTGGCCAGATAATGGATTGAGGATGAAGGCACTGGGTTTAGATAGGGTGCTTGGAAATAGTTCTGTAATTCTAGCCTTTTCTGTAACAGATAAAGAATCCTGTGAACAAGCTTCTGAAGTCAGTGAAGCACAGACTACAGATAGTGATGACATAGTGACACCAGTATCTCAGAAATGTCCTAAGGCGGTAAGTACTCTGGGGTAATCATCCTCGTGTGAGTGTGAGCTAAGCTTATAAACAACGACATTGTGCTTAATGGCCACATATGTGAAATTATCCCATTTTTAATGAACTTGATGGGAAAATCAAGTTGTTTAGTTAAATTTGCATTGCGAAGGAGTGGAAGTTTCTTGAGACAGCCTCTGCTGAAAGGATCACTTTCTTGATTTGGTATAAATGGGGATTTTTTTTCAATACTTCTCTCCTTTGTCTGGATCCCCTGCCTGACTCCTTCATTGTGTGCTGATTCATCTCCAGCCTGAGTAATGCCCATTTCCGAAGTCCACGTAAGGAGAGCAGATGTACTTTGGGAGGTGGAAGCTAGAAAATAAGAAAGTGTTCTTTGTGGGAAAGCCCAGAGAGATTCCGTTTCTGAAGTTTTTGACCCAAGTTTTAAAACTTGTAGATGCAATTCTTTTTTTTTTTTTATTTTTTCAACGTTTATTTATTTTTGAGAGAGAAACAGAGCATGAACGGGGGAAGGGCAGAGCGAGAAGGAGACACAGAATCTGAAGCAGTCTCCAGGCTCTGAGCTGTCAGCACAGAGCCCGGCATGGGGCTTGAACTCACAAACCATGAGGTCATGACCTGAGCTGAAGTTGGACGCTTAACCAAATGAGCCACCCAGGCACCCCTGTAACTCCAATTCTTTATTGAATATTTCAGCCTCAGATCACTTGTGGGACTAATTGGGGATATACACACACAAATATATGAGTAAATATTCATGGGTATATTCAACCATTATTGTATTAGAATCTTGTGTGGTTATAAATGAGGTAGGAAACAATCACTCTCTTGAGCCATTGGAATGCTCCCTGACACGTGTGGTCACTTAATAAATATGTGTTGAATGAGTGACTAAATGAAAGATTGAAATCTGATTGAGGATTATGAACTTCATTAGGAACAATATAAGTATAGTGTGACCTAAAATCAAGTGGTTAGATTATGTGATAGAAACTCCAAGGTTTGTGGGACACTTGGGTGGCCCATTGGGCTAAGTGTCTGAATCTTGGTTTCGGCTCAGGTCATGATCTCATGGTTTGCTTGGGATTCTCTCTCTCCCTCTCTCTCTGCCCCACCCTGACTTGTGTGCACATGCTCTCTCTCTAAATAAATAAACTTAAAAAAAACCTCTAAGGTTTGTAAGAATTCAGAAAAGGGAAATCACTGCTCTTTTGTAGAGGTCGGAAAACTCTTCCTTGAGAGTCAGAACTTGTACCGATGGTTTGCAGGCAACTAAAAGATATTGGTGTGGAGAGAAACAACTCAAAATCAGTAGACTTAAACAGCTGAGAAAGAAAATTTTAAGTATTTTCTTCTGGAGCTATATCTGCCATATCTTGAACCATCACACAATCATATCTTGAGAAATACTTGTAAGACAGATCAGACCAGGGAATGTTGCAACTGGACAGTGACTCCTTAGAGATCATAAAGGTGAAGAAGATCAATGTGTCCAGTACAGAGAGCTGGTTAGCAGAAGAGGTGATCTCCAGTCAAAGTTTCTAAATTAAGCCACCTCTCAGATCAACCTTAAAAACTGGTCAGCAAGTTTTTTGAACTACATGTCAGACATACTACATTTAAAGTATTATTCAAGGGGCGCATGGGTGGCTCAGTCAGTTAAGCATCTGACTCTTGGTTTCAACTCAGATCATTGTCTCATGGGTCGTGATTTCTAGCCCCGTGTCAGGCTCTGTGTTGACAGTGCAGAGCCTGCTCAGGATTCTCTCCACCCCCTCTCTCTTCCCCTCCCCACTTCTCTCTCTCTCTCTCAAAATAAATAAATAGACTTAAAAAATAAAAAATGAAATATTATTCAAAATTAAAGGCTCCTAAATAAGATCTTATTAGAAAATCTTTGTGCATCCAAAAATGATTTGACAAGCTAAATATGAAAACTGAGCTTACTTAGCAAAAACTTAGTGTTATCATCAAGTTAAATTTATAATACAGGCACATATAGTTGACCTTTGAATGATGTGGGGGTTAAGGACTCAACCCTCTGTGCAGTTGAGAATCCACGTACAACTTTTGACTTCCCCAAAACTTAACTACTAACAGCCTACTGTTGGCCAGAAGGCTTACCCATAACAAATAGTTGATCAACACATATTTTGTATGTCATATGTATTCTTATAATAAAGTAAGCTAGAGAAAAGAAAATGTCATTAAGGGGGGCACCTGTGTGGCTCAGTTGGTTAAGCATCTGACTCTAGGTTTTGGCTCAGGCCATGATCTTACTGTTGGTGGGATAAACCCCCGAGGCTACAGTATGTAGCCTGCTTGGGATTCTCTCTACCACCGCTCCCCCCCCCCGCCACTTCTCTTTGCCTCTCGCCCACTTGCACTCTCTCTCTCTAAATAAATAAATAAACTTAAAAAAAATCATAAGGAAGGGGTACTTGGGTGGCTCAGTCTGTTAAGCATTCAGCTCATGTCATGATCTCATGGCTCATGAGTTCAAGCCATGCATGGGGCACTGTGCTGTCAGTGCAGAGCCTGCTTCAGATCCTCTGTGCCCCTCTCTCTCTGCCCCTCCCCCTGCCTGTGCAAGTGCTCTTGTGTGCTCTCTTTCTCTCAAAAACAAATCAACATTTAAAAAAAAAAAAAGAAAAAATCATGAGAAAGTAAGGTTATAGTACTGCACTGTATTTATTGAAAAACATCCACATATAAGAGGACCCACGTCATTCAAACCTCTATTGTTTAAGGGTTGACTGTACAAAATCATTATTGTATTTCAGAATAGCTGGGCATAAAAGATCAAAGAGGTTGAATGACCAGAAATAATATTTGAGCTCTGTCACTTCTGTTTGGACTCAGCCAGGATAATGGAAGAAGCAAGAGAGTGTTAAGAGCATGAAGATTTGATTCAGGCAAAAGTGGTCTAGATCCTGGCTCTGCTAACTTTGGAGGGGTTATTTAGCTTCTATTGGGCTTTCCTTATCTGGTAATATTAAGTATGCTTACCTTCTAGTGATGTGGCAAGATTTAAATAAGGTAATGTGTGATAAGGGCTTAATACAGTGCCCAAGACAAATTAAGTACTAAATGACAATGATGGTGATATGATGATGATAATAGTCTATCCTCTTTGAAATATTCTAGTTCTCAAGGTCATGCTTCTGTGATCTGGTAGTGCCCCCCCCCAAAAAGAACTAGACCGTAAAGGGAGGGGATTGAAGCAGAGGGGTGTCATTTCCTTTCTGGCTCCCAGGTCAATTGAGTAGGTTGAACAGTACAACTCAAAGAAGACCCTTCCAAGATGTCTTTCCCTTATACTGCTAAAAAGTGAAATGATTACAATACTAAAGGATCTTTGCCTCTCCTTGAGTCCAGGATTAGGACAGTTCCTGTGTTCATAGGAGGTATGTAGGGCTGTTTCCCACGAGGCCCTGTCTGTTAATCAACACAGGGTTCCTAAAGGCCCTCTATACTTACCTTCTCTCTAAGAATTCCCAGGAAATTATCACAGCCCAAACCACATTCCTGGTCCCAGGAATCAATCTTCCACTATGAGTAGACCATAGAAAACGTTTCCATCTCCTTCTTAGTAGCTACTAACTAGAGGAGAACAATTATTTCCATTTGCTCTATGGCCTTAGGTTATGGTCTTTTATTTGCCATAGTGCGTATCAAGAATCTCAAAGTTTATTCTCTTTTGTTATACTCTTTTTTTAAAAAATGTTTATTTATTTACTTTTGAGAGAGAGAGAGCACACTCACATGAGCAGGGGAGGGACAGAGAGAGAGGGAGGCAGAGAGTCCCAAGCAAGCTCTGTGCTGTCAGCGCAGAGCCCGACATGGGACTCAAACCCACAAACTGTGAGATCATGACCTGAGCTGAAACCAAGAGTTGGATGCTTAACTGAGTGAGTCACTGAGGCACCCCTTTTTTTGCTTTCTTATGAATGACATTAAACATTATGTATTTTTCTTTCTTTAAACTTATTTTGAGATAACTAAAGATTTGTAAACAGTTGCCAAAAAAGGTACAGGGAGGTGCCATGAATCATTCACACAGGTTTTTGCATTTTTTTCTTTTTTGTTACACAGTATTCAGAAATGTGCCATCAGTAACATTTTGGGAGTCCATCTATGTTGATATGTTCAGCTTTTTCTAGTTCTTTTCTTTTAACTGCTGATCAATTTTAGTTAAGATGATACATGACCTTTTATTTAGACAGACCTCAGTGGGCAATACTGATAAACTTGATATTCATTAATTCACTAAAGCCACACAACAGCCCTTTGGGTTGTTTCCTCCTTCAACAAATCATTATGGAGTACCTGTCGTAGTACTTGGCAGGCTGTATGGACACAAAAAGGTGAATAAGACAGACTTGGTCTCTTCCCTCTTGAATCTTACATTCTATTGAGGGAAAACATATATAAATCAGTGAGCAACTAAGTAAGATACTTGTTGATTCTAAATACTATGAAGAAAATAAGTTGAGTAATAGTAATGGGAGAGGTTGAGTTAGGCATGTGTAAGGAAAGACTTCTCTGAGAAGGGGACATTTAAATTTTTTTATGTTTATTTATTTATTTTGAGACAGGGAGGGAGGGAGGGGTAGGGGCAGACAGAGAGAAAGAGAGAATCCTAAGTAGCCTACTTGCTGTTAGTGCAGAGCTTGATGCCCGGCTCAATCTCACCATCTGTGAGATCATGACGGGATCCGAAATCAAGAGTTGGACTCTTAACCAATGGAGCCAGCCATGTGCCTCTGAAGAGGGGACATTTAAACTGAAATTTGAAGATAGAGAAGGGAAGAGATGGAGGGAAATCATCTCAGGCAGAGGAACTGGCAAATGTAAAGACCCTGATGTAGAACAGTTTGGTTTATCTGAAGTGCTGGAAATCAAGAGGTTATATGTCAGTAAAACTGGGGGCAAAAAAGAAAAGGAAGAGGAGGAGGAGGAGAAAGAAAAGGAAGGTATGAAAGAAAATTCCTCTAGCCATACTTGAAATTTTTTTTAATGTTTATTTATTTTTTGAGAGAGAGAGAGAGTGTGTGTGTGTGTGAGTGGGGGAGGGGCAGAGAGAGAGAGGGAGACACAGAATCCGAAGCAGGCTCCAGGCTCCAAGCTGTCAGCACAGAGCCCAATGCGGGGCTCGAACCCACAAGCTGTGAGATCGTGACCCAAGCCAAAGTCAGACGTTTAACTGACTGAGCCACCCAGGTACCCCCCTCTAGCCAAACTTTTAAATGAGCCTTGAAAGGAACAAATGTTTGATGACCATACCTTGTCACTTGAATTTTTGTACAACCAGGTAATTAAAAGAGGGAAAAGAGAGGAAAAAAACTAATGTCACAGCGAACGTCTCTGTTCACATGTATCTTTGTGTATTTGGCAGATGTTTTTGTGGGATAGATTCCTGGAAGCGAAACTGCTGGTTTTAAAAGGAATGTGCACTTGAACTTTTGATGGATATCACTAAATTATCAGCTCCCAAATTATACCACTGTCACCCTATGGTCACCTTTTCTCACAGTGTTACCAACACTTCTCCTCAGCTTTCTCAGTTCCTGACTTTAATGGAATGAGAGTGTTTGTAAGGGAAGGAATCAAAAGTAATTTTAAAGGTTTTTTTTTTAAATTTTTTTAACGTTTATTTATTTTTGGGACAGAGAGAGACAGAGCATGAACGGGGGAGGGGCAGAGAGAGAGAGGGAGACACAGAATCGGAAACAGGCTCCAGGCTCTGAGCCGTCAGCCCAGAGCCCGATGCGGGGCTCGAACTCACTGACCGCGAGATCGTGACCTGGCTGAAGTCGGACGCTCAACCGACTGCGCCACACAGGCGCCCCAAAAATAATTTTGAAAAATTAAGATCCAGGTAGTGTGATGAAGTAACAAAACAAATTAAGAGTATGCTAGATGCTGGGACTACAGGGGTTGGTGAGGCAGACGTGTGTGGTCCTAGAACTTAGGTAGCTTAAAGTCTGTGAGGTGCTATCCCCAGAATTATAATGTGATACAAATGTAACTTAAAAATTTCCAGTGTCCATATGAAAAGTGTGAAAAGAAACAAGTAAAATTAATAATATATTTTAGGGACGCCTGGGTGGCTCACTTGGTTGATCGTCCGACTTTGGCTCCGGTCATGCTCTCACGGTTCATGAGGTCAAGCCCCACATCGGGTTCACTGCTCTCAGGGCAGAGCCTCTTTATCCTCTGTCCTTCTTGCTCTCTGCCCTTTCCCTGCTTGTGCACTCTCTCTCAAAAATAAATAAATAAATAAATAAATAAATAAATAAATAAATAAATAAATAAAACACTTAAAATAATTTAATAAAAAAAGAATACATTTTCTTTAACCTAATATATCTAATGCATTATCATTTCAGGGCACCTAGGTGGCTCAGTCAGTTCAGCGTCCGACTTTGGCTCAGGTCACAATCTCAGGTTGTGAGTTCGAGCCCCATGTTGGGCTCTGTGCTGAAAGCTCAGAGCCTGGAGCCTGCTTCGAATTCTGTGTCTCCCTGCTCTCTCTGCCCCTCCCCTGCTCTGTCTCGCTCTCTCTCAAAAATAAACATACCTTAAAAAAAATTAAAGCACTATCATTTCAATATGAAATTAATGCAAAACATTATTGAGACACCTTACAAAGTCTTCGAAATCCTGTGAATTTTACACTGACCACGCATCCCAATTCAGAGTAGCTATGTTTCGAATGCTCAGTAGCCACCTGTGGCTAATGGCCATTGTGTCATAGAGTAGAATTGTGACACAATATTTTCCAAATGTAAGTTGACGTCCCCAGGCAATGAAATAAAAATAGATGGTCCCAGCAAAAACAAACAAAAAACTGAGAAAGAATAAAATACAAAATAATAGTTTGCATTGCACCTATTAAGGTTAAAAATTGTTTCAGGAGACTTTTATTTCAATGATTTTTTTTTTTTACACACACACATATGAATATGGATAGGCTGAGTTTTACAGTTTGAAAGCCACTGGTCTGGTGGTTGTTCATGTTTAACTATGAGGAAAAATGTTCATCCTGTTAGGCGTGGGAGGCTTTTTTTTTGGTAAGATGTTGCTGGGGATTCGGGTACTTATGACTATGAACACCTATTTCTTTTTTTTTTTTTTTCCCCCAGATCTCAGTGTTTCCTAAAGTGTGTTCTTTGGAAAATTAAACCCAACCGTATCCAGGGAAAAACAAAAATCAATTGTGTAGTCAAATACGTTTGGAAAAAACTATCTTTGTATCATCCTCTAAAAGTGTCCAGAAACATCTTAGCATATTAAAGGCCATAGGTCAAGTTAAAGAATGCTGATAAGTTTGTTAATCTTGATTTTCCAAAATTTATTTTCTCACAGAACCATTCATTTATAAAATACCTATTCCTAAGACACAACTTTGAGAAGTTCTGCTTCATTATTTTTAAAGAAGTTTAACATTGATACAATTTTATTTTTCAAGTGTTTATTTTGAAAGAGAGGGAGAGAGTGTGGGTGCCCATTAGTGTGAGCACGAGGAGGGGAGGGGCAGAGGGGAGGGGCAGAGAGAGAAGGAGAGAGAGAATCCCAAGCAGTCTCTATGCTGTCAGCATGGAGCTTGATTTTGGGTTCGATCCCATGAACTGTGAGATCACTACCTGAGCCGAAATCAAGAGTTGGGCATTTAACTAGCTGAGCCAACCAGATGACCCAAGTTCTGCTTCATTTTTATTGAAACTGTAGGACATAGGGTTCTCAGCTTAACAATAATGTCAACAGTGGCATGGGAGAACTTTCTAGGGTAATGGTTCCGTATCTTGAATATGTTGATTACACACTTGTATATACGTATCAAAACTGTACACTTGGGGCATCTGGGTGACACAGTCAGTTAAGCATCTGATTCTAGATCTCGGCTTAGGTCATGATCTCAAAGTTTGTGAGTTCAGGCCCTACATTGGGCTCTGCACTGATGTTGTAGAGCCTGCTTGGGATTCTGTCTCTTTCTCTCTAACCCTTCCCTACTTGTGTTCTCTCTCTCTCTCCCTCTCTCTCTTTCTCTCTCTCTCAAAATAAATAAACTTAAAAAAATTTTTTTTAAACAGTACACTTTAGGTTTTGTATTTGTATCTACACTTAGGTTTTGTATTTAATTTGTAAATTAAAATTATATGTAAATGTATAAAAGTGAAACATTGCCAGGAGCCACCCTAGACGGTGGCATATAAGAGTGGCTTTTATGCTTTTTTTTCATATTTGATTTATTTTTTAAATTTACATCCAAGTTAGTTAGCATATAGTGCAACAATGATTTCAGGAGTAGATTCCTTAATGCCCCTTACCCATTTAGCCCATCCCCCCCCGACAACCCCTCCCATAACCCTCAGTTTGTTCTCCATATTTATGAGTCTCTTCTGTTTTGTCCCCCTCCCTGTTTTTATATTATTGTTGCTTCCCTTCCCTTGTGTTCATCTGTTCTGTATCTTAAAGGCTTTTATGCTGTTTTAATCACAGACACTGTAAGAAACACATTTCTACTTTGTGCCCAGTCCAATCACATATACACAAAAGTTTTAAGAAACAAGGCTTACCTATACCACTCTCATATTTTCTGTTCTATTCCATTCCATTCTATCTTATCTTATTCTTTCCTTTAAAAAAAAATGCTAGGGGCGCTTGGATGGCTCAGTCACGTCTGACTCTTGATTTCAGCTCATGATCATGATCTCATGGTCATGATCTCATGGTTTGTGAGTTCAAGCCCTGAATGGGGCTCCATGCTGACAGTGCAGAGCCTGCTTGAGAGTACCCCTCTTTCCCTCTCTCTCTCTGCCCCTCTCCTGCTTACACTCTGTCTCTCTCTGTCTCTCAAATATGAATAAACGTTAAAAAAAAAAAAAACAAGGAAAGAAATATTGCCTTCTGAGCTTCCTTGGGGAAGGCCCAGAAGCTGCACTTCCTTCCTAAGAGAAAAGATGAGAGCGGGGGTAGATCTTTGGACACGAGGGCACTGGCCTGGCAACCTAGAGACAGGAGAGTTCTCACAGATGACAAGGGAGAACTGGCTGGTCCGGGCCATCCCGGGTCAACGTCTCACTAGTGTCATGACATGACTTGCGGCCACACCGTGGAAAGGAGGACTTAACATTGCCCTCGGCTTATTTCTTGAAACTAGAGAGATGTCAGCCCTGTACCTGGTGTCCCTAATGCAAAAATGGACACACGGACAATCAAAGGAGAGGACGGTGGCTGTGGCAGCAACTTTGAAGTAGGGCTGAAAGTACTGGCGTTACCGTGAGAGGTCAGGCTGGTCTGACTGCCTGTTCCGGGGCATGTATTTGGTGGGCGCAGGCAGTTCTGGGCGGCAGCTTTACCGCAATTCTCAAGGCTATGTTAGATGGAATATGTCTAGGATGGAGTCTGAGAGAGTAACGTGTTAATTGGAGTGTGAACACTTGGAGCATCACTAACCTACAGGAAATACATATCTTCCTTGTCAGAGGTCAGAGAAGATGCGCATTGAAATTGTCTCCCTGGCCTTCTACCCAGAGGCCGAAGTGATGAGTGATGAGAATGTAAAACAGGTGTATGTAGAGTACAAGTTCTACGACCTCCCCTTGTCGGAGACGGAGACTCCAGTATCCCTGAGGAAACCAAGGGCAGGAGAAGAGATCCACTTCCACTTCAGCAAAGGTGAGGCAGCCCCCGTGGTTGGCCAGGAAGGGGAGTCTAAGGGGCCAGAACTACTCTGCCCTTCCAATGGGGTGTATGCAACCGTTCTCTTTTCTCTCATTTATCAAAGGGATACATGCATATAGGCTTACTAATTTTTTTGGGTTTTATTATTTAAAAAATTTTTAAAAATATTTATTTATTTTGAAGTTGGGTGGGGTGGGGGGCAGATAGAGGAGAGAGAGAATCCCAAGCAGGCTCCATGCTGTCAGTGCAGAGCCTGACACGGGGGTTGAACTCATGAACCATGAGACCATAACTTGAGCCAAAATCAAGAGTTGGATGCTCAACTAACTGAGCCACCCAGGTACCCCTTTTTATTATGTTTTTAAATATTTATTTTGAGAGAGAGAGGGCACAAGTGAGTGAGGGGCAGAGAGAGGACAGAGAGAATCCCATGAGGCACAGAGAGAGAGAGAGAGAAGCAGGGTTCAGGCTCACCAGAAGCGGGGGCTTGTGCTCATCTGAAGCAGGGCTCAAGCTCATGAACCATGAGATCATGACCTCATGAGATCATGAGCCAAAGTCAGATGCTTAATCAACTGAGCCACCCAAGCACCCCTTTTATTACTATTTTTAATCAAGTTTTCTATTAAAAATTTTTTAATGTTTATTTTTGAGAGAGACAGAGCACAAGAGCGGGAGGGGCAGAGAGAGGGAGAGGGAGACACAGAATCTGAAGCAGGCTCCAAGCTCTGAGCTGTCAGCACAGAGCCCGACGCAGGGCTCGAACCCATGAACCTTGAGATCATGACCCAAGCTGAAGTCGGACGCTTAACTGACTGAGCCACCCAGGTGCCCCTTAAGTTTTCTATTTTAATTCCAGTATAGTTAACATACAGTGTTATATTAGTTTTAGGTGTACAGCACAGTGATTCAACAATTCTATACATTACTCTCAGCGCTCATCAGGATGGGTGTACTCTTAATCCCCTTCACTTGTTTCACTCATGCCCCCCTCCCTGCACCTCCCCTCAGGTAACCATTAGTTTGTTCTTTATACTTAAGAGTCTGATTTTTTGGTTTGTCTCTGTTTTTTCCTTTGTTTTGATTCTTAAATTCCACACATAAGTGAAATCACATGGTATTTGTATTTCTCTGACTGACATATTTGGCTTAGCATAGTACTCTCTAGATCCATTCACAGTGGCTGCACCAGTTTGCATTCCCACCAACAGTGCACAAGGATTCCTTTTTCTCCACATCCTTGCCACCACTTGTTGTTTCTTGTGTTTTTGATTTTAGCCACTCCGAAAGGTATGAGGTGATAGCTCACTGTGGTTCTTTTTTTAATGTTTGTTTATCTTTGAGAGAGAGGGAGAGAGAGCATGTGTGCTCGAGTGGAAGAGGGGCAGAGAGAGAAAGACAGAGGATCTGAAGCAGGCTCCACGGTGAAAGCAGACAGCCCGACGTGGGGCTCAAACTCACAAACTGTGAGATCATGACCTGAGCCAAAGCCAGACACTACTCACTGAGCCACCCAGGTGCCCTCTCGCTGTGGCTTTCATTCGCATTGATAATGAGTGATTTTGAGCATCTTTTCATGCGTCTGTTGACAATCTGTATCTCTGCTCTGGAGAAATGTTTGTCCGTGTCTTCGCATTTTTTAATTATTTGTTTTTTGGGTGTTGAGTTGTATCAGTTCTTTATAAATTTCAGATACTAACCCTCTACCGGATATGTCATTTGCAAATGTTTTCTCCCATTCGGTAGGTTGCCTTTTAGTTTTGTGGATTATTTCCTTTGCTGTGCAGAGACTTTTTATTTTGATGTATTTCCAATAGCTAATTTTTAATTTTATTTCACTCACCTTAAGAGACTCGATCTAGAAAAATGTCACTATGGCCGATGTCAGAGAAATTACTGCCTGTGCTCTCTTCTAGGATATTTAGTTTCAGGTCTCACATTTAGGTCCTTAATCCATTTTGAATTTGTTTTTGAGTATTATGTAAGAAAGTCCAGTTTCATTCTTTTGCATGTAGCCGTCCAGTTTTCCCAACACCATTTGTTGAAGAGACCGTCTTTTTTCCAATTGCATATTCTTGCCTCCTTTGTCAAATATTAATCAACTGTATAATCTTATGTTTGTTTCTGGGTTTTCTATTATGTTCCATTGATCTATATGTCTGTTTTTATGCCAGTACCATACTCATCTGATTACTATAGCTTTGTAGTATATCTTGAAATCTAGGAGATTGTGATGCCTCCAGCTTTGTTTTTCTTTTTCAAGATCGTTATGCCTATTTGGGGTCTTTGTGGTTCCATACAAATTTTAGGGTTGTTTGTTCTACTTCTGTGAATAATGCTGTTGGTATTTTGATATGTATTGCATTAAATCTGTGGATTGCTTTGGGTAGTGCGGACATTTTAACAATATTTGTTCTTCCAGTCCATGACCATGGAATATTTTCCAATTCTTTCCATTTGTTTGTGTGGTCTTCAATTATTTTCATCAATGTTTTATAGTTTTCAGAGTATAGGTCTTTCATCTCCTTGGTTAAACTTATTCCTAAGTATTTTATTATTTTTGGTGCAATTGTAAATGGGATTGCTTTCTTAATTTCTCTTTCTCTTGCTTCATTATTAATGGATAGACATGCAACAGATTTCTGCACATTTATTTTGTTTCCTGTGACCTTACTAAATTCATTTATCAATTCTAGTAAGTTTTTTGGTGGAGTCTTTAGTGTTTTCTAGTTATATATCATCTCATCTGCAAATAGTGAAAGGTTTACTTCTTCCTTATCAATTTGGATGCTTTTTACTCCTTTTTCTTGTCTGATTGCTGTGGCTAGGACTTCCAGTACTGTGTTGAATAAATGTGGTGGGAGTGGACATCCTTGTCTTGTTTCTGGCCTTAAAGGGAAAGCTCTCAGTTTTTCACCATTGAATATGATGTTAGCTGTGGGCTTTCCACATACAGCCTTTATTATGTTGAGGAATGTTCCCTCTAAACCTATTTTGTTGAGGGGTTTTATCATGAATGGATATTGTACTTTGTCAGATGCTTTTTCTGCATCTATTAAAATGATCATATGATCTTTATCCTTTTTTTATTGATGTGATGTATCACATTGATTGATTTGCAAATATTGAACCATGCTGGTATCCTGGAAGTAAATCCCACCTGATGGTGGTGAGTGATTTTTTATATGTATTGTTGGATTTGGTTTGTCAATATTTTGTTGGGGATTTTTGCAATTATGCTTATCAGAGATATTGGCCTATAGTTCTCTTTTTTGTAATGTTTTTATCTGGTTTTGGTATCGGGGTAATGCTGGCCTTGTGGAATAAGTTTTGAAGTTTTCCTTCCTCTTCTATTTTTTGGAATAGTTTGAGAAGAATAGGTATTAACTCTTCTTTAAATGTTTGGTAGTTCACGCCAGTCAGAGTGGCCAAAATGAACAAATCAGGAGACTATAGATGCTGGAGAGGATGTGGAGAAACGGGAACCCTCTTGCACTGTTGGTGGGAATGCAAATTGGTGCAGCCGCTCTGGAAAGCAGTGTGGAGGTTCCTCAGAAAATTAAAAATAGACCTACCCTATGACCCAGCAATAGCACTGCTAGGAATTTATCCAAGGGATACAGGAGTACTGATGCATAGGGGCACTTGTACCCCAATGTTCATAGCAGCACTCTCAACAATAGCCAAATTATGGAAAGAGCCTAAATGTCCATCAACTGATGAATGGATAAAGAAATTGTGGTTTATATACACAATGGAATACTATGTGGCAATGAGAAAAAATGAAATATGGCCTTTTGTAGCAACGTGGATGGAACTGGAGAGTGTGATGCTAAGTGAAATAAGCCGTACAGAGAAAGACAGATACCATATGGTTTCACTCTTATGTGGATCCTGAGAAACTTAACAGGAACCCATGGGGGAGGGGGAGGAAAAAAGAAAAAAGAAAAAAAAAAAAAAAGAGGTTAGAGTGGGAGAGAGCCAAAGCATAAGAGACTGTTAAAACCTGAGCACGGACTGAGGGTTGATGGGGGTGGGAGGGAGGAGAGGGTGGGTGATGGGTATTGAGGAGGGCACCTTTTGGGATGAGCACTGGGTGTTGTATGGAAACCAATTTGACAATAAATTTCATATAAAAAAAAAAAAGTTTGGTAGAATTCACCTGTGAAGCCATCTTGTCCTGAAATTTTATTTGTTGGGAGTTTTTTTATTATTATTATTGATTCAATTTCATTGCTGGTAATCAGTTGTTTCAAATTTTCAAGTTCTTCTTGAATCAGTTTTGGGAACTTACATTTCTAGGAATTTGTCCATTTCTTCTAGGTTGTCCAATTGGTTGGCATATAATCTTTCATAATATTCTCTTACAATCCTTTGTATTTCTGTGGTGTTGGTTATTTTTTCTCCTCTTTCATTTCTGATTTTGTTTATTTGAGTCTTTTTTTTATGAGTCTGGCTAACATTTATCAATTTTGTTCATCTTTTCAAAGAACCAGCTCTTGGTTTATTGATCCATTCTATTGGCTTTTTTAGTTTCTATTTCTTTAATTTCTGCTTTAATCTTTATTATTTTCTTGCTTCTACTGGTTTTGAATTTTGTTTGTTCTTCTCTTTCTAGCTCCTTTAGGTATAATGTTAGGGATTTTTTTAATGTTTATTCATTTTTGAGAGAGAAAGAGAGAGTGTGAGCAGGGTAACCACAGAGAGAGAGAGAGAGAGAGAGAGAGAGAGAGAGAGAGAGAGAGACAGAATCTGAAGCAGGCTTCAGGTTCCGAGCTGTCAGCACTGAGCCTGATGTGGGGCTCGAACTCATGAACCATGAGATCATGACCTACGCTAAAGTCAGACGCTCAACCGACTGAGCCACCCAGGTGCCCCAGGATGGTTTGTTTTTTGTTTTTTGTTTTTGTTTTTGTTTTGTTTTTTTTTTTTTTTTTGAGATTTTTCTTGTTTCTTCAGTTAGGCCTGTAGTGTTATAAACTTTGCTCTTAGAACAGCTTTTGCTGTATCCCAAAGATTTTGGACCATTGTATTTTCATTTGTCTACATGTATTTTTTTATTTCCTCTCTGATTTCTTGGTTAACCCATTCATTGTTTACTAGCATGTTATTTAACTTCCATGTATCTGTGCTCTTTGCAGATTTTTTTTCACGTGGTTGATTTCTAGTTTCATAGTATTGTGGTCAGAAAAGATGCATGGGGGGGGAACCTGGGTGGCTCAGTTGGTTAAGTGTCCAACTTTGGCTCAGGTCATGATCTCACTGTTCATGAATTCAAGCCCCGCATTGGGCTCTGTGCTGACAGCTCAGAGCCTGGAGTCTGCTTTGGATTTTGTGTCTCCCTCTCTCTCTGCCCCTCCCCCACTTGTGCTCTGTCTCTCTCCATCTCTCAAAGGTGAATAAACGTTAAAAAAAATTAGAAAAGATGCACGGTATGACTTAGTCTGTCTGAATTTGTTTAGACTTGTTTTGTGGCCTACAGTGGAGACTGATCCATGTGCACTAGGAAAGAATGTGTATTCTGTTGTTTTAGGATAGAATGTTCTGAATGTATCTGTTAAATCCATCTGGTCCAATGTGTCATTCAAAGCCACTGTTTCTTTGTTGACTTTCTGTTGGATGATCCATCCATTGAAATAAGTGGGGTTATGCATATGATTTTAAAATATCAAATGGGGTGCCTGCGTGACCCAGTAGGTTAAGTGGCCACCTCTTGATCTCAGCTCAGGTCTTGATCTCAGGATTGTGAGTTCAAGGCCCACTTTGGGCTCTGTGTAGGGCATGGAGCCTTCTTAAAAATCTATCTATCTATCTATCTATCTAAGAGAGAAAGAGAGACAACATGAGTTGGGGAGGGGCAAAGGGAGCAAGACTCTTAGGCAGGCTCCATGCCCAGCACCAAGCCAGGCTCCCTCTCACAGATGTGAGATCATGGCTTGAGCTGAAATCAAGAGTCAGACGCTTAATTGACTGAGCCATCCAGGCACCCCACAAATAGGACTAGAGAGATTTTTAATTAAAATTAAACAGTTCCTTTTTCTTTTCTTTTCTTTTTTTTTTTCAGAGGAGAAGACAGGGAACAGTTCCTTTTTCTATCCCTTCTCCACAAACCACTCCCTATCATCCCCCATCCTCTTTGGTCCACCACACCTCTTTTCACTTCTTCTGCTATTTCTTGTTACTTAATTCCATGTTTCTTAGGAATGTTTCTATTGCAATTTCCTGACTCACCAATTTTAGGTATTATCTCCTGACTTCCTATCTTGGCACATCAAATTTCTCTCTTATACCCATGTCCCCTTCCTCCCATATACTTGGATCATAACTTTCATTTAATCCAGTCTTAATATTATGGATATTAATTCTTGAAGAGCCAAGTAGTTTGCCATGGTTATATTTCCTTTCTTGTTTGTTATTTTGTTTGTCCCAATTTTTCATTTGCTTTATTTTCATTGTGCCTATTATTCTTTTCACATCCTCCAACAGCCTTTCCAAGTTTTCAAATAATCAAACCTGTCAAACAATGTATCAGTTTTCTTTTCCTTGAAGACCTCTCTTCAGCCCACTGTTCATTCAGCTATTATGCTACTGCTGCCATTTGGAGCAATCTCCTGGGTCCTGTTTTGTCCTCTGATTCACTTTTATAATTTCTGTAAATGTTTGTTTATTTTTGAGAGAGAGAGAGACCGAGTGCGAGTGGGAGAGGGGCAGAGAGAGATGGAGACACAGAATTGAAGCAGGTTCCAGGCTCTAAGCTGTCAGCACAGAGCCTGATGCAGGGCTCAAACTCAAGAACTGCAAGATCATAACCTGAGCCGCAGTTAGACGCTTAACCGACTGAGTCACCCAGGGACCCCACACTTTTATATTTTAATGGATCATATTTTCCAGTATCTTTTAAAGAAAGAGTACATTGGAAGGAAATATTTTGAGAACATCATGTGTGAAATCTCTTTATTCTGCATGTATATTCAATTGATAATTAGACCAAGTATAGAAATCTATTTCGAAAACATTTTTATTCAGAATTTCAAAGCAATTGGTCCATAGTCTTCTAGATCCAGGCCAAGAGCCTAACCTTTGTATGAAAACTACCACTACCTGCCTATAAGACTTTAACATTTTATCTTTATCATTAGTGTTCTTAAACTTCAGAATAATGTGTATATTTTTCTTGTAATTATTCCGGCCATTCAAGGGGCTCTTTCAATCTGGAAGCTTGTGGCTTTTAGTTCTGGGAAATTTTTTTTTTTTTTCAAGGTTTATTTATTTTTGGGACAGAGGGAGACAGAGCATGAACGGGGGAGGGGCAGAGAGAGAGGGAGGGAGACACAGAATCGGAAACAGGCTCCAGGCTCCGAGCCATCAGCCCAGAGCCTGACGCGGGGCTCGAACTCACGGACCGCGAGATCGTGACCTGGCTGAAGTCGGACGCCCAACCGACTGCGCCACCCAGGCGCCCCAATTCTGGGAAATTTTAATGCATTTCTGTGATAATTTTGACCCCAGCATTTTCTCATTTTTCTAGTAGAGTTTTGGATCTTCCAACTTGATCCTCTAAATTTCTCATTTTCTTCCTATAATTCTACCTCTGCTTTTTCTTTCTATTCTTGGGAAATTTCTTTAATTTTTTTAAAAAATTTTATTTTTAGTAATTTCTACACCCAACGTGGGGCTCGAGCTCACAACCCTAAGATCAAGAGTCTCTACCAACTGAGCCAGCTAGGTGCCCCCTCAAATTTCCTTAATTTTATCTTCCAGTCATTGAATATTTATTTTAAATTTCTGCCAGCTGTCTGTTGTTCTCTATTCCTTCTCCTCCTCCTGCTGCTGCTGCTTCTTCTTCTTCTTCTTCTTCTTCTTATTCTTCCTCTAAGTATATGCTGCCCTTATATTATATGAGGTAGAAGTTTATTTTTTGTATAAAGTGGATTCTGAGGGCACAGTCCAGGGCTGAGGATATGTGATACTCTTAGGGTCCAAACTCCTACCCTGCTTTTGATCATCCTTGTGCCTGTCTTCCATCCTTTTGGTGACCCTGACCCTCTTAATGGCCACCAGGGCAAGGAGGAATGCCTCACACTTGAGCCTGTTAAGCATGTTTCCCACAACACAATAGCCAGCACTGAATCGTGTAGCCAAACCTCACTAAAATAGAGGCTGGAAAACATAAGCTAATTTATTTGATGCCGTAGCATTCCCATATAAAAATGAGGAGGAAGGGGAGAATGGGTGTTGAGACAGGCATCTTGAGTTGAACCTGCTACAAAACTCAAATCTCTAGGTGGCCCTAAAAAATCAATCTCCTTGGGGCACCTGCATGCCTCAGTCAGTTAAATGTCTGAATCTTGATTTCAGCTCAGGTCATGATCTCACACTTCATGGGATTGAGCCCAGTGTCAGGCTCTGTCCTGGCAGCATGGAATCTGCTTGGAATTCTCTCTTCCTCCCTCTGCCCCTCCTCCGCTCACGTGTGTGTGTGTGTGTGTGTGTGTGTGTGTGTACGCGCGCGCGTGCACACACCCACACACCCACACACATACACACTGTCTCTCTCAAAATAAATGAACAAACATTAAAAAAAAAAATCAATCTCTAGGATTCTCCCAGCTGTAGAGTGGTGGGAGCACATTTACCTTGGCATATGGCAGAACAGCTTTCAGTGCAAATCATAAGGCGTCCTTTATACCAGGGTTGACAAACTTTTTCTTGAAGGCCCAGATAGTAAATATTTTAGGCTTTGTGAGCCAAATGGTCTCTGTCACGCCTTTTCAACTCTATCATTGTGGTGGGAAAGCCTCCACAGATAATATGTAAACAAATAGGCATTGGCTGTATTCAGTAAAACTTTATTTACCAAAACGGGTAGCTGGCCCAAGAGCCTCACCTTGCCAACTCTCTTATTTTTTAACTAAAAAAAAAAAAAAAATTTTTTTTTAATGTTTTTTTTTTTTTTGTTTGTTTGTTTGTTTTGAGAGAGAGAAAGAGAGCAGGGGAGGGGCAGAAAGAGAGGGAGACACAGAATCTGAAGCAGGCTCCAGGCGCTGAGCTGTCAGCACAGAGCCCAACACAGGGCTTGAACTCACGAATCACAAGATCATGACCTGAGCCAAAGTTGAACGCTTAACCAACTGAGCCACCCAGGAACCCCAGCCAACCTCTGTTTTATATCTTAGTTTTCCATATACCACTTAATGAAAGTCTTAGTGCCCAAATAGCAACAGTACATGATTCTTGACTTTTTTCCCCTCTTATCCTTAATACAGTGATAGACCTGGACCCACTGGAGCAAAAAGGCCGAAGGCAATTTCTGTTCGCCATGCTGAATGGACAAGATCCTGAACAAAGACAGTAAGTATCTGCTTTCCACTTTGAAAGAAGGGAGATATTATCCATTCAGGAAGTCAGGAGTTTTGTGCTGATATTGCATATTTTAATAACTTCCTTCATATTAATTTTCTCAGTGTATTTTTTATCTACTTGGGTCTAATTTAGGTTTGTGACTACCTGATAAATTGTATAATCTCATAGGTTTAATTCATTTCTCACCCATGTCAGCCCCTGAGAAGCACTATTTCTGTGGCAGCAACTACTTGAATACTAGCAGTGCCCTATGTGGAGTGGCCAAAACACTTTTTTTTTGAACTGTCCTTTTTGGTTTTATGTTTTTTCTTTTTTTAAATGCTTATTTATTTATTTATTTATTTTTTTTTTTCAACGTTTATTTTTATTTTTGGGACAGAGAGAGACAGAGCATGAACGGGGAGGGGCAGAGAGAGAGGGAGACACAGAATCGGAAACAGGCTCCAGACTCTGAGCCATCAGCCCAGAGCCTGACGCGGGGCTCGAACTCACGGACGGCGAGATCGTGATCTGGCTGAAGTCGGACGCTTAACCGACTGCGCCACCCAGGCGCCCCAAAATGCTTATTTATTTTTAAGAGAGAGAGAGAGAACAGGCAGAGGAAAGGTAGAGAGAGAGGGGGAGACACAGAATCCGAAGCAGGCTCTAGGCTCTGAGCTGTCAGCACAGAGGCCGACGGGGGGCTTTAACTCAGGAACCGTGAGATCATGACCTGAGCCGAAGTCGGATGCTTAACCAACTGAGCCACCCAGGTGCTCCTGTTTTTTCTTTTAAAGAGAGCGAGCGAGCATGAGCAGGGAGAAGGGCAGAGGGAGAGAAAGACAGAATCTCAAGCAGGCTCCATGCTCAGCACAGAACCTGATGAGGGGCTTGATCCCACTACCCTGGTATCACGACCTGAGCTGAGATCAAGAGTCAGACGCTCAACCGGCTGAACCACCCAGGCGCCCCTGGACAAAAAACACTTTGACATTCTCAGAAAATTTGATGCATTTCTCACAAACACGGTACCATTGCTAGCTTACCAAATATTATGTTTTTATAATATTAATTTCATATTTATATTTTAAAAATCATTACAGGATTACTTTGATGTAACTGGAGTAAATCTTAGGCCTACTACCAATTTTAGGAAGGTGTCCTTTTTATTCATATGAGATGAAGAGGCCTCCATTTAGAGGTTCCAGATGAAATGCACAGGACATACTTCTAAGAAAATTATGCATTGTTTAGCTGAAATTTGAAATTCAAATTTAAGTGGGCATCTGTTTTCGTTTGTTTGTTTGTTTGTTTGTTTGTTTGTTTGTTTTTTGGCAAGACCCAGCAATGCTGCCTCCTTTTCAAGTATGTGGGTAAGAAATAATACAGGGCTGGTGTTTTAGCCCAATAAATTTGTTTAATTTGCATTTACTTTGTCTCCAGTTAGTCATAGAAAGGATTGACAAAGGAGCCACTGAAATAAACAGTGAGTCTGACTTCAATGTCATTGTGGACTTAAACAGCAGCTTATTAGTAACTTTTGGGAATGGGAAGCATTGTGGTTGTTCCCCTTCAGCATCAGTGTTAAATTTAGCTATTTCATTTCTTTGTTCTCTCTCAGCATTCTTAGAATACTCCCTCCCTTCATTGCCTTACAGTGGTAGTCTCTTTCTTTTCTCTTTGTACTCAACTTTTCTACTCAATTTTAGATGTCAGTTGATTTTACCTTTCTTTTTTGCCAGTGTCGTGCAGTGGACAGAACATTGGCTTTGTAACCAGACAGACCTGGTTTTGAATCCTGACTCTTCCGCTTACTAGCTCTCTGATGGTCGAATTTTATTTAACTTGAAGGCTCCTTTGAGGATACAATTGAAATAACATAGTTTATCTAAAGCACTTAGTATTGTGCCCTGTATGTAGTAATGCTGGTTAACATCCCTTTCCTGGGAAAATTGGGGTCCGGAGTCAGCATTATCTCTTCTGTATATCAGTAAGGGTACAGAATATCAGTAAGGATCCAGAAACATCCTCACATATGAATATTGCTTAAAGGGCTAAGAATGTATCATTTTGGTGGTGCCTGGCATGCATCTCACAACTCTTGATCTCGGCATCATGAGTTCATGCCCCACATTGGGAGTAGAGCTTAAGAAAAAATAAAAAGAATGTGTCATTTTTGGAATTTCTTTTTGTTAACTGAATCATGTTTAGCTGTGATTTTAAGAGCTTGAATTTTTAGCCTTAGTCTTGCCCCTTAGCACTATTAGCCATCAGTATTTGCTTTTAAAAAATTAATAGGGATACAGAATGTCCAGAATAGGCAAACCCAGAGAGATGGAAAGTGGATTTGTGGTTTCCTGGAGCTGAGGGGAGAACGGGATGCGGCTGCTTGGTGCCTCTTGGATTTCTTCTTGTGGGGATGAGCACGGCTTGGAATTAGACAGTGGTGACAGTTGGGCAACAACATGAATTTACGAGAACATACTGAATTGTACACTTCAAGGTGGTTAAAACAGCGAATTTATGCATGAATTTTATCTCAAATAATTGAATAGGTACTAGTTTCTAGAATTCAGTATCCTTCCTCACTAGGCCAAGTCAAGGTAATAATGATTGCTGTTGACCACTCACTGCTTGCGAGGCAGTGCTGTGTGCCCTCCGGAGTCCCGTTCCCAGATTTGCAATTCTTAAGGAATATGCTTTCACTTTCACAAAATGTATTGTTTTGTAATTCTGTATTCTTTCTGTTTTCCTTTGTTTGGGCTTGATACCCAACTTTTATTTAAAAATCTAAAAACTCTTCTTCTCCTAAAATGTTGGTTTTTGCGCAAACACCTCCACTGCCCGTATCAGATCTTTCATCAGAGTTGTAAACTATCTTGAAAGGCATTCTATCTCAACAGTTTTGAGTCAACTTGATACAGATTATCTTGAGTCTTAGTTCTGTCTTCTCCAGGCCTGTTGTTGCTTTAAAATACACCAACTCCTTACTCTCTGCCATTACAGTCTTGTAAAATGGAGGCAAGGGAAAAATGATTGAGGGAAAACATTGTATAATTTATGATTACGGTTATCCTTATATATGTATTTTAAGCCTTAGGGTATCGGTAGTACTGAGTTAAATGGAATTTTTTTCTCCTTTAGTTTAAAGTTTACAGTGGTAAGCGATCCTATGGACGAGGAGAAGAAAGAATGTCAAGAAGTGGGATATGCGTTTCTGGAACTGTGGCAGATTATGGAGTCAGGAAGAGACCTTGTAGAGCAAGAGCTAGACAGTGAGTAATACCTTGTCATGCTTCTCAGCTTCAATTATTGCTAAGG